>NC_092824.1:106922075-107222075 GCF_023375885.2 Dermacentor andersoni | reverse complement strand
CCACCGCGACCTGAAGGCATGTCACCACGACTAGCGAACCAAAACTGAGCGTACAAGTCCAGCTCTCGCGGCTATCACGGCGGTGGCATTCAAGCCTCATGTCAGACCACCATAAGTGCAGCTGCAATCAATTATTTCTAACAATGAAGCCACACCTACAGCGGCCACAACTGAATGCTTTGGAAGGAAGACGCATTAAGCTAGCACCACTGAAAACATTTGAGCCATAAATGTCCAGCACCGTGCGCATAAGAGGTAGAAATGCTCGTAAGGCGTGTGCGCGGCTTAAACACGGCATAAGATATGACAGCGCTGTGACATAAATATACTATTTGCACTAGCCCCAACGCAAGTCGTAAATATAACGACCTCGGTAAATTGTAGTTGTAAGTGTCAGCATAAACCACTGTAGACACTAATAAAACACTCAATTACATCAGTTTCCAAAAATTCGCTGGTTACAAGTGCACATGCAAACCTTGAATGCCGGAAGTGTCGCATTAAAATCTTCCGACTTCCGAACAACACACGCGTGCTATTATTTCGCGCTAACGGGAGAATGACATCTGCGAGAAACGACAACGTATGTCTTATGGCCGGGCTTTCATTAGTTTCGACAAGATTAAACGAAAGCGTTTCTTAAGGTTTTGCAAACGAAATTAGATTGTGGCGTTATTTTCAAGCGACGTACAGTTACTCTTCTTATCACCGAACTAGAGTAAACACGCTCGCAACACAATTTTCAGCATACTAGCGCGAAAAATAATATCCGTGCCGCTTACCGCACTCCCAGACACGTCGACCGCAGCCAGGTCCCGACAGCGTTCTGCCGCGGTAACGTCTATGCCTGCCTGGCGCAAGCGGGACCGTTTCCTAGGCAACCGAGAAGAGAACCCGAGCAGCGCAGGTCTCCTCAGGCTTCGTTGTTCTTCCGTCGGGGCCTTCCTTTCGGCTATCGTTATCATCTATCGCACACGCTGCATCGTGCAAGTCATCGACGCGTTCGCACTATCAGCTCTGCCTAGGTTCGCATCAAAATTTTTAGACGTCCATGGCGGACGCTATTCAAACCAAATAAGACGGCTGCAGTGGAAGTCGCGTATACTGGCCTATGGCTGCTCGGGTGAAGCCGGTGGCTGCCATCTTGGGGGGGGGGAGGGAGGGGGGGGGCCGTAAGCGGTTTGCCGAGAGCTTCGCAGCGCTGTTCGCCGACTTTTCCAGCGGTTTTCAATTGCTTAACGGATTTTCAAGTTATAATGCAACACCGTCTCCATTTTATCGACATGAATATGCAGCTGCCGCAAAGTATAAGAACATTCGCGCAATTATTAGTCTTATTCGCCTTCTTTAATGCAGCGTAATAATTGATCAATCATGAAAGCTGTCAGAACAAAAACAATTAACTGAAAACGTAGCATGAGAAATAGCAGTACATGCAACAAGCATAAGTATTCGCTATTATATTCATAATCATCAGGTGTTGCCGGTGCTTTAGCATCCTCACAGCATAGAGAGTCTCGGAACACTGGTGACGGCAGTTTTCTTTCAGCCTTTAATATAAAATTTTCCTTCATTTTAGAGGAAGGCAATGCTAAGCTGCTATTTTGTTTAAATGAGAAGGATAACGCTAACACGTCAACTGCTTCTACGCCAACTTTCCTAAAAACACCCGAGCGCGCTAGCACATTTTGGGATCCGCACAGCATCGCGTACGGCAAGATACGACGACTTGAAACACACAGGCTGCGGCGACCGGCGTGCTCTTGCCCCCCGCAAGATGGCGACGCGGCGGCTTCGCGTGTCGGGCGCTCCCTCGATTCCAGCGCAGTTTTTCTTTAACCTCCTTGATTCAAACTTGCAACCTTACACTGAATAGCTGCGGCTTCATTCGCGGCGCATTCCTGGACCCTAAACTATACGCTACTCAACCTTTTAATGCGACACTTGCGTCATAATTTACAGAGGCATCTGCACATATAAATGCATGAGATGATTAAATGTACGCCAATGCGGACTTACTGCATATATCCGAGGCATTTTGTGTGAAGCTATTAGGAAAAGTTGGAAAAACTGTAAGTTACCTTAGCAAATAAAGAAAGGAAACGATTTAAGTTGTAATTTTCTCGTGTTTCTATAAAAAAACACCTGTGTTCTCAGGTAATATTATAGAATAGTACAGTAAAACCGCTGTTGACTGGTACGACTACTGCGATTGCATTACGTCACAACGCTCTATACGATTATGTCTGTTGGAGATCACCTTCTGGTGGCTTGATTAAATTGTAAACGATGATATCGTCCATTATTTCGTGTCCAAGTTATTATATGCGTGTTTGAAATGTCCGGCGCTTCTGCTTGCTGTTTGGTATTTCATTTTTTTAGAAGACCTGTGCTGTGTGATCGAGCCATGCGAGGTTTTTTATACGGCGGACAGCTTGTTTTTGAAGGACTGTTAGCCTACCTAACTTTGCTTCCCGTGCCCCAGATCAATAAGCAGTAGTACAGATGAGAATGAGTGAGTGAGTGAATTATGTTGTCTTGGACAGCCGTTTTTAATGCGAAGCATTCTTGACTAGTTCAACCCAGCTTTCTGTAACGGATGTCTGGCCGTTTTTCATGGCCGATCCTGAACACAGTTCGGACTAAAAATGTGGACCGATCCCGAAAGTAGTGAAGCTTAAAATGTGGGCCCCTCTCACGGGTATGTGCCGCCCTTTAATGAAATTTTTCACGACAACTTGGGTATGTTCCACTGTACATATGTTCCACTCCGTGGGTACCTGCCGCTCTTAAACAACGAACCTCTTCGACGGCAATTTAGGCATGTGCACCAGGGTCCGCTGGATATGTACCGCTCTTCATTTATGCCTTTTTGTCACCAACTTTGGTCCGTGGGTATGACAGCACCAGAGAACAACAGTCAAGTATTGACATCGGCGTAATGCTTCGTAGATGAACTTGGTTAAAACACGTTGGCGGGCTAGTTGGTTACAATCCATGGTAGAGTGCGGATGCGCGACTTAACGAGGACGTAGAAAGTTCTGTGTAGTCAAACGTAATTAACCACTGCGGCTGAATGCGCATGCAAGCATTGGACATCCAACAGCAGTGGTTATTTACGTTTGACTTTTGTCGCTGGCTCTCGATACCGGCGGGTGAAAAACAATTTGACGTAAAGAAAATGCGAATACGGATGTATGTGTGAAAGTACATGCATGAGAACAGGGAACGCGGCGAACAGCGTATTGCCGTTCATGAAGGTTATTCATCGACTTCACTGCAGGTGAAACGGTCCAAGAATTTGGATTCATCGTTACACAGACGTTGGGTAAAACTATACAGCCTCTTTTAGGCCATAGCTAAGCCTCGCGATGTACAGTAATCGTAGTACCATCATTTTAAGATTGGCGCCATGGCACTTGCTCATCGACCACCTCGCGCTCCCATTTTCCTTCCACTGGACGCCACGGCCTTCCTTTCGTTCGTATCAGCTTTCCGATCACGCTTGAAATATAAATTAAATTGGGAATTTTACGTGCGAGAACCAAGATATGATAACGAGGTACACGGTAGTAGAGGGGACGCCGGTATCATTTCCACGTTCTGGGGTTCTTCAACAACTTAACGTCGGCTATCGAGCTTTTTTGAACGACTGCGTCCTGTATCGACAATGAAGAACGCTGACGGCGTGATGTTTCCGCAAGCAGATATTAACGCTGTCTCTCACTGGTGCTTGCAATGCAAAATGGCTTCGAATGTTTCAAAAATGCTGAACAATTCTCCCGCCACAGTGCCCCATTCCCCCATGCGTACAGCATTAACGATACACCGTTGTTTTGGTTAACGTCGTCTTTTCAGTGAGTATCTAGGCGTTCATCCAACAAGCGATCTCGCCTGAAACACGCATGTCACTTTCATCATGGCTAACACAAACCGCATACTGGAATACATAGAAGGAAATATGACAACGCGCCATCGATATGGTACCCTCATACCAAAACTCTCATTGATGATATTAGAGCTCTTCAAAAACGCGCAGCACGTTTGAATCTGATCAAGCATTCATCCAGAGTAACACTAATCACAAACAAGTTCTCGCTCGCATCCCTTTTATTACGCCAGAAAGGCCCTGTTCACTATCCGCTTTTCTTTAGCATCGCGCTCTTGGGTCTCCCGGGGCGGCTGGGGAGCATACCCATACCATTATACTTTTGTTACCTGTAAAAATTAGTATCAGGTCCACTCGGACATTTCATATTAACTTTTATCCTTTTTTTCTCCCACTCTTTTCTGGAATCTTTTCATCCCATTCCCCATCCCTATACAGAGTAGCATGCCAGCGGTTATATACGCGCCGGCAAAATTCTGTTTTTCTAATAAAGAGCCCTCTCTCTCCCTCTCTCTCGTTCTCAAAATATGCATCATGAACATGATAGTGACAGACATTCATTATTACACCGACGCCCCTTTCATCAACCAAATATTAAGCACGCAAGGTCGGAATCCACACTTCCTCCCCCCTCAGCGGCGGATATTTTCGCATCATAATTCTTTCAATTCCGAAACGTCATCCGAGTGGAATCGGCTACGGTCACTTTTGGTAATACCTAAATAATTAAGATTTAAGGAAAAACATTTTTGGTTATCTTATCACTGAATAATGGGTCTTTTCGTACGCACTTTGTGGTTCAACTGTGCAGTTCATGCTTCACATACTGCGCTGCATTACTGTATTAACTTTTGCTTGTATTTGGTTTTATTTGTAGCGCAATTTCTCTTCCTAAAGCTTCCTAACAGTGTTTTTGATTGCGTTGCTTTTCATGTGGGAATACATATATATTTTTTTTAATTTTCACTGCAGGACAAGGGCCGTCACCCGCGATCGCAAATTACCCCCGTCTTACACTAGCCGATTCTAACTTGCACTTACAAATTGCGTCATCAGCCCACCTAGTTCCTTGCCGCACTCGGTTTTGCTTCCCTTCCCATGGCACCTATTCTGTAGCTCTAATCATCCCCCAGTTATCTACCCTACGCATTACATAGCCTTCCCAGCTCCTTCTTTATATGCGTAAATATTTCGATGCCACCAACGATAATCCTGAACGTCCGTCACGTCAGACGAATGAAATGGCTCACACCCACGTAAGGCAGAGGCTATAAGCGCAAGGAGAAGCGTACAGTGCATACATTCATGGATAGACCTGAAGGGGCCATTTGACAAAGTAGCACACGAGGCTATCCTACGGTATCAGCAACACAGGATGCGGGGAGGGAACACACAATTACGTTGCTGATTTTCTATCTCACCGCACAGCCATCACCAAGATCGGGGATATAGCCTGTCACCATCACACTCGAAAGCAAAGGCACTCCCCAGGGCTCGGTTCTTCCCGCGATTCTCTTCAGCATGGCGCCCCTGGGGCTCCCGGGGGGCATACCGAACCTACGCCATGCACTATAAGCAGATGATGTGACCCTATGGACGAGTGCGGACTCGCTCGGCGGCGTGCAAGACACCCTGCAGATGGCAGCGGACACGGTAAACCAATATGCAAAAGAGATCTGACTTGTCTGCTCGCCTCAGAAGTGAGAGTTTCTTGTGGTCCGGCGGCATCGCAGCCAGAAGGATGAAGATAGCATGCAGATCATCCTAGAGGGACAGGTTATAAAGCCCTCCATAACCCTCACAATTCTTGGACTCCTCATACAAGCTAACGCAAAGTGCGACCAGATGCTCCAACACCTCACCCGGACAAAGCAGCTGGTCTTGCCGGTGATTCGTACAATAACAAACAGACGCCGAGGCATGAAAGAGAACGAACCCATCCACCTCGATCGAGCCTTCATCCTGGCTAGGGTGACGTATGCAGCGCCGTACGTGGTACTGATGAAAACCAAGACAAACTAAACACACTCATTCGAAAAACCACAAAGCAAGCACTTGGCATCCCTATGAGCACGACCGCAGACAACATTCTGCTTATTGGTCTGCATAACACGGTTCAAGACCTAATAGAAGGCCACTTCTCCAGTCAGAAAATGCGTCTGGCTACGACCCAAACAAGGAAGAAAGTTCTTAATCAAATCAAGTGGAACTCCCCTACAAATGCTAAACCACCCAGACTACGCCCAGAAGATTGGGGAGGTCACGGCATGATCCATCACTTACGGGAAAATAGGAAGGAAGACGAAGTGATTCTCGTAGAGACCCCTATTCCTTCGCGCTGCAGTATTTTCGGCTTTTTCTTGTGTTTTACTGGGAGACGCCGCTCTCATTGCCACGGCAATGGAAGTGGAGTCGGCAGAATGCCGACGCGACGTGACTGCTTCGTCAGGTACCGGCCCGAGGAAGAGAAATTGCCCACCGAGTCAAGCTGGCAGTGAGGACACTGTGTTGCACTCCTGCTCAAGCGATGACGCCTCAGATGACGAAGGCTTCGAAAGAGTGGTACACCGGAAGGCCAAGAGAAGAAACATCAGCGGACGGTCTTCGTCAAGTAAGTCTACCGTCGTTCCACAGCGCCGGCCATCGGCGCACACAATTCTTTTTGTGCCAGACGCACCTGCCGACAACCTCAACCGCCTTAATCGACAAGCGATTTCCGTTTCTCTGGAGGCTCTTGTCCCAGGAGAAATCAAAGATATCAGAATTAATACTCGAAAGAACGTCCTGGCTATTGACGTCCACAACCGAAGCGCAATCAATGCTTTGATGGCAGTAAAGCTCCTGGGCAACATCAATGTCCACTACCTCATTCCGCAAGACAACGAAACAACGGCCGGTGTTGTTTATGACATTGACACGTCCATTAACGACAGCGACCTGCCAATTTTAATCAAACCTGCGACAGATGGTGTTGCCTTACTACAAGCTCGGCGCCTTGGCAAGTCGACCTGTGTAAGGCTCGTATTTAAAGGTGACTGCCTACCATCACATGTAAAGGTCGGCCACTTTCGTCATGTGGTACGACCTTTCGTACCCAAACCACTTCAGTGTAGAAGGTGTCAAAGAATTGGACATGTGAGTGCTGTCTGCCGAAATACAACGATATGCTCACGATGTTCCGAAAACCACGACACCGACACTTGCCGTGCAACAGAGCTCAAGTGCCCAAATTGTCAAGGATCGCACGCTGCGTCCTCAAAAGACTGTCCACGCCTTAAGAAAGAGCAGAAAATCTTGAGAAAAATGGCCAGAGACGGATCGTCACACAGAGATGCTTCTGAAGCGATAAGGCGACATCGCTCCCGGAAACGAAAGCCTATGAAACCCTCTTCCGGTTCAAGGGAAATGTCTCGTCCGGCAACGCCACCTCCTGTTCCATCTGTCTCCAGTAAGAGCACGAATGTCAACGAAAGAAGTGGCCATGCTTCATCAAGTGATGCGTGGCCGGCACTGCCGAGGACATGCCACGCGCCAGAGCCACAGCAAATGACTCGCCATTTAAAGTCAAATGTCACTACAGTTGACCAAATGCAAGACAAGGACTCACAAGTGATTGCCATGCTCAAATCGCTCACGAATGTCATGCGTCTGCTACTGACGAACATGGACACTCCAGCTGCTCGTAGCGCACTGCAAGTATTGGACGCGCTGACTCCAGTACTTGAAAGCATCGCATAGCACCATGGCCCGCCCCTCGCTGCCCTTCCACAAGGAAGTCAAGAAAGCATCTTTACTGCAGTGGAATGCCCGTGGTCTCAAATCAAGAATTTCAGATTTTAGACATTTTGTCTTCGAAAACCGTTTTCCCATCCTCGTAATTTGCGAACCGAACGTGCAGAATGTTATACGTATTTCTGGCTATGAGGCATTCATGTCCTCTACCTGTGGTGATGTAAGCAAGGTAATTGTATATATTAGATGTGATCTGACTTACGTGTTGCAGCCAGTTCCGCCTCACGACGACAACCAGTACGTTTGTTTAATCGTGAAAACGAATAAGCTTACGTTCACACTCGTCGCTGTGTACATTGCTCCTTCAAGTGGCTTCGACTCTAAACGACTGCACGACGTGCTATCAGCGGCACCCGGCCCTACGATTCTCACAGGAGATTTTAATGCTCACCATCCGCTTTGGGGGAGCCTGAAGATGGACTCCAGGGGAAGGCGAATAGCATCTTTTGCCACACAGCACGACCTTTACTGCCTCAACGATGGTAGTCCGACATATTTACGTGGGCCTACTTACAGCAGCTGCCTAGACTTGACCCTGGTTTCTCGGCTTCTTGAAAGAAACGTGCAATGGTTCACAGACATCGAAACACATGGAAGCGACCATATTCCGACGTACCTGAAGATCAAGGGACTATCGAAATGCTCCTCCATGACGCTCCGGCGAATTGACTGGTCGGCGTTTCGGTCGCACATGGAGGGAGTATGTCAGCAAGGGAACCATTCAAGTCCGGAACACGAAATTCAAAAAGCCATGCAAGAGGCTACGCGTAGTTTCCAGCCTTTCCCGAAATATGCAGAATTTGAAGCAGAACTGCAGCGACTACGAGCAATTCGCCGGCGGGCTGAAAGAAGATACAGGAGAACTAAATCCATCCATGATCTCCGAGAGGCAAGGCGGATGCAAAAGAAGATTCAACGTCGCATCGATGCACTACAATCTCAAAGATGGAAACGTTTCTGTGAGTCGTTGGATCCACGTCAGCGATTATCTCAGATATGGAGAACCGTGCGTGGGCTTCGCCTATCACCACAACAGCGTGTCCTTTTCAAAGCCCTCGCTTTGCACCAAGGTCGCAGCGAAATTGACATTGCTGAAGAATTTTGCTCAAGACTTTCCAGCTTGCAGTTCCAACGCGCAATTACACCATGTGCTACTCCTGTGCCACGGGATTCACGCATGGATGTAATTTTTTCGCTGGAGGAGCTTGAAGCGGCACTGGCGACTTGCAGGCGCTCTTCGTCACCTGGCCCGGACGGGGTTACCTATGCGGCGCTCGCCAATCTTGGGCAGAAAGCACGACTCATGCTACTAAACCATTACAACGAGTCCTGGCGCAACGGTTTGGTTCCACGTGACTGGAAATGCAGCCGCTTGGTTCCACTTCTCAAACCTGGTAAATCACCGTTAAACTTATCATCGTACCGCCCCATCGCTCTGGCCAGCTGCATAGGGAAAATAATGGAACGAATGATTTTGACGCGCTTGGAATGGTACCTGGAAAATTACAACGTGTACCCAGATGCTCTGTCTGGCTTCCGGCGAGGGCGCTCATCCATAGATAATGTCATCGATTTGGTTACGTTTGTTCAGCATCAAAAACGCCGGAAACGACTCACTGCTGCATTATTCCTAGACATAAAAGGCGCCTATGATAACATAGCACATTATGCCATTATAAATGCTCTTATTGAAGCCGGAATCGGTGGCCGCACTTTTCAGTGGCTGTGCAGTTATTTGACCGACAGGCATTTCTTCGTGATGACCGAGGATGGCGCCACGACTCAACACCAAGCGTGCCGTGGAGTACCGCAAGGCGGAGTGTTGAGCCCGACGCTATTCAACCTAGTGCTCGTTGGCCTAGTCCGATGCTTGCCCAACACAGTTCAGGTATCAATATATGCCGACGATATCTGCATTTGGGCGTCTGCCGTAACACGACTGCAGGTACGAGCACGGCTACAAAAGGCAGCTACGATAACATCTCTGTACTTGCGAAAACAGAACTTAGAGCTGTCTTCAGAGAAATGCTGCCTTGTTACATTCACTCGGAAGGAAATGCAGCGTTACAGTGTAAAGGTCAATGGGCAAGCAGTAGCAAATGCACGGAAACACCGCTTTTTAGGGGTAATTATTGACCGAGACCTATCATGGAGCCCGCATGTTTCATACTTGAAGAAGAGATTATTGACAATAATACATCTCCTCAAATTTCTCGGCGGAAAGTCATGGGGCACTTCGGTGCGGTCAATGCTGCAGCTGTATAACGCCTTGTTCCTCGGTTTCGCAAGATACAGCCTCCCTGTGATTGGGAACACCTGCAAAACAAACCTGCGCATACTCCAGGGACTACAAGCTCAAGCCCTAAGGACGTGTCTCGGTCTTCCGAGGTGTGCGTCTACAGCGGCAACGATTGTCATAGCTCGAGATCACCCAATATCAACGTACTTGGCAACCGACGCTCTCAGGGCGCATATTCGGCACGTTGCCCGATTACCTTCTCACCATCTTGCCGCTCTACCCACAGAAAGGCCACACACAACTTTCAGTCGTTTAATTGATGCCAATCGTAACTCACTGCCATCGAACTACATGCCTGCAGCAAGACCATCCTTACCTTTATGGTGCCTGCACAGACCTGACATACGCCTCACCATCCCAGGAATCATGAAGAAAGCCAACATGCCATCGTTTGCCCTTAAGCAGGCCACGTTAGAACTTTTACATGAGGTGCACAGTGGCCGCGTACACGTTTACATCGACGGTTCAGTCACATCTGCAAGCGCAGCTGCCGCTGTGGTGATACCAAGAAGATCCGTCAAGATACAGCTAAAGACGTCACATGTATCCTCAACGACAGCTGCTGAACTGGTAGCCATGCGTGCGGCTCTTCATTTTATTGAGGAGGAACCATCCCACGCATGGTCAATCTTCTGTGATTCCAAGGCAGCCCTGCAGAGTGTACTCTCAGCACTGCGCCATGGATCACATGAGCAGCTCGCCGCAGAGATCAGAGAAGTCCACCATCGACTAGTTGACGAAGGACACGATATAATATATCAGTGGTTGCCTAGTCACTGTGGCATACATGGCAATGATCGAGCAGACGCAGCTGCCCGATCTGCCCATGACGGCGTCAACTGCGTTGCCATTCCTCTTTCGAGAGCCGACGCAGCGAAAAAACTTGCCGCACTTGCGCGTGACCTGACATTAGCCCAGTGGAATTCATCCGATTTCACAAGTGCACGCCTCCATACACTGGACCCTAATTTACAGCTCCATATTCCGCCCGAGCTTCCACGACGTGACTGCACCCTTCTTATCCGTCTATGGCTTGGAGTAGCATTTTCAAATGCCTACTCTTTCCTTATCGGAATGGCCAACAGCCCACTGTGTGACTTCTGCGGGTGCAACGAAACGATCGAGCACCTTCTTTGTCAGTGCTCTCGTTTTAACCCACAAAGAACTGTCCTCTCAGCCACCTTAGACAAACTGGACAAGCGCCCAATGACAGAAAGCAAGATCCTTGGAACCTGGCCTACGCGAACATCAGCGCGATCCGCTATGAAGGCGCTGCTGCGATACTTGAAAGACACGGGACTTTCTGACAAATTGTGACAGTACACTGTGTGGCGCAGGACTGTACGGTGACACTGCGTAAGACTAGGAATGCCTTTGCGGGTTGCGTGACAGTGCCCACAGAAATAGTTCGTGTGTACGTGCGTGTGTGTGCTTAGGTTTTTTTTTTCCTTTTTTTTTATCCTTCTTTCTTTCTCACCTATTGCATCCCCTTTCCCCTCCCCCAGTACAGGGTAGCCAACCGGAGATAATATCTGGTTAACCTCCCTGCCTTTCCTTTGCCTTTCTCTCTCTCTCTGTCTACGGGAAAATATATACCCTGCCTGTCACCAAGGGCGGCGCGACGCAAGAGCCAAGGCCCGATGCACGACTTACGGGTTTCGACACGAGGTAGGCCATACAGACGCAGCCGCATACCGTGGGGAAGAGCCAAAGCAGTCGTGGTGACGACAAAGACGGATCTCCTCGTCAACGCCACCATGCCATATACAAGAACACAGGAAGGAGAGGAACTAGGCGTAGCATTAGTCCTAACAGACTACGGCAACATCCATTATAACTGATTCTACAGAAATGTGCAGGAGCTTTACGTCGGGCTGGGTGGCACCAACGACTCTACGCATAAGAACAGCACGGTAATCGAAAGAAATGTTGAAATAGTGCCGGCACCCGCTCATGCCTCTCTGGAGAGCAACGAACTTGCCCACTACAAGGGCCGAGAACTTATCAAATAGGCACGGGAAGACACAGAAGAGATCAGTGACAACATACCAGAAAATCACTCAACACTGCAGACTCAATCCGAGAGCAATGGCTCATAACCCCGTAAGCAAGGAAAAAATGCAGTGGCTTATACCACGTAAGGCAGCCACGCTATCCCATTTCTATTGACCCCCAACCAATTTCGTACGCAATAACTTACCGATTCCTAGGCGTTATTATAGACAGAGACCTTTCATCGAGCCCCCACATCTCATACTTGAAGAGGCTTACTTCTATCTCCCATATACTAAGGTTTCTTGCCAGTAAAACGTGGGGAACATCCGTGGCATCTATGCTTCAACTATACAGGACGCTCTTCCTAGGATACTTGCGATACAGCACACCAGTGCTGTCCAATGCTAACAAAACTAACATCCATGTCCTACAGAGCATTCAAGGCCAAGCCCTTCGAACATGTCTGGGGCTACCTCGAAATGCTTCAACCGTGGCAACAATTGCCACCGCGAGAGACCACCCAATAACGACCTACATAGCTATTGACGCACTCCGGGCGCATGTTCGCCATATATCCAGAGTGCCTAACCAACATCTCGCTCGCTTGCCTGAGAAAAGACCCAAAGCAGCGTTCTCCAGATCAACTGCGGCTAACCGGCACTCTGTCTTTGAGGCACTCACCAGCAACAAGAACGCCATCCCCTATGTGGTGCTTGAAAAAGCGTCCTGTGTACCTTGCTGTTCCAGAAATAGTGAAGAAAGCTAGCCTGACCACCGCGGCTCTCAAGCAGATCACATTGGAACTTTTGCATTGTTCATACGCTAACCGAATCCATGTTTACACGGATGGCTACGTCTCAGAAAATTCTACGGGCGCTGTTGTTCTACCATCTCAATCGGTCGTCATCAAGTTTAAGACTTCCCACGTAACGACATCTACAGGTTCCGAAGTGGCCGCTCTTCGCGCTGCTGTCGAATACATTGAAAAAGAACCGCCCAACAAATGAGCAATATTTTGTGACTCGAAAGCAGCCCTCCAGAGCTTGCGAAGTTTACGACGTGGCAATTATGAATAGCTGGTGTCACAAATCAACGAAACCTGCCATTGCGCTTCTAAACGAGGACATGATATCATATTTCAGTGGCTGCCGGGACATTGTGGCATCGTTGGTAATCGCCTCGCCGATGACCCTGCCCGACGTGCCCAGGCAGGCTCACCGACACTCCTTATACCTTTATCGAGAGTCAACGCTGCAAGAGCTTCGCAGTATCGCTCGTACCATCACGTTAAGTTACTGGCATACACCACAGAACTCTAAGTGTCGTTTATACAGCCTCGACCCATCACAGAAACTTAAATTACCAGCGAACCTTCCTCGACGTGACGCAACACTGCTGTGTCGGCTGTGGGTAGGAGTAGCATTCACCAACTCCTACAGCTATCGTATTAGAATGGCAGATTCACCAATGTGCGCTAAGTGCAAGTGTGAAGAGACCATCAGCCACCTTCTGTGCCACTGTTCTCGCTTCGATAATCAACGTGAGACTCTACAGTGTGCCTTAAATAGACCGGATGACAGGCCATTTACGGAAGCGAAGATCTTGGGAGCCTGGCCTCACAGTTCATTAGCCCAGAAAGCAGTTCGAGCGCTTTTTCACTACCTGAGGGAAACAGACTTGGGTGCCCGACTATAGACATCCTACACCTAAGTTCTCTCTCTCTCTCTTTCACTCCCCATTCCCCTCCCCACGTGTAGGGTAGCAAACTGGACTCAATCTGGTTAACCTCCCTGCCTTTCCTTCTTCCCTTCTCTCTCTCTCTCGCACTACAAGCGCTCATAAAAGTGAAGCAAACATTGCATACATCCACTGAAAACAACAAACATTGAAAAACACACAGAAAAGCCACCCATACGTTTCAATAAAGAACATGATTCCAACAATTAACCCATGGCCCTCCGTCCCCAGCAGCTGCAGAGCACCTGACCAAGGCGGCGGTCAGACCTGTAACGCAGCAGAGGGTGCTAAGAATCTCTGGGTCCGGACAGGCCGCCAATGGAAACTGACCCTGTCAACCTTTAACAGCCGAACTTTGTCGAGTGGGACTAGCTTAGCAGGACTCTGAGGGACCATAAGACATTGGGATATCATCGGCCATAGTGAGATTTGAAGAACTGGTGAGGCTTATACATTGCTGAGTAACGGCCATGTCCTCTGCTATAGAGGTCTCCCAGGTAAGAAGCAATACGGGGTAGGATTCCTAATCCAGAAGGACATAGCGGGAAACATTGACGAATTCTATAGTATTAAAGGGAGGTTAGCTGTAGTCGAAATCAAACTTAATAAGAGGTATAGATTAAAGGTAGTACAAGCTTAAGCGCCTACATCCAGTCACGATGATGATGAACTAGGTCGGTTTTATGAAGATTTTGAATTAGCAATGAGAAAAGTGCAAACTTACTATGCTGTAGTAATGGGTGACTTCAATGCAAAATTGGGTATAAAGGAGGTTGGTGAACAAGCAGTTGGCAGCTACGGCGTCGATACTAGAAACGCTAGAGAAGAGATGCTGGTAGAATTTGCAGAAAAGAACAAGCTTCCAATGATAAACACCTTTTTCAGGAAGCATAGAAACAGTGTACCTGGAAAAGCCCTAATGGTGAAAGAAGAAATGAAATTGATTTCATACGTTCTGCTGATCCCAGAATTGTGCAGGATGCAGAAGTGATAGGTAGGGTAAACTGCAGTGATCGTAAGTTAGTGAGGGCTAGCATTCCCCTCAATCTGAAAACAGAATGAGTAAAATTAGTCAAGAAGAAACAGGTCAACCTAGAGGCAGTAAGGGTAAAAGCAGAGAAATTCAGGCTGGTACTTGCAAACAAATATGCAGCCTTAGAACAGAGAGATGAACATGACAGAGATGATGAATGAAACCGTAACAAGGCTGGCTTCAGAGACAGCAATTGAAGTGGGAGGCAAGGCACCAAGGCAACCAGTAGGCAAGCTCTCCCAAGTAACAAAGTACCTAATAAAGAAACGACAAAGAATGAAAGTGTCCAACTCAAGAGATAAGATAGAATTCGCGGAACTGTCAGAACTGATCAACAAAACAAAAATAAGTGATATTCAATATTATCACGTGAGAAAGACTGAAGAAGCCGTAACGAAATGGAAGTCAATGAGATGGAAACTTGGCATAGGACAAACCAAGATGTATGCACTGAAAGATAAGCAGGGTAATGTCAGCAATCTTGAAGGTATAGTAAAAGCAGCGGAAGAATTCTATACTGACCTGTACAGTACCCAGAGGAGTCAGGATACCTCCATTACAAACAGTAATGAACAGGATACAGGAACTTCATTAAGTAGTGTAGAGGTAAGAAGGACCTTGCAAGATATGAAACGGGGAAAATCGGCAGAAGATGGAATAACAGTCGATTTAATCTAAGATGGAGGAGACGTAATGCTTGAAAGACTGGCGGCTCTCTATACGAAATATCTATCAACTGCAAGGGTCCCAGAAAACTGGAAGAATGCAAACATTATACTAATTCACAAAAAAGGAGACATTAAGAAACTGGACAATTTTAGGCCTATTAGGTTACTCCCGGTATTATAAAAATATTTACTAATGTCCAATAAAATAAAGACAACACTGGACTTTAGTCAACCAAGGGAACAGACTGGCTTCAGGAAGGAATACTCAACAATAGATCACATCCATGTCATTAATCAGTTTATCGAGAAATCCGCCGAGTACAATAAGCCTATCTGTGGCTTTCATAGATTACGAAAAGGCATTTGATTTAGTAGAGATACCAGCAGTCATAGAAGCATTACGTAATCAAGGATTACAGACCGCTTGCGTAAATACCTTGGAGAATATCTGCAGAAGTTTCACAGCTGCCTTCATTCTACACAAGCAGGACGATACCTATAAAGGGGTCAGACTAGGAGACTCAATCTCTCCAATGCTATTCACTGCGTGCTTGGAAGAAGTATTCGAGCAATTAAACTGGGAAGGCTTAGCAGTAAAGATCGACGGCAAATATCTCAGCAATTTTCGATTTGCCGATGACATTGTTCGATTCAGCAACAATTTCTTGATGTTTCATAAAGATCTTCAAACAGAAGAAGCAGCATTAAGTCAGAAACAGTGTCTCAATTGTTTGCAGCTACGCCAAGTAACTCACCGGAACAGAAAACTGTAGAAAGAAACAAAAACGGAAGTTAAATGCTACTGGAAGCAGCGATAGCTGTGCAACATATATCGATGGTTACGAAAGCTTGCTTACAGTTCCCCGAACAGGAATCAAATGTTTGCCGGCGATAAAGATTTGCCTGCTCTGATTGGGTCAGCTCAAGCTGCCAGGAGCAGCTTTGTTTTGCACTTGCCAACCGAAATACTGTGCTTTTGCGTTGTTGCGTACGTACATACAAAACTGTCACACCGCAGTGGTGGTGAAGAAACAGACGCACTAATATAAGGAATTAATAAAGTCCCTGCCATCTCGATAGCCCTTCATCCCCCTCAAAGAATGAAAGCAGAACTTTTTTTTTTGTGTGCGGAAAGCAATTGAAGCGACACACTACTGACGATAATGACGGCGGGCATTCAATTGCCAACTACATTTACACGCTTCAAGGCGCTTCGCGAATCATTTATGCGGCCCCGCAAATCAGTCACGTCCGGCAGTTTCTAGAACGTACTGCAAAAGCATGAGCTGAAACAGGCGAGCCTTGCGCCGTGCGGGTCGAACAGTCGGGGATAACATGCCACGCTCTCGAGACAGAACTGTAGTCGGTCGCCTCATTCCAAGAACTGACGTATGCCGGCGATCGGCGTCGTCTACTTTCGTCGCCAAGCGATAACACACTGGCCCGCAGAGCATGCGGCTTGCCGTCCTTTAGACATCAGCGCAGCGTGCTGCGTCATGGCGCACCGCCTCCTCGGCTTCGTACTAGTCTCTCCCTCCCCCTCTCTCTCTCTCTCTCCCACTATCTCGCTCTCTCAGAGTGATAGGCTGACGACGCGCTATCATGGCCGAACCATCACTTTTTTTTTTTTCCTCGGGAGCTTCGCATATTCGCGCCACCAGACCAACACGTTGAGCGCTCCGGCCACTGCTCGTGCGTTGCGGCTCATGCTAGACGTGATAGTACATGCAAACTTATAGGCAGGCTTCCTTCGCCATCGAATTGACGACCACGTTCACAAGCGCTAAATTCGCCAGGTCGATCTGCTTGTCTGAACAGGATTACAAGACACTTCAGATCCGTGTCATTTAAAGCAGGCGCCACATGAACGGGGGCCACTTTCCGGAGCGGAGAGAGGAAAGCAAGGAAGGGCCGAGAGAAATCACGCGACATAGCATCACGGCGAGCGGGAGTAAAGCCAGACAAAATAATGGGGGGCTACGGAAGCCATGGCTACAGTTGCGGTTACTCGCAAGATAGTCCTTACGCCAGCGCATCAACTCTTCAGCACAATAAGCCCCCGCCACTGCTCGCCTGTCGACGCAAAAGAAGCATTGAACGTACCACTAACGAACTCAAAACTTGTCTCATCGCCATCATCGACGTTAGGCACACAAGCATGACAGCACTATTGCGAAAACACCGAAACGGCCGAGGAAACAGCGGCAAAAGCACGCTGACGAAAGGTGCACACCGTCCGGACGACCTAACATAGTCATAGCACCGTTTTCCGACTACCCGAACAAGATACGTACCTCTGGAGCCCTCTGAAATGACCACCCGAATGTGCCCTAGGGTCGCGTATTGTGTAAAGTGATTATCCGGTGAGAGCAAGGTCTCGTTGCAAAAAGTCACCAGATATGAAAATTAAAATGATGTACCCCGGCAATTTTGAAACCGGCGATAAATGTTACCAATCCTGCATGAATTAATACCACGTGCAGCCAAACAATATAATCAAGTTAACACCATCTTGCTTCATTAATAGAGACTGGAACTTTAGTTACAATTTCAATTTTGTTCTTCACGTTATTACCTTGCTTATTTAAAGTAAGCACGAACTATGGGTATGTAGAGACATCTTAATGGCACCTTTATCGTGCCTAATATGATGATGGTGCCGATATTAGATATTTCTGGTCTCAAAATGCATTTTCTCGCGTTTTGTTCTAACCGCAATAAATTATGGTCTTTACAGCAACGTCTAGCTATTCTTGTGATAACCTAAGTACAGTGACCGTGCTCGCGAACACAATTTTCAGCTTATTATTACGAAAAATAATATCGGCGCCACTTACCCCACTTGCAGCCACGTCGTCCGCAGACAGCCGCCGGTCGCGTTCTGCCACTCGCACACGGCACTGGGCATGCGGAGCCGTTTCCTTGGCAACCGAGCGGAGTTAACCTGCGCCCAGCGTATGGCTCGTCATTTTCAGCGCGGTCGCCGTTTCTGGCATCGTCATCGCCTATCACGTATGCTGCACTGCGTCCAGTGCATCGACACTTTCACGCTATCAGCAATATTAGCAGTTCGCATGAAGACGTTCTTCGAACTTCCAGTCTTACATTGAATATCTGCTGGATTCAATCGCCGCGATCTGCTTAAGAGGTGCCCGTTTTTGTGTCAGCCACTTGTACTTGCCATTTCTGTCTTGTGGTGGCGAGAGAAAAAAACCACCACCATCGAGCTTCGAATAACGAATCCACGGTGTATTTTATATGACAAGATTTCATTTCGGAGTATTTGCTAATGGTACAGGCATTATATTAGTTCTACACAGGACATTGCGGAATGCACTTATATAGCATACTTGACTGGATGTTGGACGTGCCGCGTTCTTTAAGTAATGGCGTAAGGATTGTTTTGTAAGCTTAGGTTTCCTTCGCTTTTTTTTTTTTTCACATTTAGCGTCTCCTGTCTTGCACGATTGTCGGATAGTGGACATAATGCCAAAAGATGCGACCGGCCTTTTCCTACCCAGCTTTTACACTAAGGGCACCTTAAACGACGCGTTCGCGCCCGGGTCTTCGCGCTAGCGAGTTTACTGTGCTACCGCACAGTAAACTATGCATGTTGCGACTCCACGACTTACTCTGCATGTATTACAATATCACTAGCGTGAAGCGCGTTCATAGATGGCAACAGCATCGCGCAAACCGCCCATCACACGTGGAGAACGAAGCTGCATGCACCTGAAAGGCCTGGCTAGGAGGACATATGGTGACGCCAGAAATGACACCGCAGGCGGCTCGAGGACCCCACTCCGCGCACACATGGAGAAATTTGGGATATTAGAGCGCAGTTATCGCGATGCAGGAAGCAGTACCCGACTGCACATTCGACCACATGAGTGTATAGAGGACAGGATGGAGCTTTGTGTCTTTTCGGACATATTGTCTCCTCTCACTGTTCCCCTTGGCATGTGGGTTTAAGGTACCTCCCGCCGCCTGGCTTTCTACAAGTGCTGCGACACTTCTTCCGTTAACGCACTCACGGGCGACCTTCACGATGCTGCTCGACCACGAGGAAATTTTTCCACGGCTAGAAGCAGACCGCCCGCAGGAATCGACTACACCACAATAAATTTCGTTTGGGCGTAGGATAGGTTGCTTACGGGTCAGGCCCACGCTATCGGCTCAGCCCACGCTATCGGTCAGCTATCGGCTCAGGCCCACGTCATCCTGGATTATTGGAATGCATCATGTAACCGCACAAAAACAAGGGAGAAAGAAGGAACACACCGCGCCTGTCTTGTGTGTTCCTTCTTTGTCCCTTGTTTTTCTGCGGTTACATGATGCATTCCAATAACGACCACCAACTAGCCCGCTTATCCCCGTTAAATGTCATCCTGGACTAGGGACGCCGGAAACAACGGAGGACTCCACCGTCAGCTCATTTCTACAAATAAAGGCTATTCCTCCTCTTCTGGGCTATTACCGGTCTAGAGCACAATCAATTTATGAGGCAAGCCGTAGTGGGGGGCTCCGGATTATTAAGGCAAAAGCATTAGTTGCCTCATGTGTCAAAAATCCGTTGTCCGGCTTTAAGACACTAAAATTCAAGCGAACTAACTGGAAGATGTGAGCGAACCGGCCATATCTCCAAGTTGGATTCATATTGACATCGGGAAGGTTGAGAGTCGAACCCACCGCCTTTGGTGTTCACTATGGCGAACATGATTAAGTTACAGTTCATTAAGATAGAGTTAAGGCACGCAAACCCACGACCTTAGGTAAGAGCCGAACACTCGACCATAAGTTGGAGTGAAACCCACGACATTTGGGGTTAAAAAGGGGCGAAATTAATTTAGCCAGAGTTATTAAGGCCCTCGTACCAACGACCTTTGGTGGGAGAAAACAATAGGAAGTAACAACGCATTTGAAAGAAAATGTCAAGTGGTTTAGTGAATCTCTCGTGAGTGCGCAGGCTTTTGTCTTAATCCCCTTTAGCGTTGGATAAACTGACTGCCAACTCTTTTCGACCCCTTGTGGTATTTTGTTGTATTTTGTTGTTTTTCTGTATAGTCTCAAAATATTTTCCCTGCAATACACTTTTTTTTCTTACTCCATGATCACACTGCACTACACGTGTTACACTGAAGCACAAGAATTCACAAAACGCATTTCTGCCTTCGAAGAAGCCGCAATTTATCCTCCTATTAGCTCTTAAACTCTTGGTGCTTCATTCAGTGCCTTGATTCGGGTGCTTTATTAAACACAACGTTGATTGAACGCACCAGAAGTCCGGAATGAACATTTTCATAGAGCAAAATAAACATTTCCTCATTTGACGAGGCATCTTGCGTCTGCTTTATGAAATTACACGTGGCACAGATTTGATGGAGGTTTGTAAAGATCCTTCGCAATCATTATTACTTCCTAATAACACGATACCGCACCAACACCGCACGCGGTAGAGTATCATAAGCAAAAAGAAAAAAAAATCCTCGACGATCGGCGCAGGCGGTCTAACAAGTTCCAGCTAGCGTTCAGAAAGCGCGCGCCCAGAACAGAAACCGGAAGTGTGGTTCAGGTATTAAGAGGAGGCTTTAGCTCGGGCCCAACTCCGATGCGGCCTATTCAAATACATGTAAAAAAGCAAAAACGTTTTTCTGAGATAACCCCTGGACCGATTTTAATGAAATTTGTTGCATTTGAGAGAGAAAGTTAAATTCTAGTGACTGTTGGAAGCGGAATTTTGATTTAGGGCTTGAATTTTGTTAAAAGGATTTTCAAAAATTCAGACGTTTGAAATAAATAGAAGCACGAAGTTTACAAGCTAATAGCTCTGCATCAAGAACAGATATCGCGATTCTGTAAACGGCATCCATTAGACCATTCAAAGCGGACAAATTTGATATGTCAGTTTACATCTTACGTGAATTTGTTACGTAGTTTACGAAGGTTCTGCAAAAGTTGTAATTACACATTATTCCATTTTTGAGGTTCATGTGTAACATATCAATTTTGTCCGCTTTAGATGTGCTATCAGGTACAATTCACAGAATTGCGACATCATTTTTTTTTGCTGAGTTACGGAGTTGTAAACTTGATAGTTTCGTTTTCTGAAAATTTGCGATTTTTGCCAAATTTTTTATAAAAATTTGACGACCTAAATCGAAAATTCGAAACCAACCGTCACTAGATTTTAAGCTTTTCTTTTAAATGCAGCAAACCCCGTCAAATTTGGTGCTGTGGTTGCCGAGAAAAACGAATTCTCCTTTTACATGTATTTAGACAGGAGCACCCGAGCTAAAGCTTCCTCTACTGCACTGACACAACTTCATCCGGTAGTTGTCGCTTGAGCGCCAGCAGAGTGAAAACCGCACATTAGGGTGTTCCGTTTAATTAAAAGTAGGCTTCACTTCACGTGTCTTAGTAAGTAAAACAAGTTAGGGGTGTGCCAACATACGAAAGTATGAAATAAGGAATCGAATAGTGTCGTATTGGATTCGGGCTTCGAATCAAATAGCCACCATTCGTGCATGCGAATATGCTTTTTTTTAACACTCGCGAATATTTCATACCGAGAACTGCACCTAAGTACCCATTAAACTGGAGGAAATGTCGGGTAAGTTTTTACCCCCGCGGGCACAATATAGGCTATAGACATCAACCATGAGAACTTTCGTAATGGAGCAGGCTAGGTCACTTAGGTAGCCATATTTTACGGACTGTAAAGCGATCATTCGCGCTCTCTTAAGAGTCATCTGCATGAGAAGAAATTTGCTCCTACTGCGCCATGCAGTTGTGCCTTTATTGAACAACACTTTATGACATACTGTGTAATGGCAGAAGCTTGATAAATTTAAAAATACTAGGATGTGAACATTGTGATAACGGCCTGTTCGTTATACTAAAACAATTCGGAATATTTTCGATATTAGATTCAGTTCGCTTCTGGCACTATTCGCTTTGTATTCAATTCGGAAGCCTTCAGAAATGTCAGAGACCACTTCATCATCAGCCTATCTTTATGTCCACTGCAGGACGAAAGCTTCTTCCTGCGATCTCCAAATATCCCTGTCCTGCGCCAACTGACTCCAACCGGCGCCTGCGAATTTTCGAATTCCATCACCCTACCTAGTTTTCTGCTGCCCCCGACTGCGCTTGCCTTCTCTTGGCGCCCATTCTGTAACTCTAACTGTCCAGCGGTGACCCATCCTGCGTATTACATGGCTCGACCAGCTCCATATTTTTTTTCGCTTAATGTCAATTAGAATATCGCCTACCCCCGTTTGCTTTGTGATCCACACCGCTCTCTTCCTGTCTCTTAGCGTTACGCCCAACATGTTTTGTTCCATCACCCTTAGTGCGGTTCTCAACTTCTTCGTTAACCTCCAAGGTTCTGCCTCATATGTTAGCATGGGTTGAATGCCTTCACTGTACGCCTTTCTTTACAATGAAACCGGTATGCTCCCAGTCAGGATCCCGCAATGCCTGCCGTATGCACACCAACACATTTTTATGTTTCTGTGAATTTCTTTCTCTTGATCAGTGTCCCCTGCCAGTTTTCGACCAAGACAAGGCCATTTTATACGAAAAGTAATGAACCAGCAAAGCAACTTAAGATGTGCACTAACAGATTTCACGAGTTGATCTGTATATCGCTGCTGTTATTTCGTATTCCTTCTTGCACATGGAGACGTTCAACCCAATGATAACAGGCACATCTACTTGTGACAACTATTTCAATCCTTTGCCTTGTAGAGCCCACCACCATGAAATTTATTTTAAAACATTCATTCAAGATTCACGAAAAACTGAAGACATCTTGCCATAGCTGCCCACTTATATCAATGGTACCTGTTATTATAATTCTGCTAGGACGGCGCGAGAACTTTGCAAGCGGTTCACATAATGCCTCTAAACAAGCAATAAATCATGGTGTCGCAATTTTAATTGTTCCCCTAATTAACGATCGCATTTAAATATATAACTACCCAACACCCTGAAAATGCTCACACTATGAAAACAAATTAACCTGGTTAATGAGATAGTGCATTGATGAAACCTCGAAAACACGCATCCAATATTTTCGAACATTGCTATAGTCGCACGAATAACTTCAGTGTAAAACACGTAAAGATCGCAGGAACAGAGACCTAGGAAAAGTGCAGAAATAATGTGTGCTCAAATGACTGTATGTAACGGGGTATGTAATACCCCGTTACGGGGTCTTTAAGGAATAAAAATGAAATGAAATGAACTCAATCTTTTCATATAGTAAATTCAACAACGAATTTACCTTAAATGCGGCATTATAGCATATTCAGCAAGACTGGTATTGCTCCTGATGACATACGTTGTAACTACATGCACTGGATGAGAAGCCGATTGGCACTCGAGAACCGAGCGGTACCTCTGTGGATTTCCCATTGAGAACGGGTACCGAAATTCTGAGCAACAGAGCCAGTGCTAGGAAAACAACAGAGATCACGTTAAATAAAGAAAAGCACACTTGAATAGAGCGATCATCTATATATAACTCCCAAGACGGCATAATAGAAGTAGTTAAATATTAGGAAAGTAAGGAAATGGCGGATGAATCAGTTGGCAATGTTTAGAAACTGATCTTGAAGATTTGCTAGCTATAATGTTTGTCCAGGAACCGTGGGAGATGCGAAATGTAGAGTAGGCAAACTTATAGCTGTCAAGTCAGGCTTACGGAAAATTGGGTATGCATTTTAGCAGCACCTCTAGTTTACAGGAACTTAGATAGCAACATGGACTACAACGGCAAACAATGGCTTGACGTGAGAGACGGCAGACTGTGGTGTTCGTCAACAGAAAACCTAAGTGGGAGGGTAGAATACCTTGGAAATTGGGAAATAGACAGTGGCCTATTCATTACCTCTCATGTCGGAAGAAATGCACAAAGTTGGGTAATATATGAGGGTTAAAACTAGCAGGTTGAGGAGACGCCATTAACATATCCTCATTTTGGACATCCGACAGAGAAACAATGAGCAGAGCTAGGAGAAAGCACCGAGTCTCATTTCAAAGATGAACAAATACAAACGGTAGCTTACAGTGAGAAGAAAAAGAAACAAGCGAGTGGACATTACAGATCTAGGGACTATTCGGTTCAAAAATGCGAAGAATGTAAGCAGTAGCGCTGACATTTTTGCTATTTAGAACTGGTCAGAACAAAGCTAATGATATCGGGATATTTTATTATTTAAGGTCACGCTCTTAGCTGCGTTCTGTTCTTAATCAATCGATCAATTTATTCATGTACCAAAGTACAAGGAAGGATGCAAAGAAAAGGCTGCGGACAACGCAGGAGTTCTCAGCTCGCCACGTTTGAACAGCGACCGTTTATAGACAGCAAAAAAAAAAGAGTCTTAAAATATATGCCTGAACAACATTTCGTTGAACTTGTACAGCTACAATAATAATATCAAGTAGAAGACAAAAAATACTTGAATTCTGGTTTATACGATGTTGAAGCAAGCTGCCAGTTTGTCAGCCATGTTCAGCTTTATGGAAACGATTATCCAGAGAAAAATGACACAAACGAACAAACTATAAAAAAGCCCGCGTAAGTTCTAGTGCTGTTAGATCTTATAACTCGATACCACGATCATAAAAGTAATTTAGCAGTTTTGGAATAGTACATTTGAGCATCTGGTCTCCGTAATTAGTACGGTTTAGTGGCACAGTAAAGCACTCCCAATTTCTTGTATTATACATGTATACCGGTAATGTATGCTTCGCAAGGCAAGTTAGATCAGTGACGATGTTTCTCTCTTAATAATAGAAGCATGCTCATGCAGTTGAAGTTAGCAATGGCGAAATGAAGAGTACTCTGTATTCAAAATTTAACTTGCTCATTTTTACGTATATCCTTTATTTTTTGTATTCTATCATTAAGTTTGGGTTACTGTTGCTAGGGTTATTCGAAATTATAACTTCAGAAAGACTGAAGAAGCCGTAAGAAATGAGCGAAGCCTGATATCAGTGAGGAGCAAATTTCGTATAGGAGAAACCAAGGCATGTGCACTGAAGGATAAGCAAGGTAATATCATCCGCAAACTCGAAGCTACAGTAGAAGCAGTGGATGAATTCTATACTGACCTGTACAGTACCCAAAGGAGTCAGGATACCTCAATTAGAAACAGCCATGAACAGGATACAGAAACTCCTCCTATAACTAGCGATGAGCTCAGAAGGATCTTGCAGGACAGGAAACGGGATAGTTCTGCGGGAGAATATGGAATAACAGTCAATTTAATCAAAGACGGAGGAGACGTAATGCTTGGAAAACAGGCGGCTCACTATAGGAAGTGTCTATCGACTTCAAAGGTCCCAGAGAACTAGAAGAATGCAACGATTATACTAATCCACAATAAGGGAAGCGTGAAACAATTGAAAAATTATAGGCCCATTAGCTTACTCCCAGCATTATATAAAGTATTAACCAATAAAATTTGCAATAGAATACGGGCAACACTGGAATACGGGCAACACTGTTTTTCATTGTTCTGTTTTGTCAATCTGATTTTCTTTGCATGTACCATATGTCGCCCTCCCTGCTTGGACCACGTGTCCGCAGTATTCAATAAATAAATAAATAAATAAATAAATAAATAAAAAATAGTCAACCAAGGGAACAGGCTGGCTTCAGGAAAGCCTATTCTACAGTTGATCACATCCATGTGATTAACCAGGTAATCGAGAAATCCGCAAGGTACAATGAGCCTCTCGATGTGGCTTTTATAGATTACGAAAAGGCATTTGATTGAATAGAGATACCAGCAGTCAGAGGCATTACGTAATGGAAGAGTACAGACCGATACGCAAATATCATGGGAAATATCTACAGACATTCCAAAGCTACCCTAATTCTGCACAAGTAGGTACAAACCTATAAAGAAAGGGGTCAGACAAGGAGACACGATCTCTTCAATGTTATTCACTGCGTGCTTGGAAGAAGTACTCAAGTTTTTAAACTGGGAAGGCTTAGCAATAAGGATCGACGGCGAATATCTCAGCAACCTTCAGTTTGGAGATGCCATTGTCTTGTTCAAAAACAATGGGGAGGAATTGCAACAAATCATTGAGGACCTTAACAGAGAGTGTAAGAGTGCGGTTGAAGATTAATATGCAGAAGACAATCATCAATAGCCGGACAAGGGAACAAGAGTTCAGGATCGCCAGTCAGCTTCTAGAGTCTATGAAGTAGTACGTTTACCTAGGCCAACTGCTCACATGGGACACTGATCAGGAGAAGAAAATTTACAAAATAATAAAAATGGGTTGCAGTGCATACGGAAGACTGTGCCAGATCCTGACTGGTAGCTTATCACTTTCGTTGAAAAGAAAGGCAAAGAATAAATGCATTCTACTGGTGCTAACATATGGGGCATGAGAGAGAGAGAGAGAAGAAAGGGGAAAGGCAGGGAGGTTAAGCAGATGGGTAGATCCGGCATGCTAGCCTACGCTGGGGAGAGGAGGGAGGGGGGTAAAGGGATTTGGAGGTTGACAAAGAAGCAGCGAGAAGAAGCATCGGACAAAGATCGATGGAACGAAGAATGATAGGCTTAAGTTTAAGAAACAGGAAGAGTGTGGATCAGAGAGCAAACTGGGATAGCCGATATTCTAATTGACATTAAGGGAAAAAGATGGAGCTGGGCAGGTGATGTAATGCGCAGGCTAGATAATCGACGGACCACTAGAGTTACAGTATGCGTGCCAAGAGAAGGGAAGCGCAGTCGAAGACGGCAGAAAACTAGGTCGAGTGATGAAATTATAAAATTTGCGGGCGCATGTTGGTATCGGTTAGCTGAGGACAGGAGTGATAGCAGATCGCCGGGAGAGGCCTTCGTCCGGCAGTAGAGATAAGATAGGCTGATGATGATGATTAAAATTTCCAACACATACAGCTCTAAGTTATTTTTTTCCCCCGAGAAATGTTGAGAACTGGAACTTTCTTCCTGCCACTATTGTTGCACCACGCGATTTTGTTGCTGCAACAGAGCAATTCTCTTCTTTTTAAACAGAAATGCACGCATAGTGTTACAAGTGTTATCTGTAACGATGGCTTGCAAGTTGTATTTGTCGTTGTATACTTGTCCATCGGTTGTCTGCGAGTTTCTTATTGTAGTCCCTACCGCTTGAGCCAGATTGATGGCTCGCAGTATTCTTGAAATGAAACAAATAAGATACATAAACTAAAACCAATCTGCAGGTTCAAATGCTACTTAAAGCACACCATTACGCATACTTTCATAACGTAGGCGTCTGCGTATATTATTTACTACAAAAATAATGCAGCCCATAGTTTGCCAAATACGCAGAGTATTACTCCATGGCATACATTGCGTTACAGCCATGCACCGCAGTCTCGCGATCGTGCGAGACCGCTGACCACTTCATGAGTATATGCTCCTGAACAACATAAAGGCAGCCAAAATAATTTCACAGTTTTCGCATTGACAGGAAAAAAATCTAAAATTTTCTATGTAGATCGACCACTACGGCACTAACTCGCGAAAAACGATGTTATATAGTATATGTCTGATCCACTTGCATTTACCGCTTTGCATTTACTGGGGCAAAAACCAAATGGACAGTAAACCCTAATAACACACACCAAATGTTTGAGGGAATGTACGTCAAAAAAAAGTTTATTTAAATTTGGGGATCTTACGTGAAAAACCGCGATCTGATAATGGGGCACGCCTTGGTGGCGGTCTCCGGCAATTTGAACTATCTGGGGCTCCTTAACGTGCGCCTAAATTTATGTTCACGGGTGTCTTCGCATTTCGCCCCATCGAAATTCGGCCACCGTGGCCGGGATTCGCGCCCGCGACTGTGCTTGGCAGCTCAACACCATTACGCAACCAGAACATGTGCATGTACGTCAGTGTGACGCCAGCAATGACAATTATGTTTTTTTTATTATTATTTTAAGCATAAAATGCTTTTAGCTCCCGTTGTCGGCGACCTTCATGAGACCTTACGCCAAAATCCATAGCCGTTATACGGGCACGCAAGAGGAGAATGGGACGAGAATGAGAGGAGAACGAAACGAGATTATCTGGGAAATCAGTCAAAACTGAGGAAAATGCGTTTTCTGGACCCCAACCCATTCTACAAGACCGCATTACATAAGCTAGCAGCTGCCAAAACAAGTTACAAAAATATGGCTTCCGAGTTTTTCGTAATGTCTGTTCGCATATCAGTCATGGTGTAACTTCTTGTACGCTGTAGTTTAATTTGTCCTTTCGAAATGCGGCGTTCAAGAAACAGATACAGTGCACCACACAGTTGACTTTCCTCGTTTGGGCGCTCAGACAGGGTTGTCTGTGCTCTATTCAACGCCAGCGGCCCGTGACTTCCGCGGCGAGAGAGAGCGCCACACTGTGAGACCAGGCCGGCAGCGTCCGGAGCGAAGCGGATTGTTGTGAGATGCTTGTGATGGTTGCGAGATGTTTGCGAGCGATCGTCGTAATTACTCCGACCAATCTACTTTGCCGGAAGCCATTCCATGCTTGCATCTACTCTCGGTTAAGGAAGAGCCAGCATTTCTTTTTTTCTTTTTGCTGCTGTGGTATAGAAGTTACTTAAACTTCGTAGCTTTAATATTTCTTTCTTTCGGGTTGTATTCCAAGTTTGTCTATAAAGAAATTACCTAGACCGAAGCCGGCGCCATCAAAATCTATACAATTAAACCTCCCCTTGTACCAGGAGAGGCTTTTGTTGTGTTAAACAAGGCTAACTTACTAAAACAGCTGAAACAGTTTTTACTTCCTTTATTGTCCATTACATAAACTGATGTTAACCGTCATGAAAACTGCACAAAGTGGTATGAGGTCCACCTCATAGTTCATGGAAGGTTAGTTAACGGGGTTATTTAACGTGCACGAAAAGCATGACTCACGAGCTCCTTTTCTTTAGTGCAACTGTATTGTCTAGTACTACATTGACCAACACTGCTATCTTGCATGAATGACCGTTTTCACTCGGTCGCCGGACAGCCGGGCGGGCGTTAACTCTCAGGCGAGCACTTGGCCACTAAGACAAATTCGCACTATCAGCGTCATACCAGGTTTTAAATATTCGTACATTGCTTGTTTCATTATTGTGTCGGTTGGGATAAAATCCTCAAAATAAATGTTTCTTGATATTTTGTCAAGATCTCCAAAGAGAGGAAGCACCATTGAGTCAAACACTGTACCTTAATTGTTTGCACCTGCGCCGGGTAACTGTCCGCAAGAGAAAACTGCAGAAAGTAACACAAACAGAATAGTTAAATGCTGCTGAAAGCAGCGATAGCTGGGCAACATATGTCGACGAATATGACAACTGGCTTACACTTGCCCGAATAGGAAACCAATGTTCGCCGTGGATAAAGACTGGCCTGCTCGGACTGATTATAATATATATTGGGGCCGCTCAAGCTGCCACGAGCAGCTTTCTTTTGCACTTGCCAGCCGCAATACAGTACTTTTGTGTTGTTGAAATAAAGCGTGCGTACGTACAAACAAAATTTTCATACCGTAGTGGCGGTGAACAAACTGGCGCAATAATAGAAGGAATGAATAAAGTCTACCATCTCGGGCGGCCGTCATCCCCCTCGAAGAATGAAAAAAAAAAACAAATGCTCCGCTTTTTTTTTTTTTTTTTTTTTTTTGCGCAGGAACCAAAGCGACACACTACTGACGATAATGACGGCGGGCATGCAATTGCCAACTACATTTACACGCTTCAAGCCGGTTCGCGAAACATTTATGCACTGCCGTAGATCAGTCTCATCAGGCAGTTTGCAGATTGTACTACAAAAGCATGAGCTGAAACCGGTGGGCCTTGCGCTCTGCGGGTTGAGCAGTTTGGGCTAACACGCGACGCTCTCGAGACAGAAGTGTAGACGGTCGCGTCATTCCAAGAATTGGTGTATGCCCGTGTCGTCTACTTTCTTCGCGAAGCGATAATACACTGGCCCGCAAAGCATGCAGCGTGCAAAGCGTGCTGCGTCATGGCTCCCCGCTCTTCTCGGCTTCGTAACTAGTAGTCTCTTATTCTCTCTCTCTCTCTCTCTCTGTGATAGAGTGATAGGCCGACGATGTAGAACGAAAGAGTACGCGAACTGATATCGTGGCCAAACCATCACATTTTTTTTTTTTTCTGGAGCTAGCTTCGCATAATGGCGGCACCAGCCCGACACGTTGAGCGCTCCGGCCCCATCTCGTGCGTTGCGGCTCATGCTAGACGTGATAGTACATGCAACGTTGTAGACAGGCCTCCCTCGCCATCGAATTGACGACCACGTTCACTGGTGGTGAATTCGCCGGATCTATTTCCTTGTCTGAACAGGATTACAAGACGCTCCACATCCGTGTCATTTAAATCACGCGCCACATGAACGAGGGTCACTTTCCGGAGCGTTGAGAGGAAAGCAAGCAAGGGCCGAGAGAAAGTTACCGTGACGACCGACTGCACGCCTACGCGTCACGGCGAGCGAGAGTAAAGCCAGACAAAAATGGTGTCCTACCAAAGCGATGGCTACAGTTGCAGTCGCTCGCAAGATAGTCCTTACGCAAGCACATCTATCTTCAGCACAATAATGAGGCGCCTATCGACTCAAAAGAAGCACTGAACGTACCACTAATAAACGCAAAACTTGTCGCGTCGTGGTGCACACAAGCATGACAGCACCATTACGAAAGCGCCTAAACGGCAGAGCACAGAGGGGTAAAAGCACGCTGACGGAACCTGCACACGGCCTGGGCGACCTAAAATAGAGCGCCCTTTTTCGGCTACCCGAACAATAGGCATACCTCTGGAGCCCTCTGGAGCCCTCTGAAATGACCACCCGAATGTTCCCTACGTTCGCGCATTGTATGAAGTGATTATCCGGTAAGAGCGTCGTCTCTGTGCAAAAAGTCACCAGACATGAAAATTAAAACTATGTACCCTGGCAATATTGATACCCGCGAGAAATATTACCAATCCTGCACCAATTAATACCACAACCAAACAATATAACGAAGTGAACACGATCTTCATGCCTTGTTTCATTAACAGAGACCGGAACTTTAGTTAGAACGTCAATTGTGTTCATGTTATTACCGTACTTATTTAAAGCAAGCACGAATTATGGGTCTGTAGAGACATCTCAATAGCACATTTATAGTGCGTAATATGATGTTGGTGCCGATATTGGATATTTCTGGTCTCAAAATGCCTTTTCTCGCGTTTTATTCTAAGCGCAATAAATTGTCACCTTTACACAAACGTCTACCTATTCTTGCGATAACCTAAGTACAGTGACCGTGCTCGCGAACACAATTTTCAGCTTATTATTACGAAAAATAATATCGGCGCCTCTTACCCCACCTGCAGCCACGTCGTCCGCAGACAGCCGCCGATCGCGTTCTGCCACTCTCACACGGCACGGCGCATGGGGAGCCGTTTCCTAGGCAACCGAGCCGAGTTAACCTGCGCCCAGCGTATACGGCTCGTCATCATTTTGCTTCGAGCGCGGGCGCCGTTTCTGACGTCGTTATCGCCTATCATACATGCCGCACTGCGTACAATGCATGGACACTTTCACGCTATCAGCAACATTAGTGGTTCGCACGAAGACCTTTTTTCAAGCTTGAAATCTTACATTGAATATCTGATGGCTTCAATCGCCGCGATCTGCTTAAGGTGCCCGTTTTTGTGTCAGCCACTTGTACTGGCCATTTCTGTCTTGCGGTGGCGAGAGAAAAAAAAAAACTGCATTGAGCTACGCGTAGCTTGAATCCTCAGCGTACTCAATAGAACAAGATTTTATTTCCGAGTTGTTAGTAAAGGTACAGGCATTGCATTATTTCTACACACAACATCGCGCTAAGCACTTCTATATCATACTACACTGGATGTTGGACGTGCCGCGTTCTGTAAGTCATGGCGTAAGGATTGTATTTTTTTTTAAGCCAAGTTTTCCTTCCTTTTTTCGCATATTTAGCGTCTCCTGTCTTGCACGATTGGCGGATATTGAACATAATGCTAAACGATGTGGCCGGCCTTTTCCTACCCACTAGGGGCACCTTACACGATGCGTTCGCGCCCGGGTTTTCGCGCTTGCGACAATATGCTACCGCACAGTAAACCACGTTTGTTGCGACACCACCACTTACTCTGCAGGTATTACGATATCACTACCGTGAAGCGCGTTCATATATGGTAACAGTATCGCGCAAATCGCCCATGAAATGTGGAGAAAGGTGCCTACATACACCCGAGTGGCCTGGCTAGGAGGACATATGCTGGTGCCGGAGACTGACATGGCCCTCTGACTGTTCCCCTTGGCGTCCAGGTTTGATACACCTCCCGACGCCTGGCTTTTTACAAGTGCTGCGACACTTCTTCCGTTAACGCACTCATGGGCGACCTGCACGATGCTGTTCAACCGCGAGAAAATTTTTCGACAGCTAAAAGCATACCGCACGCAGGAATCGACTACGCCACATGAATTTCGTTTGGACGTGGGAGAGGTTGCTTCCGGGTTAAATTCATCGTGCAAGCCGCCACAGTATGCACTTCCAACATTTTTATTGCGTCAGAGCGTTTCGTCAACCACTGAGAAGCTCGGTAAAGACGGAGCCGTGGTTTTCGAATTTTCCGCGAAACACACATTAGGGCACGTACAGTGCAGTCTACTCTTAATTGAATGGAACACCCTATCCTGTTGTCTTCACTATGCTGGCCTTCAAGTGGCAATTACCGGATGAAGTTGCGTCAGTTCATGCAGTGCTGAAAAGATGGGCCATTACGCATTTACCGGAGGGAAAACCACGCATTTGCTCTGAACTCCTCCGCGCTGCATTACGCCTTGTATACGCTGATATTCATACTGCGCACCGACCGGAGTTCTTATTTGGAAATAACATCGCGCGCTCTTAAGTTCGCCATCGCTGTTTCCAAAATTTGCTTGAAAGGGTGGCAAATGAAACACGGTTCCCGAGAGTGAACGTAACCCACTTAAACCAGGGTCATTCTACGCCAACTGTCCCAACTTGAGCGATATGCATATCGCTCAAGAAATTAGAAAAAATACGCGCATATATGCGTTACTTGCACAGCGTTTTCCTAAAATATTTCGTTCGGAAAAATTGAACCAATTGGCCCTATTTTGTGCGCCTGCCCGCAGTACAGTCCACAGAGGGCATGCCTTCGCCACGAACTTGACCAACTGGACGACCAACCGCTATCCGAAAAAAGAATTCTACAACATCGAAAGGACCTACCGTCACAGAAGAAGGCCGTGCAAGCGCTATTGCGCTTTTTGCGATCTACCGGCCTGCGTGAACGACTTTAACTGGAACGCCTTTTGTGTATGTGTCTCCATGTGTGCCTGTTTTCTTTCCTTTTTTTTTAGCGTTTTCCTCTCTGTCATCTTTCTAACCCCTATCCCCCATCCACAGTGTAGGGCAGCAAACCGGAGACTCATATCTGGTTAACCTCCTTGCCTTTTCACTCACTCTCTCACTCTCTCTCTCTCTCTTTCTCTCGTTGCGTTGATGATTACCTGATATTCTGCAATAGGGAAGAATTCGATTCCGCTGCTACCTCAGTAAATGAGCGATTTAAACTTTATGGAGGAGGATTAAAGTTTACCAAGGAATTTCCTGAGCGACGCGTAATTCAGTTTCTTGACATTTCCTTGGTCTTCGAACAAAATCATGTTTGCTGGCAGTACTCCCCAAGATCTACGAAGCCGTTGCTAAACTTTCAATCCAAGCATTCCGAAGTAGTAAAAAACGGAATTGCCATGTCGTGCCTTAAGTCTCCTCTCACCAGATCCTGCATGCACAAAATGAGCGCCAGTTTTAATGCGCAGGTCCGGCGCCTATTAGAAGCAGGTTATCATAGTGTAGCAGTGGCCACTGTGGCTTAGCGCCTAAAGAAGTCGGTTTCGAGAGGGACGGACTTGATTACAGAAAGCAGTAATAGCAAAAAAAGAGTAGTGGCTATTCCGTATATTCATTCAGTGTCGCACAGGCTCAAAAAAAGTTGCAGGTAGATATGATGCTAATGTTGCTTTCACTGCTCCCAATAAGCTGAGGTAAGATATGCGCTGCCGTACACAGAAAAAAGGAGCGGGTAAAAGGCAAGAAAAGAAGAGATATTTGTCCAGTGAAGCACAATAAGAACAACAGTTTTACTGACTGTCGTATGGGTGTGGCTTATAAAATTGCCATTGGCTGTGGCCAGTTCTACGTAGGGCAAACGGGACAGTGTATCAATCAGAGGCTAATGGAACATAAAAGGTCGTTAACCGGTGGATCGCCTTCTAATCTTTCCCTACATTGCCAAGATTGTAACTGCACGCCAGAGTTGGATGAATGCGCGATACTGTACAGGCATAAGAATGAAGATACTCGTCTTATGGTAGAGGCATGGCATATCTATAATGGTGGAAGTGCGTGCCCGTGAGTCAGCCTTCGATTACTTTACATAAGGAAGAGATTAAGTGCCTTAACAGTTATCTCTCACGTAGACCGGCACGTGTACCCGACTGACACGTGGTGTTACCATTCCTGAGCATGCGCAGATGAGTTTTGTGTCTTTTTTTCGCCTCAGTGCTCCCTTCAGTTGATAGTCGGCGTTCGTGTTGTCCACTTCTCTACTCTTGTGTCCTGTCTGCACGCCTCACTTTTTTGCATAATGAATTCTTTATAATTGTTCGAAAAGAAGGATCGCAAAATCCGAAATTTGTATAAGTGCTGTACCCGTATGATACCGTATTTCTGAAACACCGTTTCAGTTGAAGCCAAGTAGGAAATGTTTGCGACATGGCCAAGAATATTTTTTGCAAAAGCAAGATTTTATTTAAGTTCTGTTTAGTTGTGGTAGCCCAGACTAGACTACAGCAGTTACAGTAGGATGCGAATAGTGCGTGATACATTTGAAGTTTTACCTTCGAGGGCAGTAAGCGTTCACATCGTGATAATGCTCCAGTATAGTTGACAGTTTCCTACATAGCCCTTCCACATCCGAGTTCCAACTAAGGTGAGCAGAAAACGTAACGCCGAGTATCTTGTGTTCGTTTGCTACAGCGATGCTCTGACCTTCATATACAATAGGGCATAACCGTGGAACTACTTTACTCCTTGCACGAAATATAATAATTTTAGTTTTTAGAGGATTAATTTTTATTTCGTTAAGGCTTGACCACGTGGATAGCTTTGAAAGTGTGTTATTAAATTGACATACTAGATCATTTATGTTTGGCCCAGAAAATAGTATGCTACTGCCATCGGCATAAATGACAAATTTTGCCGATTTTTCAATATTTACGAGGTACATATTGAACAAGAGGGGACCCATAATGCACCCTAGTGGCACACCTCTTGAAATAGGAAGAAAGGGCGATTGGAAACCCTGCAAACATACGTTCTGCTGGCGGTTTTTTAAGTAAGATTTCAGCAAATCCAAAGGTTTCCCACGAATTCTACATGCGAACAACTTGTCCGAAAGAATGTCATGACAGAGAATCGAACGCCTTGGAAGCTACCTCGAAAACACCACAAGGTTACCCATAATACTCTGTCGTCGAAGCGGCCTGAGACTAAGCGGAAACCGTTTGCACAGTTATTAGCTACGAACGAGGTGCATTTTACAAAAGCAACGCCAAGTTCAATTTAAAGTGGCCAGCCGGGACCGCCGCCATGTTTCACGCAAACTCCGCAAACCACGCAAAGACGCTAACGCTAAATCTGGGAAATAGCGTCCGTGTGCTATGCGCTATGGGTCGTTTAGCGTTCTGCGCATGCGCAGTGACGACCCGCTATCTTATAGCGTACGCAATGGTATAGCGTACGCTAAACTAGAACTGTCTAATACTATCGTGCTCGTCAGTTGGCCAAGTAGTGTCCTTGTCTGCTCACTGCATCGCTTGCTATTCAGCATCTGTCCTACGTCTGCGCCGGCATTGCAATGGCGGTCGTCAAACGACAACGTCGAAGCAGCACCGAATTTCGTTCTCTTCTGGTAAATATTCTAAGAAAGGCTTTTTTTAAATTCTCTGTGCCGCAAGCTGAAATAGTTAATGAACATTTTAACGTTTGCGTGATGTACCTCTAAGAAAACACTACAATGTGTGGAATCAGGTAAGTGGCTTATGCCCACTGACAACGCATTGAGTGTGCAGCACATCGCGACAGACATGGGATGACAAGACTGACTTACCTCACCTCTGTCTTCTCCACTTATCTCGCTTCTTGCAAATTCTCATCTCCACACTGGCGCGATAACTTCATGGTCAGGATATGGTAGATGGAGATGATGGGGAGGAAGCGATGAGGGTGACGAGTCTGCAAGAGTTCCACAATAGTTTTGAACAAAGAATAATATAGTGGAACAAGCCCATTGCTTTTCTGAGAGCGTAGATGGAAGGTGAGCTACGTTAGGAAATGTTGGAAGAAATAGGCGTGTAACTAAAGAAGACACCGCTGCGTATTTTTGGGGTATTCTTATGTACCTACTCATACACTATCAAATTATTTACACATAAATTGCTCTCGCACTAAATTGTTTTTTATGCACTATATATGTATTCCTTAATCTGCACGGTAATGTGATTGCACAAACAAAAATTGAAGCATAAATGTCTTTTTCACATAGTAATTGTATAATGTACACATTATCTTGTTTATTTGTATTTTCTACATCATACTTGCTTGTTTCTTGTTATATTTGCTTTTTTAGTACATGTGATCATCATGTAAGCCGAACGCACTTAGGAGCAAGAGCCCCTGTCAGGCCAAATGGCCTTTAGCTCTTGCTTCCTCTTTCTGTAGTGAAGAAAGGAAATAAACTTCAAACTTCAAACTTCAAACTACAGTGCTGCATTGCCAAAGCCGCATTCGCTCATGCAAATCACTCACGTGGCGAGTGACGCCCTTTATTGTCCTGGTATTACGTCAGATTGTTTCGCGTCCTATTACACCATAATTAGTACGTAGTGTTTCTCCGATTCATTTCTCTGAAATAAGCGTTCAGTTTTGAACACTTCTGTCAAGCAGTCTTCCTTCCGTTCTTATCTACTTATCGAGCTGAAATTACAACAGTATGGCCTCTTCGCACACTAGTCACTCCCTTCTCCACTACGCTAGTATATTAATTTATTTATGTCTACATAACATCGCTAATACTGACGTAAAAATATATAAACATCAGGCATACACTGGCACAAAGAGAAGCAGGCCAGGGGTTGTTTCCTCAATCAGGTACCATGCATACCCGAATGAAAAGAAGAGGAAGGCACATCACATCACACACAGAACATGAGAGAGAGTGGAAGTCCCGCGGTTGGTACAAAATCTCACAGCTATTTTTTTTTTTTTTGTCGGCGTTTTCATTTTCCATGTAGCGTTGAATGATGTGCTACAGTAGTGTTCATTGTCTTGCAATAAGCGAAAACCTCGCGCTCTCCTGCTTACGAGACAGCTGTGATAGCGTCAGCATTTACCGCCCGCAATATCTTGCTTGTTCGATCGGCCTTAGTAGAAATTAGGAATGTAAAACTCTGCCTGTATGCTTAATAAGCGCTGTGTTATACTAAATTGACCTTAATGTCATGCAGTCTCATGTTGGGATGGAGGATCGTGTATATGGTTGTCGAATTTAGAAGACTCGCGGGCTTCTGCTAGGTATCAGACAAAGCACAGTTGTTAAATATTGCACATGTTTCTGCGGCTGTGTTTACTTATCACTGAAATTGCTTTTATGTAGGACCACTTCACATGGCCAGCAAAAGAATAAAACGTCTGAAGCCAGACGCAGTCCCAGGCATCTTTTTCTGTGAGTTCTGGATACAGTCTTAAATGCAGTAAGTTCTCCTTGCCGCTGATGCGATAGGTAGCAATGCTTTGTAACCTAGCTTTGTGGCCAAAGCCTGCTTTAATTATTTTATTGGCTCGATACAGTGTCTTCAACTACTGGTTCATCTGCTCTAAGTAGTACGAAGAGATCAAGAAAAAATGTGTTGTCATATTAGTCTGTAATGTGTAATTGCAAGTTTGCCATCTTGATGTGATTAGCGCAATAAAAATATGTTCTTACTCTTAAAAGCTTGTTGCCTTCTCAGTTACGTTGAATTATGCCCCCTCAGGCTCAAAGAACCAGCACTCTTGCCCTGCTTCCAACAGATATTGGTCATCCATTGGATTGTAAGAAATAAATTCGATCAACGCCGAGGCTTTTCTTGCCCGCAAGCGAGACAGAGCCGCGCTTGAAGACGACGCCATCGACATGCCGCGCTTCGTGCGGGTGGTAGCCATCTTTGCTTCGCAAAAACGCTCGCCCGCTGCGCGCACTCCGCTTGCGACAGGATATCACCGAGCAAGCGACGCGATCCGTAAAAACGTTGGCCAACCCAGCGTACCCCGTAGGGGCCCGCTATCTACACAGGACCGCCAGCAGCTCGGCGTCCTCAGACGTAAGCGCAGCGTGCTGCGTCATGGCGCACCGTCTCATCGGCTTCGTAACTATACACGATTCTCTCTCTCCCTTTCTGATAGAAGGCCGACGACGTAGGGCACAAGAGTATGCGGCATTGCTATCATGGCCAATCGATCCCCAGCCTCCCCCCCCCCCTTTTTTTTCTCGAGCTAGCGTCTCATGATGGCGGCACCAGCCCGACACGTTGAGCGCTCCGGCCACTGGTCGCGAGTTGCGGCTCATGCTATACGTCATAGTATAAGCAACGTTATAGACAGGCCTCAAGCCATCGAATTGACAGCCACGTTCATTAGTGGCAAATTCATCGGGTCCATACGCTTATACGAACAGGATTATAAGACGCTCCACTTTCGTGTCAATTCAAGCACGTGCCACACGAATTTGATGGGGGGGAGGGGGGGTGGCACTTTCCGGAGCGGAGAGAGTAAAGGAAGGGCGGAGAGAAATTTTGCGGGATGACCGACTGCATGCCTCCACATCACGCGGCATTATGGCATCACTACGAGCCAGAGCGCAAGCCAGACAAAAAAAAAATATATATATATGTGCTACGAAAGCGATAGCTACAGTTACAGTCGCTCGCACGATAGTCCTTACGCCAGCACATCAACTCTTCAGCACAATAATGAGACGCCTGCCACTGCTTGACTGTCTACTCAAAAGAAGCACTGAACGCACCCCTAACAAACTCAAAACTTGTCGCGTCGCCATCATCGACGCGGGGCACACAAGCATGACAGTACTATTACGAAAACACCTAAACAGCCGAGCACAGAGCGGCAAAAGCACGCTGACGGGAGCTTCACACCGCCCGGGTGACCGGACATACTCAGAGCACGCTTTTTCGACTACCCGAACAAGATGCCTACCTCTGGAGCACACTCAAATGGCTACCCGAAGGTGCCCCAAGTTCGCGTATTGTGTAAAGCAATTATGCAATAAGAGCGACGTTTCAGTACGAAGAATCACCAGATACAAATATTAAAAGGATGTACCCGGCACAATATTGATACCCGCGGCAAATGTAGCCAAACCTTGAAATAATACAACAACGAAACACGATAATCAAGTAAACAACTTCATGCCTTGTTTCATTAATAGAGACCGTAACATTAGTATCGTCAATTTCTTCCTCACGTTCTTGCCTTGCTTGTTTAAACCAACTATGGGTCTACAGAGACATCTTAAGCACCTTTATCATGCCTAATATGATGCTGGTGCCGATATTTATGGTCCCTAATGCCTTTTCTCGTGTTTTGTTCTAAGCGCAAGAAATTGTCACCTTTCCACCAACGTCTGCCCATTCTTGTGATAACCTAAATACAGTTACCGTGCTCGCGAACACAATTTTCAGCTTGCTATTACAAAAAATAATATCAGCGCCACTTACCGCACCTGCAGCCACGTCGTCTGCAGCCAGCCGCCGATCGCCTTCTGCCACTCTCACAGGGCACTGCGCATGCGGAGCCGTTTCCTAGGCAACCGAGCAGAGTCAACCTGCGCAGCGTACAGCTCGTCACCATTTTTCTTCGAGCGCGGCCGCCGTTTCTGACATCGTTATCGCCTATCACACATGCCGGCCTCACTGCGTACAATGCATCGACACTTTCACGCTATCAGCAATATTAGTAGTTCGCATGAAGACGTTTAGCTGCTGGATTCAATCGCCGCGATCTCGGGCCCAACTCCGACGCGGCCTATTCAAATACATGTAAAACGCAAAAACGTTTTTCTGAGATAACCATCGGGCCGATTTGAATGAAATTTGTTGCATTTCATAAAGTTAAACGCAAGGTACCCGTTTTTGTGTCGGCCCCTTGTTCTTGCCATTTCTGTCTTGCGGCGGCGAGGGAAAAGAAACGCCAATATTGAGCTGCGTGTAACTTGAATCCTTAGCCTACTCAATGGGACAAGATTCCATTTCAGAGTACTTAGTATTGGTGGAGGCATTATAGTATTTTTACACATGACCACATTGGTGAATGCACTTGTATAGCATATTTGACTGGATGTTGGATGTGCCGCATTCTGTGAGTCAGCGTAAGAATAGTTTGTTCAAGCTAAGTTTGCTTTTTCCCCCATTCAGCAGCTGCTATTTAGCACGACTGGCGGATACTGGACATAGTGCAAAATCATGTGGCCGACCCTTTCTTAGCCACTAGGGGCACGTTACACGATGCGTTTGCGCCCGGATCTCCACCCTAGCGATGATGTGCTACCGCACAGTAAACCATGTTTGTTGCGACTCCACGACTTACTCTGCAGGCATTACGATAGCACTAGCGTGAAGCGCGTTCACCGAGGGCAACAGCATCGCGCAAACCGCCCGTGAAGCGTGGAGAACGAGGCTGCACACACCCGAATGGCCTGGCTAGGAGAACACGTGGTGGCGCCGGAGACTGGCACGGCAGACGGCTCGAGGACCCCACCCCACACACACCTGCAGAAATTTTGGAATATTAGAGCGCAGTTAGCGCGATGCAGGAAGCAGCACAATGGATTAGGCTTCCTTGTTCCACGAGCGTGGGCACCAAGTGCCGGTGTGGGTCGTGCTAGGTATAAGTCAAATACCCGGCTGCACATTCGGACACAAGATGGAGCTTTCCGTCTTCTCGGACATGTCTCCTCAATTTCCCCGCGGCATATGGGTTCCAGGTACCTGCCGACGCCTGGCTTTTCTTACGTGCTGCGGCACTCCTACGATTAACGCACTCGTGGGTGACCTGCGTGATGGCATTCAACCGCGCGCAAATGTTTCCGCGTCTAAAAGCTTTCCGCACCGTATATTTGCTACGCTGGAATTCACTGCGCAGCACAATTTAGGCCTTGGGAGCTTGAGTTTGCACACGAGTAAAGTCCGTCGCGCAAGCAGCAACATTATGCATTTCCAAAAGTAGTATTGCGTCAGAACGTTTCGTCAACCACTGAGAAGCTCGATAATGACGTAGCCCTGATTATCGAATTTACCCAGAAACACGCACTAAAGCAGGTAAAGTACAGCCTACTCTGAATGAATGAATGAGTTTATTTCTCCTGTTTACAAAGCTAAAGGCCATGTGGGAACAGAGGGAACACCCTCATAGGTGGTTTTCACTTTGCTAGCGCTCACGCGGGAATTACCGGCTGAAGTTGCGTCAGTCCCTGCAGTGCTGAATAGATGGGCCATTACGCATTTACCGGAGGAAAAACCACGTATCTTCTCTGAGTTCTTCCGCTCTGCATTACGCCTTTTGTACGCTGATATGCATAATGTGCACTGACCGGAGTTCTTATTTGGAAACAACAGCGCACGCTCTTGAGTTCGCCGTCGTTGCTCTCAGGATTTGTTTGAAAAAGTGGCAAATGAAACACGGTTCCCTTTGCACATTCCGATTCTGTAAGTTGGCGCGAACCATAGAACTTATGGCAGATGATAGCGCTCCACCCCCCCCCCCCCCCACCCCGTTGCTAGATGACCTCAAATATGCAATTACACCACACGTTTTGAAATAAATATTTGCTAGTCAAATGTAGTTCCTCTATTTCTATTCCCAGAGCTAAATGAACAAGTTATGCTACACATGAAAGATACATGTATTGTTTTCTATATTACACTGTAGTCATAATATCGACAATCGCGTAAATTCGCATTTACACCATTTAAGTTTTGCCAGCAATCATTTTGTCAGGAACCCCCGTTTCATTGTTGTTCGTTCTTTATTATTCCTACGAATGCGAGGCAGACGTCGCCGAATAACGCGGAAATAAAGCAACGAACAATTTTTTTTGTCGGAAAGTATACCGAGTACTTTTTTTTTATGTTTTTCTAGCGCACTCTCACTCTTGCATCTCATTTCACGTCACGCTCGTTTGAGGAGCCCTCAAGTTTTAACTGAGTAGACATACCCTATACGTTCAGCAGATTTACAAATGCTTTCAACAGAACGCCGCAAAGCTGAGAGGCGTCGAACGCACCGCGCTCGTATTCCTGTGTCGAGTAGACTAGCAGCTGGCAAAGCTTAGCAGGTGCATTACAGAAAGTAAGACGCCGCTATCTCTAGAACAAGGGCAAAAAGAAAACGAAGCAGTACTGACCGTCAAACTTCTGGTTCCGCCCAATGCCAATAGTGCTACGGGCCCTTACATAAACGCCGGCTGGGTACCGCAGTTTTTTCTAATGCACGTTTCATCTTGCGCTGGCGTCGCCAATTTGTCGTCACGTAAAACACTGCTAAAATACGAAAAAAAAAAAACAATACAGTGCCTACATCGCTGAAGGCAAAGTAGCGGAGTGACGCCCATCGCTTTCCAATCGCCATTTGCAAAACTGACGGACCGGATGTTCTCAGGCAAACTCAGTTACCGGCACGCTTATTAAAAAAACTGGAATGTTACGCGCCAAAACGCGGTGTTATTATGATGCACGCCGTAACGAACGGTAGAAAGAAACATTGCTTTCGTGAGAGGTAGCCTGCTTAGCCGGAGAAGCCGCGAGCATGAAAGACGGGTGCGGTTCACGCGCCAAGGTGCCGTGACGTCATCACATTTTGACGGCATGTGCTCGGTATGGCCTAAATAATTTTTCATCGGTAATTGTGCACTGTATTACATTCTAAATGAGCCAAAGAGTGAACGCGACAAGTTTTTATAACTTTAGCGAACTAAAGCGGCCCCCATAACGAGAAGATACTTAGAATATCGTGTCGTCACAGTTTCCGAGATTCTTTGGACAGGCGCTTTTCGTTTTGTTAAAGAAGGAATGACCTTCAGGGCCAGCTACAATGTGCGTTTCAGACGTTTCGTAGTGGAGCGCTGCGGCTGGATTTTCGCAACATGAATCTATTTGATCGAATCCGAATCCGCTACCGTGCGGGCATCGGCGCGTTCCGCAAGGGAACGCCGTAGCCCCTGCACCACCGACGCGGGTGAAAGACGTTCCTATGCGGCACGAAGTAATTATAAGGGAGGCTCCTAACTTATATATATATATATATATATATATATATATATATATATATATATATATATATATATATATATATATATATATATATATATATATATATATATATATATATATATATATATGTGTGTGTGTGTGTGTGTGTGTGTGTGTGTGTGTGTGTGTGTGTGTGTGTGTGTGTGTGTGTGTGTGTGTGTGTGTGTGTGTGTGTGTGTGTGTGTGTGTGTACTGCGAAGTACTGCACTGGTGACTTCGCTCTTCAATGTTGACCGCCTGAGGCCGACCCAGAGCACGCATACGCGTGTTCTCTCGCTAAGGCCCCCAAACGAAATGCGACCCGCGTAGTTGGTATCGAGCCTGCGACCTCGCGCTCGGCAGCAGCCGCTTGCTTGAAGACATGGTTTACTCGTGAAGGCTATATATCCTGTGCTGCAGGAGTTATCTGTCGGCATAAAGCCTGCCGCCTCTGCCACCCCACGAAGTGCCGTCTTCTATCGAGTTGTGCGCAATATCGTCACCGAGCGTTTTGATGCACATTAGCTTTTTTTTTTTTCTTCTTCTTCAGCTTTCGTGTGTAGCTTCTAGAGCTTTGGAGCTATCCACTGATCGGCAGCATCCGAGAGTCCCTTGCAGGGTAACGGCGGAATGAATTTTGTCAAAACGTAGAACGGTAAAGCTAACACGGCTTGTTGCGCTATTTGTACGGTGAGAGCATATGTACCCACGAACGACGGGCAGGTCACTTTTTTTTTTTTTTTTTGGTCTTCTGTGATGTGAAACGCGTGCACATTAGTTTGCGCAGCCTATCGCCTGCGGCTGTCCGCGTGTGCGTTTCAAAGCAATCTTTAAAGAAAAACCGGCCGACGCCGGTGACTCTTCGATTCCATTAACTCAGTTACCGCGGACAGTAGTTGTGCGAAGGCAAACGCATGCAGTTCTTCATTGGTGGCATACAGCAGCGACAGCACGAAGTTATAAGCTTCTCTCTCCCTCTCATTTCTTTAAGCTCATCTCTCGTCTCATAGTCATCGTGCCGAAGCCCTTTGATTCGTTCTGCGCAGCACGTTAAATCTGCCCTGGTGGGAATGACGCCTTGAACTTACCTCGCAACAGCTGATCAGGTGCGCGCGTAGTAGGGGTTATAGCGCGCGGTTTCGAGCCACGTGAGCGCCGATTTGATTCGCCACGGCAGCGCGTATTCTTCGACACTTTGTTACGTAAGGACAATCATTCAATATGTCTGCAAATGGGCGGACACACTGTGCCGCATTGAATAACCTATAAAACTGTGGGTCTCAGTGAAGCTTTTTAATTTTTATTTACATTACCCCTAAGGGCTATCATGCGGGGGTATTAAATAATTAAATAGGGGGGGGGGGGGGACACAAACACGAAATATACATAAGAAATAAAACTACATGAAATAAACACCACTCGCAAGGAACATGAGATAGATATGAACAAGGGATATATGCACCAAGTCATGAAAACACAAGAACTTATCTTAACGTTCTTATCACGAATGGCACCTGCGTGGTAGGAAATGGGCCGATCATGTTTACCCGTTTCTCTCGCGCTACCCGAAGAAAAAAAGTACGCGTACGCAAATATACGATATATCACATTCTACGTATTCCCTTCACTGCAAGACAAGACGTGGCAAGTGGTTGGCTTCACCACAGTACAGACCGTGGGAATAAAGGCCGGTTTGGTCGACAGCTAAGCCCTGCAATGAATAAATAGTACTACCGTCTCAAGTTTGGCGCCACCGCATTTGCTCTTCGTTCTCATCCTTTCCCCGGGTCTCGCGCTCCCGTTCTGCTCCTTCCAATTGGTCTACAATTCACGTCACATGAAGCCACGCCCTTTCTTTATTTCTTTTTTTGATCGCCTCTCTCGTCGCCGGCGCAGTGCAGCTTTACTACTGCATGTCTGGTTAACCTCCCTGCATTTCCTTCTTCCCCCCCCCTCTCTCTCTCTCTACTACTGCGTGCAGATATATGATGCATTGTACTACAGTGCATCGTGCTTTGTCGGTCAGAACGGCGTGAAATCATACGTACAAGGGTGCTACGTCACGCGATGTTTGTAGGATAGGAAGGAGCAAAATAGGAGCACGCCTGGCAGGAACAGGAGAATGAAGGACAGAAGGTGCATTGGCACCAAGTTTCAAATAATGGAACTGCGTTTGATCTCAGCCGTTTCAGATGTGCCCGAAACTTCGTAAAGAAATGTCTCATGGTCTGTGCTGTGGTGAAGCCTGCCTCTTGCTACGCTTTGCATTTCAATTGTAGGAACGGGCGCCAAAGAGCTGCGCTATAAAATTGACAGATACTTACGTATTCTTAGGTGATTTGAATGCGCAAGCATTTTGACTTCTCTAATGAATTGGTTACGTCCATGATACGTGACGTCATACATTGTCAGCTGTCCTTCACAACTGACTTAATCCACCTTGCTCAAATTTGTCGTACCTTAACTCATTTTTACCCACCTTAATGCGTCCTAATCCACAATAATCCACCTTGCTCCAATTCGTACCAATCTTAATCCAAATTAATCCACCTTACTGTAATTTGTACCAACATTAATTAATCCACCTTATTCCAGCTTGTTCTAAGTTGTACCGTCATTATTCCTCCTTGCTATAACGCGCAAACCTTAATCCACTTTGATCCAGCTTGCTCTAATTTGTACCAACGTTAATCTACTTTAATTCACCTTCATTCATTTTACTTCACCTTAATTCACCCTACTACACGTTAAGCCACCTTACTCTAACTTGTTCTTGCTTTAATTCGCTATGCCTCACTGTAGTTCGCCTTAATTTACATTAATTGCCGATAGTAACAAATAATTAATGTTGTTATACCATTTACGATCTTCCATATTACTACTGATGTCATACAAGACGCTGAGGACGTCACATTGATTTTTGTTACCACTCATTGCGGACATCGCCGGCTTTTCTGCCTCATGGGACATATAATGCATTCCCATAGAATAGCCCTACAAAGCGCATTACTTAGTGAAATTAGTAGCATGAAAATACTAATAAATGGTTTATTTCTTCGCCAACAGATGATGGTACAATCAGCAAACCCCCATATTCAGGGCCCCAGCGAAAATAAACACTACTGAGCATTTCATTTAGGAAAGTGCAAGAAAATACGAATGAATGGTTTAATTCTTTGCCCAAAGGTAACGCTAAAATCAGTAAACACTTTACGATAGGTGCTACTGAGCGTATTTTTAGGAAAGTAAAACTTAGCAGCAAGAAAATACCAGTAAATAGTGTATTTGTTCACCAAAAGGTGACGCCACATTCAGTAAACTCCGTATTGAGGGCCCGACAGAAAAAAAAGGGGGGGAGGGCTGCCCAAAATGATGCGATCTGTAGCACCTTTTTCTTTCCTTCCAGGACCAGAATACGGGATTGCCGATTGTGGCGTCAAGAAGTACACTATTTATTGGTATTTTTATATTAAAAATTTGCACTTTCCTAAAATATGCTCACAGTAGCATTTACGTAACGGGTTTGCCGATTGTCGCGCTACCGGTTGGCAAAGGAATGAACTATTTGTTGGTATCGCCATAGAGAAAGCGATTCATCGCTGCCAAATTGCACTCGCCTCGTTTGCCTTGCCGTTCTACGGAGATTGCAGTCTCTGTCGCGCTTGCTGGGGCATCCGTCGCTGTTTTTGGATGATCCTGGCAATAAATGTTTCTACTACTACTACTGTACTTGCCTTTAAATGACGGCTTCGAATCTTCCGCGTTAGTTAGGACGTGTGTTCAGACAGTGCCTAGGCGCTCGTTCTGAAGTGACGCAAGCACAGCACTTGCCTTACGCACAAACTACCCATCCCGGCTCAACGTTACTAGACTAGACTAGTTACTAGACTAGAACCTAGTCTAGTAACGTTGTCCCGGACCGCGGCGGCGCCAACCGGGATGGATGCTATGAGCGTCACCTTCGGAACAGGGCGAAGGGCCGCGCCACAAAGCTCTTATTATATGTCCCTACTTATGTTTAAAAAAGAACACGAAGAATTCCCATCACCAAACTTTGTGGGCCCCATATCGGGAATATTTTGTATGCCTCCGTTGTTTGCATTTTCCTCTTTTCTTTCACCAACCTCCTAATCGCCTCATCTCTATTGCGGCTCTCGCTGAACCCTAGGGCTTCAAGGAGGCCAGAGGTGCCTAAATTGACTGCTGGGCAGATGTCATCACATTCCAATAAAACCTGCTCCATTGTTTCCTTAGCTTTACCGCAGCAAGCAAATGTATCGTCTTCCTTGTTGTATCACGATTTATAAGTGTGTGTTCTAAGGCTTCCTGATCTCGCTTCAAAAAGTAATGAGCTTCCCTTTGAGTTATCATAAATTGTTTCTTTCTTGATTTCGTTTTTCCCTCTTAATTTACTCATAGCAGGTTTCTTTTCCATTGCTGCCGCCCATGAAATCTCAGCCTCTCGACTTTCCACTTCACATTCGTTTTGCCACGTTGCTCACCATACCAGTCGCATACTTGCTGGTAAGCTTCCTGGTTCTGTTCCTCCACTGTGAATCATTGTTTTTTCTGTACACTCTCCCTGCCCATTTACTTTCTTCCATATTCTTCAGTCGTTCTTCATAATCAATTTTACTCCGAGCTTCCCTCGCTTCAAAACTTGTCCAGCCCAGATAACCCTGCACAGCATCATTCGTAGTCTTCTTGTGAGCACCCAATGTGAGGCATCCCACTTACCTTTGGTTGCCATCGAGTCCTGATTGTACCCCTATAAGAAATGCCTAGAGGAGAGTGCCATCTGGTGGTGTTGCAAGAAACCCAGCGGCACGCGTGGCAAGACCATTGCCGCAGCACCCAGAAAGTTGGGAGAACAGGCAAAGAAAGCTTTGCTTTAAGAAAGAAAGCACGGGCCAGCACTGCCGTGAGACCACGCATCGTCATTCCACATGCTAGGTCCATGTGCTACAGGACGAACATGAGTGGTGCCTTGCAGGTACCTCAGAGTAGCAATGCAGATGCTGGCGCTGCCGACTACTCGACCACTCCAGACAAGTGCGATTCAGACTAATATAGTGACTCACTTTCTTGTTCTTCCTTTTCCTCTTTTCTCTTGCAAGTATGTGCAAGAGTGGTACTTCATTAGAACTTCTTTCTGGGCGAGTTGGCGCATACTTGACTTAAAGATCGTAACAGCGCAACCACATGCAACCACAGAGTAACAAGTAACATCGCTTGTGTCTCGTCCTTGTTACTTTGTGGTTGCACGTGTTTGTGCTGTTACAATCTTTAAGTCAAATATGCGCAAGAGAATGAATGGAACCATCTTCCAGCCTCTACCGTCTCTATTTGTGACAGCACTAACTAAAAGATTGCTGTTCAAAGTGCCTTGAGGTTTGATTTTCTATTCTTATCCTGTACTGCAAGTATTGTATATTTTCACCACTCCTTTCTATTGTGCCTACTATGGCTTGCAAGCATTTATAATAAATAAATAAATAAATAAATAAGTGCTCGCATGTGGTAAAGTGAGCATTTTTGCACTTTTGTTAAGAACAACATAAAGGTTCATCTTAATGTCAGTGGAGGCTCCAAAGTAAGGAAAGATGCAAGAATAGATACTCATGGCGATGCCTCCATGGAGTTCACGGTGCTGTCACGGGTTATGAGTGCTACTGGTCGGAGCTATTTGTTTATCAGTAAGCATTCGGATTGCATTGCCTCCCGATGCAGCCAGAGACTTGTACTGGCAACTGTTGGAAATTTCTGCACAACAAAGAAAACATAAAAATAAAAGGCTCAAAGGTAGAAAAATATTGAAATTTGAAACCCTGCGTGTTGGTGCTCCTCTAGGGTACCTCGATAATAAGCCGAGACGTTTCGTTACATTCATTAATTCGTTCATTCATTTGCCGCACAATCACACTTCATTGCTTTCTTGAGTGCCTCATCAGTAAATAGACATTTACTTGCATTAATTTATTTATTCATTCGCTGTACAGAAAAAAAATCTCGTTTACGTGAAGTAGCACAAAGAAAGGAATGCCATACCAGTTTCTCAGAAAGACTTCACACTTGAATAAAAATTCTTCCCAGACAGGCAGGAGATCAAACCTGGGACCAACAATGCCTTTCTGGAACAGTCGCTCTACCATGCTGCCTACTGCAGCTGAGGCTATACACAGCCCCTGATGATGGGAGTATCCTGGTTAGGCCGACGAAGTAACCACTGTAAACAGCTCTGCAAGATTTCAAACATTTTTTTTTATTTGGCACACTTCTGTACAACAAGTGCTAGAAAGGCCACAGACCTTTCAACTTCACTCAGCCTTCTATGCTGCCGGTAAATGACCACTATTTGTTCGAGCCACGATACCAGAGCCGCCGTAGGCAAGAACTTCTAACGTCTTAAATTAATAACAGCTTCCGGCAGTCTCGAATCGCTCGAAACCTCTCCTTAACGCAGAGACACACATTGTCCTTTCTCTGGATAACTTAGGCAATGATTGGGATCACAGAATAGCTGCAACATCTCTGCAGCCTCACACAGGAAATAGAGACTTTAATTGATATTCTAAGGCATAGGCTGCTGTAAATTGCTAGCGTGCTTCAAATTTGAGATGGTTACAGGAATGTATCAATGGGGGTGCTATTCAAGACATGAAAGGTGACAGCACACTGTGATAAGAAAAAAATGACACGAATGCTGCCTATGCCAAGCTTGAGTCTGTCTTTTTTTTTTTCTCTCTGCTTGCAGTTCTGATTTTTGCAGCAGATCTTGTTTACAATCAGCAAGAGTAAAATTGAACTGGTCACGGATGACAAGCTTGGCGTGCGCAAGGACCAAAGTGGCAGCAAGAAAATAGAGTTTGTGCAACCAATGTTTGTTCCGTTATACTATGTACAGCACTGTTGGTGATTTGGTGACGCTTTGCTTATAGCAGCGGGTGACTTACGAAACTGCGAAAATAGCTCTCACACGCCTTATTTACAGGACACTGACAAAAACAACCAGCCTGCTCTTCTCCTGGGTTCACTTGCAACATTCTCCAAGAGGAATTTGAAAAAGAAGACAACATGAAACAAGGACATTTAAATACAGGCGCAAATGTCTAGATTTACATTGTACTTACAGCAATAATAAAAAAATGTACAAAGCCGTCGATTAGACCTGGCTTCTTAGCGAAAAGCACCGTTCAGTCTCTCGTCATTTTTTTTTTCTTAAATTAAGGAGTCGAGAGACGTTCATGCTCTTTCTCTGATCACGGGCGGTAAGCATGAATGGCTGTACCAAGTCTGCTCTCGCCAGCGACTAGCACTTCCCCCTCCACTCTTGTGTTCGACGACTAGATGCTTAGGATTCAAAGAACCGGTCTCCCTTCTATACCTGCTTTCCTCCGAGACATGCAAAGAAAGTTCTCTCGTGGACGGGTAGACGGACTGGGGAACACACACAATCCGTCCCTCGCAAGTGCCAGTCCATTTCAGTTAAGTACACGATTGCTTCTTAAAAGTCCTATGCGACGTGAATTTCTAAGCAGGGAAAAAAAGAAGAAAAGAACACGCGCACTGCCCACAAGCACACGCACGTGCCAATCACACACACACTACTCCGGTTAGCAGTACGTGCTGAGGTTGTATCGCTGCTGGTGCTGAGACTGCTGCTGCTGTTGCAATCTCGGATCCGATGGTGCCGTCATCATGGCGTCCGGACGAATCCTGCTCACCACTTTTTCACCGTCCAACACCGCCATCACCACAGGGTTGCTCTCCACGGGGCCGTGCAACAAGTCCGGCAGCGTAGGTGATGCGCCCCAGCAATCCTCGCTGTCGGCGACCATGCCCGAATCTGAGGAGAAGTTTGTTGGGGCATCTTCTAGCCTCTGCGCCAGGGCAGCCTCGTACAGCATCTTGGGCGAGTAAGGAGGCCCATTGAAGCCGACGATGTCGTGCTTGCGTCGGCCTGAGCCATAGTGCCTCTGCTGCTCCGTGCCATAGCGCGGCATCTCTGGCGAAGACGTGGCGTAGTCCCTGGCAAAGCCCTGCATGACGTGTGCCAGGGGTGTGGCCTGGTACTTGCCCGGCAGTGGCGTAACGAGCAAGGGCCGCTGGTCGTAGCCGTAGCTGGAAGAGGAGTGCTGGCTCATGTCGGACAGGTCTCCATAGAACGCCTCGGATTGGGGAGGCGCAGGTGGTGGCGGGACGTCGGACAGGCGATCGACTGAGGAGGCATCACCGTCGATGGACTCATAGATGTGGTCCGCAAACGCACTGTAGACGCTCGACGAATCCGAGTAGTGTCCCGGCCTCCGGCTGTGAGCCCAAGTTCGGTGATGGGGTCCGTCCTGGGCCGCTTGGCCGCTCTTCATGTGGCTTGGGGTCCGCTGGAGCTTGTTGGAGTGGTGCTGTGAGGGCGGTTGCTGCTGTTCAGGGCTGTTGATGGCACTGATGTTGTTGCTGGCCGAACTGCGGTGCAGCGTGCCGCCAGAGACTTGGCTAAGGGCATTGATATTGTTCTGCCCTTCCTCCAGCATCCTGTTGTTAGCACCGGGAGAAGCGAGTGCTAGGCTGCGGTTGTTGCTGACCCTGTCCATAGATTGGTGACCTGGAAAAAGATAAAAGGTGGTAATCCAGTCATGAGAACGTGTTCACCAAAAGTAGCTCTGAAATGGTGTACGCTTTAGCGGCAATGACTCATTTTTCTCAGTTGTAACTTGATAGATCGACACAGTTAAAGTAAGCTGGCTGCACACACGGGCAAGGTCATATTGTGGTAAGCATGAGTGCAGTATGAGGGTAAAGTGCGTTCAAGGTGGCTGGGCATGATAGCAGACGCCAACATAAGTGCTATGTCAAGTATTCAAACAACTTGGTAATAGCTTCCTGTGGTAATAGCACTGCCTTGCTTTATTTTTCATTTTAATGCAAAAAAAAGAAGGCAATTCGCGGCCTTGAAATTCCTTTCCATATTGGTCTTCCTTGTACATCATACTTCGACATACAAGAGAAAAAAAAAACTGTTTTGTGAATTACAACATTTTACTTTGAAGTATTCTCTGTATAGTCATCTAACATTCAAAAGAAGCCATCAGACTCCTTACCTGGTATGGTGAACTTTGGGGTAACTGTAGAATTTTTGTCCTGTGAGTTCCAAGACTGCTGGACAACCTGAAGGACAAGATCAAAAAGAACATCAGAATAGCCAGGCGGTGCAGACTTACAAAACCAGGCATGCGTGATAAGAAAGTTAGTAATTAGTAAGAGGATTACTTGCATGTAAAGAGGATGCTAAACTTTTGTATACTGTGTTAGTTACTAAAGCTGCCTTTTTGTGACAGCAGCAATTAGAAAGATTGCGCTAAAAGCTTTTTCAATGCACCAGCACCAGAAGAACATAAAAGACTGTGATGACTGTATGAAATAAGAGCGGTGACGGTATGCAGGATAACCACTGTGGCTACTCGTGCCATGAAATTGTTTTCAAAAGGTTGCACACTTAAAAGAGCGGAATGGCAGAGCCATAAAGAAGGATACATTGCAACAAAAAAGTAAAAGGAAGTCATTGCAAACAATACATTTTTGTCTGCACTTCTAAAGTTAGGGGTTACAGAATAGAAACAGTTTCGTTGTTCGGCTTTTCATTAAACAGATAGATATAGAAATACACAAATGGTGGGAATGTATTACTGCAGTTCCACTGCATTACCATCCTCAACATGGAGCCAGCTTACGTAATGCAAATAAATCATAAGCAGGCATAACAGCTTTCCTGGCAGCAAAGTGTTTTTTAATTATTAGCATTGCACCTTCGTGTGTAACTAGGACAAGGGAACTGACCTGCCAAAAGATTATGGCTTATGATATTGTCTAGTGGATGCCAAATTAAACAATATAACTTTCATAATGTTTGTGCTTATAAAATAAAATGCCAAAGCTAGTGTGTAGAGATGATGGGAGTTTCCATCAAACAACTGGTAAAACAAGCCTGAAATCTTCATTTTATGACACACTGAAGCTCTCTGTATCTCTATGTATCTCTCTATGTAGCTCAGTTTTGCTCAATCAGCAGATGCTGGTGAATTCCTGTGTTTAAATGAATATGGCATGACTCCAAACATATCCCTACTTTGAATATAATTTGGTAATATAAATCTGCAGAACATTTTATTACAGGTATAATGTAATGTCATGCCACATAACCCTATCACACTTAAGCGTCCAGATAAACTAAGAAAAATATGATGTGTGGATCCTTCTATATCACTGTTTAAAAAGCCCACTTGAATCCTCTTATCTTTTTTTTAAATACAGTCTACTGAAACATTTCACCTTATCATTCATCAGTGTAGTGTGACACCTCTGAGGCGTTTTTTGCTTTAGTACTAAATGGCCCGACTGATCGCCTTTGACTGTTTGACTACTTCCTTATACAAGCCTATGTTCATGGAACAATCTCTTTTCTTTCTCTCAATTTTCTATTCCATCCCTTGTGCAGGTTTGTCAATTTGATGTTTTCTCAGTTGACTCTTCTCTACATATTCTCTGTCTATGAATTCTCTAATTTCTACATATCTTCAGTTGTCTACAACTCGTCCCTCGTGAACCTCCTGCATTGCCCAAGTGGCGCAAACTCAGGCTCTCCTCAGCCGGCACTGCCGTGAACATGAACTTTCTCCATGCTAGGGGTAAACTGGGGTTGAACAAGGGACGCCTTTGGGGGCAATGTTTCAGTAGGGGGACCACTAGCTCCAAAAATATCCCTTGTTTGACCACTGTTGACCACTTCTCTATATTGCTGTGCACCAAGCAGGAGACACAAAGCCACAGTGAACTGCATACCGACACCAACTAGACGGCTTCTGCCCAACAACATGGGTACGCAGGCAAAAAGGAGGGGGCAAGCTCTACCGGGAACATCCGGAGGTAAGCTACTGAGGTGCGGGAGGGGGGGGAGGCGGCAAAACGTAAAAAAAGTGCATAAAGTGGTGCAAAAGTGCCGGTGCTATACCTGGCGCAATAGAGGATACAGAGGGGGGTAGTATGGGGGGGGTACCCACACTGAGCTGAGCTGCAGTGCCATTGGACAGCACGTGCGGCGAGGGGGCGTCTTCGTTCCCGGAAGAACGCCGCAGGCACTCGGGAAGCCAGGGCACATCTTTCAAGACCCGCTGCACTTCCTCTTGCACCTGCCGTGAGGTGTCTCAGGGTCAGCGTGACTCATGTCAGCACCAACGCAGTGCCAAACACCGAGAATTAGATCTATTCAAAGAGTTTAACAGCTCGAATCTGCCTGCACAGTGGACTATGAGGGACGCTGCAGAGAAGGGCTCCAGATCATTTGGAGTGTCCCAGGTTCTCTAAGGTGTACCCAAAGCATGACACATGAGCATTTTTTTGCCTTCGGCCTCATCGGAATGTGGCCACAGGGGCAAGGAATCGAACACGTGACCTGGTGCTCCGAGACAGAATGCTACTGCCAGTGAGCTAGTGCTGTGGGTTAATGGGTCACTGCAACTAGGCTTTGCGATTTTCGTATCTAAGGTATGTGGCTAAGGCAGAGGTTAACAGCAACAAATATTCCAATGATAATATGGCTAACTGGCTCAAATATGCTCAACATTTTTTTGCTATATCAAAGCACATCAGTATCAAAGTCACGTCTGCTTGGCAGAAGCCCTAAGACCAGCACTGTTTCCGGACACCACTTTTTTAAATTTTAATTTTTTCGTTTCGATCGAAATTGGTAAGACAGTTGCCGCCAAAAATTATTTCTGCATCTCACGAACCCAAAGAGGGCATTTTCAGTGTTCCCAGTTCTGAACATATAAACCAGGAGATTGTATCAAATGGAAATAAAATGACAAGGGTCGACTACTTGGGGCAGACTAACTGTAATGCTAACTGCCTGCACTGTGATACATCTCTTGTTGCAGAGTGTTATATTTCTTGCGTTTTTTTTCAAGTTGCAATTGGGAAGGAATGATACCCTTTGAGTTGCTTAGTGTAGAGGATGCTTAACAATCACACTGTAAGCTTCACTTGCGCATGGAAAGGCAATGCTTACCACTTCGTTCTTCCAGCAGCAGAAGAAGAGCACGTAGGCTCCTTGCAGACTGTTGAAGATGCAGAATAAATATGCAAACATGGCCGTGTACTTGACGACATAGAGGATGCCGGAGCCCCAGGCCAGGGACATGATTGCCACCAGAAAGACAGCCCACCATATGTCACTTCTGGAAGGTAACAAAAAAATGACAAAGGTATTAATTTAGGTTTGTGAAATGTAGGAGGTCATCAAAACTGAACGAAAACATAAACAGCTTCTGCTTATATGAATGGCAGAGAGGGTAAAGGAAAATGGCGCGGTGCATTTTGAAATGCTGCACACAGAAATCTCTAGCCTTGTCCAACCTCATTATGGTGATGTCTCATTCAACACGAAAATAACATCATTTTATCCTATATCCTTTATAACCATATATTCATTACATGCTATCGGAAAGAAATGTTCTATATTTACATCATTATAGTATCCTATAATTCTGTATATCCATGTTCCTTACATCAAAGTTCGACTGCACCCAGTTTGTTATGAAAAAGCCAAAGCAGTGTTGACTCCATTTTTCTCTTGTACTCGTATGCTGTTGAGGAAACATTCTGGTATTTGAATGACATTTAATTCTTGCGTGAACTGCTGTGTGACGTCTTGCACACACTGGAACACTTCTACATCAGATCACACATGTTGGAGATGGTGTCCACTCCCTTACATTGGAGGCAATGTGTGTTGTTTGTTTGCTTGTTTTCTTCAGGATGCTTGGTGCAAGTGTAAGCCATCATCTACCACACATTTTAAAACGTGATTGTTTAGCAGTGGCAGCACGACAAAATGTTGCGCACACTAGGAGACAGAAAGAACATACCGAACTCTCCGAAGTTTGGCTTCTTCTTTGCACTTGACTGCTGTCGTGGTGCTCCCTTGATGGCACAGGACACAGGCCGAGATGCAGAGGAAGATCACACAGCCCTGAAGGGAATGAAATGACCACTCATCAAAACAAGAGTACTGGGAAGATGCTTTTTAACACCTTTTAAAGGCTGCCAGCCTGATCTTGGCTAATGATTATCCAGAGCTCTAGGGACACAAAACCAACTGATTCGAACTGATTTCTCCATACATTTCATGCCACATCAAAATTTTCTCCCATGAAATATTGTCAACTGGTGCAAGTTGCCGTTTGACCTAAGAGGAAAATATTCAAATCGAACAGCATCCTTTCTTGAGTTACTAATTACCGATACGTGAAGTAATGTTTATGTTGCACCAGCCAGTAATACAATTCCAATGTACATAGAAGCTACAGAGGCATTTAGATAGGCTTTTACATAAGCTCTTTGATGGCCACAAGGAGGCTCTTACTTTTTGAACATAAGGCGTACAATGAGCAAAAAGAAAGTGACTTCTAATGCTATTTAGGGGCTTAAAGATATCAAGTACTTTTTTCCTGGAGAGCTTCTTAAGCAAAGATAACTCAAACGGAACACTTACAAACACAACCCCCACACAGGGCCCCACGAAGCTGAAGATGAAGTAGTTCTGCGACTCCAGCCAGCAGTAGCTGGAGGTGCCAAAGCTGTAGGGATCAATGATGGCCGCGATGGAAACGATGACGGCAGGTGCGATGTATGCCAGGCTGCAGAACCACCAGAGCCGGGACCGGTGGCCATCCATGGGCTCCATGAGGACTGTGTAGATCTGGAAGCCCTCAAGGAACATCCAGGCAAATGCAACCAGCAGGAAATAGTGGAGAAGCCCGGCCACAACCCCGCACAGGATGGGCAGGTGAGTCTGGCTGATGCCACCGATGAAGACGAACTCGGAGATGAGCAAGCACAGGGTGAGGTTTCTGTGAATCCAGAGCCGGTCGTTCTTTCTGAAGCTGTGCAAAAGAAAAAGAAATCAACATTGTCAGCCACAAAGCAGCATTGGCGAAGTGCTCCATTTTTTTACCTGGCCACCATTGAGTAATCAGTGGCCATGTTTATTCTTTCCCTTTTCATTTATCTATACTAAGAATGGCCTGCCAGAACCCGAAAAAGCTTCTACAAGTGCATCTCGCAATTCACATAATCAATGAGAAGCTTATAGGTGAGCTGGCCCACAGACATTCATACACAATTGCAAGTTTCTGGGCTCGACATGAGGAATGCCTGGAAACTATTACAATATTCCGAAACTAAAACTTTCTGTAGTCACTTTGACCCTCTGTTACATACCTTAATATGTGAAGAAGTATGATGGTCACCAGAAGAAAAAGGCTTGCCAGGACACATCCAACTGTGGTTATGACTTTCAGTGTCCTGGGATTTGTACTGTATGCCTGTAGGATAATACAACATGCCATATTAAAACAGTCTGCTACCTATGGATCAATTGTCACTACTCTGCAACGAGGCACAACAAAATTAAGCATTCTTTCATTTCTTTTCTTTTTATTACCTGTACTGGCTGCACTTCCATGAGGACGGCAAAGTTTGTGAGGTGGTCACAAGCGCAGGTTGTGTGCGTTGTATTGTAAAAGTGCACCCAGCAGCCTTCGGTGGACCATGTCTGCATGTCGTAGTTCCAGAAGACACACTGAGGGTTGCTGACGTTGTTTTCCTGCAAAGAACCGCATACAAATGTTATTTATTTGAAGTGCAAAGAACTGAGTTCTCTAAACACCACAGAAGCTGCATTTGCAAGGCAATTTTCCTTGCAACAGACATTTAATCAGAAGCTTTAACCTTGCTCCTTGCTGCTGAAATGCACATGGAATGGAGAAGCACTCCCACGTGACCGCCCCCGAGTTTGTATGAAATTTGTTGCACTCAAAAGAAAAATGAAATCCTAGTGCCTGATGGGAGCTCACTCAAAAAAATTTCGGCCATCGATCTTTCTTTAGAAAAACCGCCAGAAATGAGGAAATTTACATAGAAAGTCAAAGCCACTATGTTTACAAATTTTGAATGCTGAAATAAAAATGAAAGCCAAACTGCATCTGTGAGGACGGAAATTAAAGTACACAAAATTGACATACTATTGATCTAAATAAGCAAAATAATTTGGGAAAAGAAGCTTTAAAGAATCCCGCATAAACATCCGGTTTCATATTAACTATAAGGCTGATTTAGATGTGACATAGCCTTGACATAGTTTTGAGACATGTAGTTCACAGAAATTCAATTTTTGTTTTTAGGGTGAAGCTCAAAATAAATCTTCAATTTGCTGATTTTGGTAAACTTATTTAATGACTTGAAACTCTAAGTAAACAGCCACAACACAATCTCATTAAGCAGGGAACAAGGAATTTGCTAGTCCAATCACCTCAGTACGGTAAAAAGCAAGCTGGCTTCATGATAAATAGTTACAACTGCTATTCTCGACATGTGAAAACTTGAAGCCATAAAGTTATAGCAAGATCACCTAATCAGCTTACCTGTAGGTGTTTCAGGGTGACAGTTATTGGCTGCGGAAGGTGGCTGTTGCGATGGCGACCCACGGAGGCAGCAACTACTCGTGAATTTACGACATGCGTGCCGGGGTTGAAGACGACATTCGGCTGTTCGCTGTATCCATCGTCACTGATGTAGCTATCCATCCCTTGCCTCACCATTGGCTCTGGCCTCAAGAAATCTTCGACACCATTGTACGCGATGAACACAACTTTGCCGAGACCTGAAAGAGAACCAAGCGTTTTTAGTGACAGCGCTGAGCCACAAAACGCAGCTCTTCAGAAAGTTACCACGTTTACTCGACTTGGCAGAAAAAGTTTACTGGAAAATTACACGCATGTTGGAATAAAGTATGAAAAAAAAACTGCAGTAGTGCTAACCTATCATCATTGGCAATAAAAGTTGCTTTAATCCATTCGGTCTGGGATTCTCTGCAGCTGCAGCAGTTGCAGCAGCTATTACATCGCTCATGCCCGCTTCCCAAGTCGGCTAGGCAGCCATGATCTGCATGGTAGTTAACCTCAACAGCCATAGACGTGCACAGATGATGACATGCTCTGGGCTATTGACAGTTATAAGGAGCCCTCGGACAGCAATGATAAGTGATGCTTGAAGTCCCACTGTGACTAAGAAGCAATAAATGTCCTTTAATGTGTGCACAAATTGCTCGTACAGTTCCTCTGGCAATGGAAATGTTGTGAATAATCAGTCACATTGCATTTTTGTTTTATGCAGTATGAAAATTGGGGGCGTGCATTACAATCAATAGCATTGCATTTTTCATTGGTTACTGAAAAGGTCAAGTGCACATTGCAAATGAGAGTCAAGCATGTTAAGATCAAGTAAATATGATAAGACACCTTTCAGGCTTCAATATCAGTCTTAGTCATAGCCCTTGTCTAAAAACATAGACAATTATTACCGTGTTTTGAGAACTGTGCTATGGACTCCACAGGTAGAAGAACCGAATCTTGCATGCCGGACCACTGCAAGCTTTGAGTCTCGCTTACTGACGGAAACTGGATGTTCATTGTCCATCGAGAGTCGATGACCTTTACAGATAGAACTGCAAAACAAAGCACAGATAGCACAGTCAGTCATGAGCACATCTATAAGCACTAATTCTGGTTCATATATATCATCTGGTATGTGAACTGATGAGCTCTCAAACCAAACATGTTTGCTTGCTGTCTGCTTGCTTTAACATACGGGAGAACTATATAAAGTGCTATTAATGTCCCAAGAATCTCAAATGATCATCTTCCCCCCATGCATTTGGTAAATTGTGAGTTAGCTGATTGTAAACCTGATAATCTTCAGTGAACAGTCTCTATAGCAAATTGCATCCCACAAGAAAATACCTTTGTTATATCCAATATTAGTTATAAGTGCATATTTGTTACAGACTGATATCCGTAAGAATTTTTTGAAGTTTACTTCGTTATCTACAATTTGTTATATCCAATAATTCATAATAACCGTGTTCATTATATTGAGGTTCACCTGCTTAAAATGATAACCTATGATCACTGACAGTTTATGAAATACTAAGGCTAAGAAATTAATCAATGCGACTCTGCCAAACATCTTCACTGTGCCTTAAACATTGAGTAAGGGCATCAAGTCACACTGATGTGCCTGAACATCACAGCCCATAAACATGTAGTTCCAATAATCTATAATATAACATCACAACTTCAATTCTAAGTTTTATAAGCTAGTGCTCCAGGTTTGTTTCGTGACAGCATGACTGTATTATTACACAGAACTTTGCAACAAGGACTCACGTATGTTAGACTTGACGACGGGAAAGAATGACTCGCTCGAGAATGACTCAGCCAGGAGCAGAGCACTCTCTTCCAGGGCTGCCATGAGCATGGTCAGCACTTGCTTCTGGTCAGCGGAGCTCAGGTCCTGCCACGCTGGCCTCTGCTTCAGTTCCAGCAGGTTGCTGGCTGTTTCAGAGATGGCCTGCATGGGACAAGAAATATGCATCACGTGTCAATGATACCGTGATAACTTGTATCATAAAATGACTACCACTGCCATGGTAAGCATAACGTGTCACATATGAGCAAAGCTGGCAGAGGCACTGCTCAGCACTTTGCTGTACTGTTCTGTCTGATAGTTTTCGCTACTTCACAACTAAGGTTAACGCCACATAACTAATCGGAACACATAACTTCAGATAATTTGATTGCTTCTTGAGCCCTGCACTGCCATGCAGATTTCTCATTAGGTGATAATAACAATTTGTTTACTCTCAATGGGGAAGTCCTTTTTTTGCAGTTTGCAAAGTATGAAATAAATGTTTGACAAATGCCATTTGCCCAAGCCTTCCCACTCCCTCACCACTGCCCCTCCCTCACCACTGTTTTTGTTAATTGCCAAGATGGCAAGCAAAGCCTGGCTGTGTACGTGTAAATGTGTTGCACACCAAACTCAGTGCAACGATACAGAGTTACGGGCTGCAATATAAGCGAATTGCAGAAAAATAAGGGACGGAGCGGGTGACGTTCGGGTCGGGGCCAGGGTGGAGTCACGCAACTCAATTCCGGGCGCGCATCGCCTTACCAGCTTAGGAGGGTTCGATTCGAAACCAGCTGCTTCAAAGCCGCCCGATCCACCCCCCCGTTAAAGAGACAGGGAAGATCCATCTGCGGATCATGGAGGACACCAGCTGGAACTCGCGGAGAGGGGTGGGTGTATACCCGTAATAAAGACGCGATCGAGAGGCGAGGCCGTGACTCAGCGACAACGCGCCGGTATAACCCGCCCGAAGGTGCAGCAGCAGCAACGACGACAACAACACACACACAAAAAGAAACAAAGAATATCCCGTGAGTGGCGCAGGAGACGAGAAAACCGACGCTGCCACGGCCAATCACCGTTGGCTCGTCCGTCGGTTCATGCCAACGCCCAGCGCGCTCGCTCGCGCGCACCGCTTCGTGATTAATAGGTCCGACTCGAGCTCGCGACGCGGAAACCGGTGTACCGTGGACGAGCTCTGGGGGGCTACAGCCAGCGGCACGGACTAGCCAGGGGTAGTAGTACGTGCGCGTGACTCACACGCGGTGTGCCCGGCCGCGTCGTATATGTGCTTCGGGCGCGCTGTTGCAGTATACTGCTTGCCTGATATTGCCGCTTTAGCGCGCGCATATACGCGCTTATGCGTCGCTGTCCTGCCCCTCGTAAATGGATCGTGCGTAAAAAGCTTTCCCGGGATCGAAGCCTTGCGCTGGCCGCGCCGGCGTGCACGGTCCGATGCACCGGACGCCTCCTAGTTCGGTGCACCGTCGCGCGGTGGCGCGGGCGTGCCTTCTGCTCGGTTGTGTACCGCGTGTAGAGAAATGGCTGACCGCGCGGAGAAGTGGGAAGAATTCGGGGACGGGCTGGCACCGAGGTTGCGTCCTGTGCGGCGTCAGACTTCATTAATACTAAAGCCCCGCTTCGTAATCTGGACAATTCATCTCGTGTCCGGCCCCGGATTATGCTAGTGCTTCTGTTGATATCACGGGACATGCGAGCCGCCCAGGAGCAAGAAATCCCCACGCGTCGTGTGTTCTCGTGTAATTGCCTCATCTTGTGCAATGGACGCATCGCACCGTGTCGTGATGGTACTAGCCGTCATGCTGTGGCGACTAGCAGCCTGCAAGCAGTGCATAATTACTATGTAACGCGCTTTAGATAAGACTCGTGTAGCGTCAGATAACTTAAGGCGCCGAGTTCTCGCACCTGAGAAATTAGAACTTCCTTGACCTAGCGAGTCACCTATGTCTGTGATGGCGCATAGACAGCGTTGTCTAGAAGTTACACCTTTAAGATATGGCTAAACTGAATGGCCTCGGCCAAAAGTTTGCCAAACGCCAGCCCCAAGGGAACATAAACACTACGTACACGTCGTTACGTCTGGTCGCGTCAAGTACATCTGACCGCAACACGGCCATTACGTCCCCGCATTAGATGGACCCGCGACGGCCGCACACCTTTCGGGCTCATTGCACGGAACTAACCGGACCGTGAGCTTAAAGGTGAGCTATAGGTGCACGCACACCCCCCCGCGCGGTTCGTGTATAAAGAGAAAGGAGGCGGGGAGGATCGAACACTCCGGCATTATCCTCCGGCGCCGCAGTGTATGCCGTTGGCGGCGGCCGAGGGTGACACCCCATCCACGTGAGGTCACCCCCACCTATAAAAAAAAAGGAAAAAAAAGGAGCAATACAAAAATAGATGGAGCTACGCTACTAACGCCCGAAGGCATGCATTTCGCAGGCGCCAGATCGGTGAAAAGAGGGAGAGTGTATCTTAATATATATATTTTTTTTCCGGGAGAAAAGTCTGAACGCCGAATAAGCACAACACTCGATCGGCTGCAGCATCTGCGACTCACGTTACTCACGTTTACGTCACAGCGCGGGATCCGATACAGATGGCGCTGATTGTCGGCCAGCCAGCCGGGGACGCGCCACGGGGATAAACTCCCGCTAGCAGCCGGGACAGCAAGGCGCGAGTTGAGTGGTGACTACGAACACGGCGGGGGGGGGAACGACGGCGATAAGGACTTCGGCGCCTTACGAGTTGGGACGTGTGTGAGCAGTTTAGCGTATAGACAAGATTAAAGGAACGAAACAAAACAAAAGATAATATGTTGCTCCCTAATGTGCTACTCGAAGCGTGTTCCTTCCTCTCCCCGCCTCCTGGCCGACCCACCGTTTTCTCTTGGAAAAAGGGATTTGTCAGCGCGCAGTGGCCGCCAGTTCTTTAATGTCGTTACCACCTCTTGGCACGTCCGCGGGCGACGAGCACAGCGACCCCTAGCGTGGCTAATCACTGCAGGGATCGGCCGGATATGGACCATTGGGCCGTGGCGAAATGTTATCGCGACTACCTATATTGTGTGTTTGCTCGAGCTCTCTATTTGCGCGACACTTGCTTTGCCGACGCATCGCGGAAGCTGAGGGGAAAAAAGATTGAAAACAAAAGCGAAGAAATAGTGAAAAAGAATGAAGTGAAAGAAACCGGGCGCCCCGGTAGTACTCGCTTCCTCAACTTCCCGTCGGTGATTTGTAGATGGCGCTAATGCAGGATTATATCCCAGCTGTAGGCCGGGGGATCTCGTCGTATTTCATCCACTCTCTCGCTCGGATTGCTACTTGCGTCGTGTGCGTCGAAATTCGCGGAAATGGATACTTGAAAGAAATAAAATCAACGTACGTCTCTCTCGGACACTTGTTACGGCCACGTTGATAGAAACGTTCGCAATCAGCGTGCTTCACCAATAGCCTTAAAGACTAGCCTCTTGAAAAGGAGTGCGCAAGTCGCCCTAAGAAAACCAATACAGCTTTACGGTAGCAATAAAAGTGAGTAACTCATTTACCTGCGAAGGAAATGCCTAAGAAAACTTAGCCCGTGGAAAACTTGTTATTTCCGCACAATTATAATCGGCGTGAACGCAGAATTGCTTTTACTGAACCGACTTGAAAGAAACATCGCTGCGTTTGAAATAAAATTGTCAAACTGGTGTCGAAGGCATACTTTTAATTGAGCATTTCACTTTTGTTACGAATCTTGCAGAAAATTGGAAAAGGAACAAAAAAAAAAAGTAGTGGATAAACTGATGCTTTCAACGAATCGCAGCTGAACAAAGAGTCGCGAGATGTCGCAACCGGCGCTGCTGCTCCTATCTACGTCACCGGGTCACTACGTAAACAGTAATGCGTGTACGCACAGACCAAAAGCGAATATATTTAATAAGATATATGTACGACACACGAAGCAATACTCACGTCTAGCAGTTCCTTGAAGACTTGCTCCCTGTGCCAGGCATCCAGGAATGTCTCCATGCTGCTGACGGCCTTGGAGAGCATCTGCTGCACAATAGCCGCGATGTGCTTGACGTCCTGGCTGAACAACCACTTGGTCTGCGTCATCAGCGACAGGTCGATTGCCACGCTGATGATCGACTCGCCGCTCTCCAGCTGTTGGGGGAGAACAGAATGAATGCGGCATGAATTAGCAGCACTCCCAAACCACTGAGTGGTTTCGTTTAAATAGTTCTTGAAACACTGCCATCTGGCTCGTGGTGATGACTGTCGTCTGCTACTGAAGCATTTACCTACATATTTGGTTCTTTTTTCTTTATCGATGTCGTCTGTTTCTAAACCTACGACAGATGAAAACAGACGAACGCTACGATAGCGGGAGCTTAAGCTTGGTGGCCAACTACGATATGTCTATTCACGTACATGAACGAAACAACAGCTGGCAACAGCTGACCCGACTCGAGTGAACTTAATTGCATTAAGAGTGTTTAAGAGCATTAAGCTGAACTGCATGCAAACTAGTGGAAGCAGAATTGTGATTTCTGCTCGCAGTATCCTTAAAACAGTCCAGCTGAACTTAACATTCCTCGTTATTGTCCCTTCGAAGAGGCCCATGGAACCGGAGATGACGCCATCAACGGAAAGACCAACTGAGTCACCAAGGGCACTCACCCGCTCGCGAAGGTTCTCCACCCAGAGGGATCGGCAGAGGCGAAGGTCCGGTTTGTCCGGAACCCAGCGAAGACCGGCGTGACTGCACTTCCACTTCGCCACACCTGCAAAGGGACCAAAAACGGGCTCGGTGAGGCATTTGTGCGTAACTGAAACGAACACCCTAAAGACAACTGCGCGTAGCTGCAAAGGAAAAGCTTCCGCGTGGCCATTGGTGTTACATAGCACATCAATACGAACACACTGTTTGTTTGCAATATTCAGAAGGGCTTTGCATACTGTCATTCACATCTCTGGAGATATTAAAAAGCTCTGTGATGAGCACATTGAGTTTGTATTGAATAAGGAGCTACTTTCTCAACTGAGTTTATACTGAGTGTGGATTAATATCTAATATCTGCATTGGGTTTATGCTGAGTAGGAAATAACTACTGAGTCTGTAATGAGCAGGCATCGCGTACGCGTCGTCATTATTTCTAGACGAACAACATGGCGAGAGACTCGTTAATGAAAAGCTGGTTTGGTACAAAGCAGCGTCTTAGGGTTTCATGCCGCTAGGGCACTTGGAATGCAATTCAACGGACCTTTCGCAACAATCTACGAAAGGCAAAGATGTATATAAAATCAACGTAAATAAATATAAGGTCAAGATACTTATTTTTATAGCGGGCAAGTAACGAAAGACGTAGGCACGCCCAAACGTCTTTCTCGGCGCTTGACAAAACTAAACCGGGCGTCATAATACTCCGGCGGCTCGGAATACGTTGCCCAAACTCGCGCAGTCCACAACCGCCAGTTAACTTCGGGCGCACCATCAAAGTTTCCAGATCGGTTAGCGCGAAGCCGAGGTCGGGTCGATCAACTTGCAACTACTGATTACAATGTAAAAAGACAAAAGGGCGGGGGCGGTGTTGGGGGGAGGACACCCGAAGATGACTGGCTTTCACCGCCAGAGGGTGTGCGGGCGGGCGTCGCAAATGACGTGCGCGTCTTCTCGTCTCGGGGGAGTTTCGGCGCGAGCACAGTCGCTGGCGAACGGCGCACCCCCTTGCGGGACTCTGACGTGACGACGGACAGGAAAAGAAAAAAAAAGTTTATTATTAGCGCGACATCAATTACGCAGGCGCGACGCGATTACTCCGCTCGCGCCCGTTAACTCGCCGAACTCCTTTTGTTGCTACGTCCTTTCTTTTCGGCGTTTCTCCCCTTGTTCTACATCGTCGAAGATGGGAGCTGACGCTGCGGTCGGGGCTTCAACCACAGCCTTCTCCTGAAGGAGGTTGCGCATCTGAACGGAGCGGACAAGATGATCAAGATGCAGGGCTGATTAGGGCCCGGGAGACTTCGCGAAGACGGCTCCCACGTTATGTGTTCCGTGAAGCTTTGTAAAAGTAGTTGAAAAACGACGTCCCTTTCCTTCCTTTTGCTTGCCATAGGGTGATTTAAACCGTGTTTGCGCGCAAGTACGCGTCTTGTTGTCTTTAGCTATCCGTCATACGTTAGCCTTCTATGCAAAAAAAAAAAAAAAAAAAAAAGAGAGAAAGAGGCGAAGCTTCCCGCCTGAAAGTTGGAGACAACCGCCATTCGCCGAGTGCGAGCGAGATGGCGCCACGATACCGCACTGCCGCAAACACCGAGGCTTTGCCACGGCGCGTTGTCGGTAGGCTACTGCTAGGAGCGCTCATTTGCAATCAACAATTTTTGTCACCACGCAATTGGGGGGCGGGGGTAAACAAATAAAAAGAAAGTGACGAAAGATGGCCGATTGCATTTGACACGCGAAGTTTAGCGACCCAAGGCGACACCGGAGGTACGAGAAAAGGCGCAGTGGAGGCCTCAGGATTTGTTTTTACCGACCCGGCGTTTCCTGTAACATGCTCCCTCTACGTTTGGCACACGTGTTCTTTTTTTTTTTTTTTTTTTTTTTTTTTTGCATTCCGCTCCTGCCGCAACGCGGCCCGGACGCTTGTCGGGAATCGACCGCCCGACCTCGTTCTCGGCAGCACAACGCCCTGTAACATAGAACTCATCCGTTCCGCAGCTGTGGGTGCTCGCTAATGTTAACTCTGGTCAATCCTGCCTTCGCACCCAAATAGACAGCGATCAAGCCAGGTGTCTCAGGTTGATTTCTTTTTCTTCCCTTGCATTTTTTTTTTTTTTTTGTTAGCAAGAAGACCTCAGCATATTGGCAGCTAAAGGTCGGTAACCCCCCCATGACGTCCTCGCAGTTCCGCGTCATTGCTACAGAGGCGGCAACAACAACAACACTGAGATGAACGTCCCAGCTTGAGTCATACGGTATATCTCGCTTCGTCGTCATACACACGCGCGCGCCCTTCCCTACCACAGACCTTTATTTGCAAGGCGCTCACGCAGTTGTTTGCCGCGTTGTTTTCTGCAGAGTCAATTAAGAAAACGTTTCGTCCCGGCTTCGCCTGCGTTCCGTTTTTATCGTTAATGCCCGCGGGATGTTTGCACGCTGGGAAAGAGTGACTCTGTGCTCATGCGAGCGCGTGTTCCTTGCAGTTGCCTTTCTTTTTTTCATTACTGCTTTCCACGGGTGGCGGCCTTTTTGCTTAATTAATGAAAGCGAGCGCGTACGCGAGACGCGATCGTAAATGTGACGCGAGAGAAGGCGAATGCGTCAGCGCAAACGGAAGCATAACATGGCGTCTTTTAACACTGGCATTGTTTTTATTTTATTTTTTTTCCAGGAGAGAAGAACACCGCTGATGTTTTGCTTGCTGGCGCTAACCGATTCGAAGTTTTCTTATTTTCTTCATAATTGATTTCACTGTGCGCCCGCGCTCAAAGCATCAGCAAATGAGACGCGCTGAGTAGTTTGCATTGCTGCGGGAAGCCGCTGTTTAGTATTCCAGCGTTACCACGGGCTTAAATATAACACGAAAGACTGTAGATTATCTAACCTTTCATGAATACATATCTGCCGAAGGCATCATATCAGCCAGTCACTCTTCCCCTCCCCCGCCTTCTTTTATTTCTTCTTTTTTTTGGTTAGTAAAGTGAAAGTTACACTGAAACTATACTGGCTTGAATACCAATTAGCTGTTCCTTCCGACAGTGGATGCGCAAGCGTACAGGGTCTGCTCTTAAAATGGAAATAGCTTATTAGTATTCAAGGCATTCGCGGGCAGCTTAAATTTGGAATGAATTACGCCCGCCGATTAATCTTTCACTGCGTCACGACTCACATTGCGCACGTTTTTCTTCTTTCCCACCACGCAAAAAAAGATAAAAAAATTGAAACATCGACGCCATATCACATACATTTATGAGGTTTTTCTCATAATAGTCAGCGACGTTGCACATAACAAGCGGACATGTTTCCCGGCAGTTCCATAAACGCAAGTTCCGTAAACATTGAAAATCCCGATTCTTTCTCTATCTCTTCTCTCTCCTCACCCACAAGTTCCAGTTCACCAAACAAAACATTTACCTTCGAGAAAATTGTATTGCAAAGCACTAAGCAAACTTCTCTTTATTTTCTCCAGCAGATAGTTGAGCGAGTTGGCTCAACGCTACGAAACTTGAATACACAAGCAGAAGACGACACAGACAGGGACGCTAACGACCCACAGACAACAGACGTACGTCGTCTGTATGTCGCCCGTCTTTCCGCTTGTGCTGTCGTCTGCTTCCGAATTCAGGTTTTACAGCCATCTCACCCCCCACGCGCCAAGCATTTTAGCTGCAAGGGTCACATCAATTTGCCCGCCCTTTCTTTTTGCTCAGAGCGCCTACCGTTTACGGTAGAACTTCGATAATTACTCAAGAGAATAAGCGAGCGCCATCGGCTGATAAGTGTTCCATATACTTGGGTCGTCGGGCCGATCGCGGACTCGCTATTCATCTTTCCCCTTGCGAACCAGTTAAGTAGCGTTGCTTCTTCTGTTGACAGCAATTTCCCGCGCCAGCTACTCTCTTAGCCCCAGACCTCTCCTATACCAAAGCACCCGCCGTTTTTCTATTGGCGGCAATTTTCTGCGTAAACACTGCACAAGGAGCGGACTCGTCGTAACAAATACCAGTTTTCGCTGTCTTTATTTTTCTTTCTCTTCCTCCCTCCCTCGAAGCACGCTACAGGAAAAAAATATATATACGCAAATATATATATACAGAAAAGATTGCGTGACGACGCCGGTCGTGTCGTCCATTCAAAATTGATCGCCGTCCTACAGCAGCCGAGCGGCCATTCACTTATCCTTAATTTGCGAGAGAGTTCTCCCGTTCTCTCGTCGGTGCTACGGGCCACCCGACCGCCGCGTTTACAACCCCGGGAACCACCGGGCACGCTGGAAGCCTGCAACGACTTCGTAGATTGGCGCGCGCTACACGTCGGGATTGGGGCAAAGGCTCAATATTATAACAGATCTCGAAGAACGCGACAAAAAGAAGTTAAAAAAAAAATAATACAACGCGCCGGCGACACGAAGGACTCGGAGAAACGAGGGACGTAAGAACATGCGCTAAGCCTAACGACGAGGCACGGTCGTCGAAATAACCGCGTTTCGTCCGCCATTAGATGCGTGCAGGCTTGTGGAAGGCGTGTGCACGAAGCGAATCGGCTCATTCGTTTGGACGCCTTGCGCCAAGTGCCCCTTACTGCGCCGCAACAGAAAGGTGGGTTGTTCCTGCGAACTTGAATAAACGTTAAAAGATATTCTTTGACTGAATCATTGCATCTGCTGGCAGTGACGTCATGCGGAGAGATAATTTCGGCGTCGCGTTATAAACGAACCAGAGACCACGAACCCGGCACCTGTGCGGATCTTTACTGTTCCAAAAGCCCCCCCCCCCCCCCCCCCCTTTCACATACACACTCCCATACGAGAAAAGTATATTGAAATCCTTACCGCTTGTACACCTAAGAATTCGGTGCGAGAAACAACATTCAGGCAGAAACTATCGATAACGAGTGACAAAAGACAGCGTTAGCTTGACTGAAATAATCTTGAATATTGTTCAGCTTGGAAGCTTTCCTGTAGCAACCAATCAATATATGACTGGTCGCAATAGGAATAGGTTGCCATAAGAAGATGCGAGCAAGCAAAAGCGAGTCCTATACACACGTCAAACCCCAGACTGCGAGAAGTACTGGAGCAGTCGCACTGTTCCTTCACCACGGACAGCAGCGGCTATAGCTACCGCGAGGACGAGGTCCCGGGTTCCGCTTCAGCCATGTTCCGATGGCGACGGAATCTAAAGGCTCTCGCAACGCTTTGATTTAGGTGCACCCCAAAGAAGCCCAGGTGGTCAAAATCAATCCGGAACCACCCAGAGCGTCGACCCCTCGTAACCCATCTATACCGTGCAGCTTCGGCACGCTTTAAACCCCACAATCTGTATAGTCATAGATTGGCGAAGGAAGGCAACGCTGCGTTCTCTCTCTCCCGATTGGCTGGCAGCCAGTTCCAGCTTCTACATTACTGTACGGTATTAGTGTCACTGGCGCTCGGGCTGCTGGCCAGCGCGGGAGTGCGCCTCCGCGGAGGCGTCGAATAATGAAATATTCAAGCATTTCATGGCCGCGAGGTCTCTTCCTCGGGGAAGATTTCTTTTTTTCTTTTCTTTTTAAATCGGCCCAGGAATGCCGACGTCTCTCGTCGTGGCCTCGTAAAGCACGCGCCAATATATAGGATGGAACGCGGGCGGGCGCGTACGGCGTACAGAGTGTGTGTTCGCGAGACTCCCGAATAATTGCGCTCATTATCGGCCTTCATTAATCTCTCTTTATTAGCGCCTTTATTCCCCGGCCCGGGCGACCGGACGACGCGTTGTCCCCTTTCTTCTTTATCAGCTCTGGTTATAGTTTCCTTTTAACTTTCCCTGCGTATGTGCGTTCTCGCTTTTCTTTTTTTAATTCTTGCCTTCGCCGATGTTACATAGTTTCGGATCAGCGGCTGTCCCTACGACTCTCCTCGTTTCATCTTTAATCACTAGTGGCATTTTTTTTATTTTTTTTTGCGACGCCATATTAGCGGGTATTAATGCTCGGCAGACGGCGCTGTACGACACTCTGCATTACGGCACGGAAATTGAAACGCAACGATCAAAGCAGTCGTGCTTCTGGCAGCCGCTCGCACAAGTCCCCGCGTAACTAGGAAACGTGCGCTCCGGTACCGTTCAAGCGTCAATTTTAAACACGCATGTTCGCGGCACTTCGCGCGCACGGCTTTATGCACGACTTCGCTATCTTACTGGCTATCGTAACCTGTCTTAATTTTCGCCTCGACACAACGCGACTGGCGCCAGTCGAAGGTACGCGCGTAGGACTGATCTTCGTAGCTTATCGACCGGGTGATGTAAAGGTAGCTCGTAAGTCAATATTCAATGATTCGCCATAAGCATTAATCTTTTATGTGAAAACTGCATCATGCTACCTGTCTGCATCCTTGTCAAGTTACCGTTTTTATTTGTTTTTTTGTTCTTCTACCCTTTCTGTTACTAGGCGACGGTGACCGAGCATGTATCACCTGGCTATTTGGCTACTATATATATCTAGTATAATCTAGCATTTATCCTGCATTCCCTTTATCTCGTAATGTTAATTACGTAAGCCTGCAACGATCCCCCTTCTTGTTTCCTTCCTGTATTCTTTCGCACCAATATTCCATTCGTCTCTAGCTAATCTCCACCGCTGGCCAGTTTACACTCCGATTGGCCTCGAACACCACTGCTTCTGGAAAGCGGATGTTCTTTCCAGTTTGTCTTCGCATTCCATTACAATGCACGGTGTCGTCTGCGAATGTTTTCTTTATTTTTTTTCCCGCTACGCGTTTTACGCTCCATGCACTACGCGTCGCGGTTCACACCCCGGGTTCAAGAAGGAACGTGCGGTCCGTCCGCAAGCGCACTGTGTATACCCACCGGTGGCTCCGCCGGGACACTTTTGCACAGCCGTGTTTCCAGCTCTGGTCCAGTTCCACGAGAGCTCCCGGGAGGTGGTGGGCGCGCAGTACTCCTCGGCGCCGCCGCCGCCAGGGGTCGCCTCGAACAATGGGTCCTCCGTGATCGCGGCTACAGCGCCACCTGCAGCGTAAAAAGTGGAAACAATTGGCGCGTTAGTTGCATATAAACGAATGATCGGAAAGGTATACACTACATAAATAATATAGACGAACTAAACCAGTTGAGAAGGTCAGCGCTATATATATATATATATATATATATATATATATATATATATATATATATATATATATATCACAGCACGTGTAAGTAGCGATGAGGTTCGGAGCAGTCACACCTTGACACCTTGACTTGGTTGAGTTCGTTAACACTTCGTGAGAAGCGATTACGACTCGACGTAAGAGAAAACACAAAACACAGGTCTATAGACCGTTTCATCGGGCGAGGAGGAAAGGGCGCGCGGAGAGCTTTTCCTCCTCTCTGGCTTGGGCGACCGGCGCGGCGCTGCTTGAAAGCATTGCTGTCGCGTGCTGCGGAACGATTTCGAGATGTTTTAGATCTTACTTTGTGAAATTTACGCCATGTTCGTTGATACAAGGTCGTCAGGGAAGCCTTTCGGTGCATCGGTAACTACTGTAGGCAGAAATATGTCTTGGGGGCGCAAGAATGTGACACGCATAATCAGCCGCGGTGTGCGAGCATTATCAGTCGCGGTGCGTGTATGTGTTGTTTACTATTTTGCTTATATCGATTTTAATTCAACAAAGAAAACCGGCGTCTCTGTATTACTAACATTAAATGGTAAATCAGCTCACTGTCTGATGGATTGGCGTAGGCAGTAAAACATAAAACATAAGAGCGCATGCTCGTGCACCTCCAACCTAAGGCAACCACGAAACGTCTGAGCGGCAGGCGCTATCAAATATTTTTGATACACTGGCATCGTTCTCGCGCATTTCAAGTCTAGTATGCTTGAAATTACCATATGTCTACGCTAGCCTTGCTGCATGAGGCCCATGGCGCTGCTCAACACAGCGACCACTGCGGTTGGTGAGCCAGCACGATACACATATAAGCTGTGTGCTTCGGCATTGCCTTTTTGGCCTGTATACAGCCATAATATATGAGAGGGCTCGCATAAAAAGAATGCGATGGCTATTTTTGAGCGCAAAATTTCCGTAATACGTGTGAGTGCGTCGTAGAGAACTGAACGAACACAACCGAAAAAAAAAAATTCGGTTATCATCCTCTTTCTCTAAAAAGCAAGAGAAAACGGGCTAACGCCGCACAACGTTTGTAAATATATAACCGCTGATGCCGTATGCTTGGACCATGCGCTATACAGAACAAGGATATCTGTAATCCAGCACCTACGTTGCTTAGGACGCTCGGCAGTTCGTAAACGGTCGCTTTGCTGGACAAGCTTAATTCAGACTGTAAGGTATGCTGCTATTACTAGCCAAAACTATTTTATTAATGGGTGGAAACCTCATCCATCCAACCAAGTAGTCACGCAATGTAACTGCAGTGAACAGTTAGAACGCTTGTCAAACAGCACAGCTTCTATCGTAGCAGAACAGTACCCATGCTGTTACGATCGTCGCGTATGTTTTATGGCTCCTAAACCGCAGCTTAGAAATAGAGGATAATACTGCAATAAGGTCACATTAGTGATTGGAACATTTAGAAATACACAATTGATCTCCGAGGCTGATTGTAGGCTCAAATATGCGAGCACCCCCCCCCCATCGCGCTGCGTGTTCCGTACACCTCAACGCCAGCAGAAATTCCGGCCATGACGCCTTAAACCACTCCAGCACGCCTCACAGAACCGTTTACCACGTAGAAGACGCACGTCATACTAAATAGACCGCACGACCGCGAAAACAAACGCCAGAACCTACCGCCGAGCGTATACCTGCCATGCAAAAGACCGCTTTCACCCAAGCCAGTATGGCGCTGCTCATAGGCGGCGCCACTGCGTTCACAATATGGCGGCGCCTACGAAAAAACGGTCTATACCACCAAATTGCAAATGTTGTCCTCTGTCAGGTGCAATCTTGAACCTTTAGAGACTGTAACACTTACTTTGGTTACGTTTAGAGAGACTTACAAATATGAATGTAGCGCTTTTACAGACAGTGCAATGCTTTAAAATGTCGAAATGTGAATACAGCGAAAGTCCTGGAAGTTCTACGGCTTTCGCTGTACTCCCATTTGGACGTTTTAAGGTCGCCTGTGGACCTATGTCATCGTGATCTTAGAACACAATGACATAGGCCCACAGCTGACTTACACATGGCGTTCTGTTGATTGTGTTCTAGAACCAGGAGGCATGCGCCGTTCCGTTCTGCATGCGGTAGGCCTGCGTATCCGTTATCCTGTATTCCGCCCCAGTCGCACCACGATCTCGTTAAGAACGAACACTCGCCGAGGGGCTCGAGGAAAGAACACGTGAAAAAAAAAAAGACGGAGGGCTCATTCACTGTACTAGAAATTAATGTATCATGCCGTTACTTCCCCACTTTTTCGCTAGTACAATGTTTAGACGGGGCGGCCTTCTCAAACAAGGACCCCCGCTCGACAGGAAAGAAAGCACCGCCAGGCCACGCGTTCCCAGCTTCCCCCCTCAAGTTTGTGTAGAAGATGCGTGCCGGGCGCGCTCGGAAGCCGGGAGCGGGGATTTGCTGGAGGAGCGCTTTCAAACAAAGCCAACCCTTTCTACGCCTCGAAGACACGGACAACTCGGCAGCATGAAAACGAGCAGCAAGCGGCCGGGGAGCCAGCCGCCCCACTGCTCGCGCTTATACGACGAATTCTCTTCCGGCGACGAGACAGCGACGGTGAGCTAGTTGAACAGTCGGGACCCTTCCCGCTTCATGCAGCTTTCAATTGCGTTTATTTCTGTTTAGTCTTTTTTTTTTTTTTTATCGCCGAGAGAGCGCTGGAAGTATTCAGTAGTGGCCCGCTCCACGCTGAGCTGGCGGCATGCTCCGAGTTAAAGTGAGCACGACGGCGCAGGGCCGGCCGCATTTTTGGATAGACAAAGAACGCCAGTGTATATATACAGAGCTTCTGAGGGAGCGGGAGCGTATTACATGCGCGGCAGGAGCCGTCGTCAACGAGGCCTCAGAATCTAAGATTAGATAGATAGATAGATAGATAGATAGATAGATAGATAGATAGATAGATAGATAGATAGATAGATAGATAGATAGATAGATAGATAGATAGATAGATAGATAGATACTTCCGCATTGTACCGGTGCGTCGACAAGAATGAAAAACGTAACATGCAACGCCTACTTCCTTCTAGCACTTGGAAATGTGTCGCCCTTCACCCAATCTTCGCCAATTCGTTACCAGCGCCACCTAGCGACGCGTTCCTGCGCGAAAGAAAAAGGAGGAATGGCCAAGTTTGCTTATGTATAGGAGAGAGGGAGGTCACAGGCTGTTAACTCCGCAACGTTCTGGACATGGTGAAAGCGTAAGCGCTGGGGCGAGCGCGCGAACCAGGCCACGGCAAAGAGGGCTCTGAGCGCCAATCTGGCCGCCGGGCGTATGCGCGTTTGCTGCAGAGAAGCGCCGAACGAACACTATAAAGCGTTCGCAGGACTTTATTCTTTCTCTCTTCTTGTGCGCCAATGCGTGTTCCCCTCCTTTTCGAGCTGAAAGCTATCAACGTTTGTGCCGTGGGATCCTCAGAGCGTCTTTGCCTCGAGGGAAAAAAAGGAACATAGGGAAGAAACGAGCGAAGGCGCGTCGCATAAATAATGAGCGTCGACAATGAGCGTGACGACGAGCTATATGGCGTGGCGCTTAACTCACTCACTTCCTCCTCTCTCTCTCTCTCTCTTCGGTATCTCACGCGTTGAGCACAGAGCCGCCGCCTCCGCTCAGCTCGGTTGAAATGTGCGCAGAAGAGACACTTACGGGGCACCATCACCTAGCGACCCCCCTCCCTACCTCCCCATTTTCTCTTCCCTCGCACCGTTCCCGTTTTTTTTTTTTTTTCTAGCCTCGGCTTCGCGAGGCTTCGAGGCCACCGGTTCGGCTTCCCCCCCCCCCCCCTCCGGCCCCCATTTTACCCCGCTTCCAAACCGTCGCCCATTTGACGACAATCTCGTCGCGGAACGGGAACGTCGCGAGCTAGGCCGAAGGAGGATGAGGGTGTTTAGCCTTGGGGCGACCGGGGTGCCGGCACTCCGGTGCCCAGAAACAATGCGCTCGCAATCTCGTTTTAATGCGCACCCGCCTCTCCTATCCTCTTGTTTCTTCGTCAGGCCCGAGGTGCTGCCGCCAAGCGGTAGCGCCACCCAACCTTATTTCACTCACGTCGTGTCTCTCTGTTCGCTCATCGCTTCATCCCATTTGCGACGCCCTCTAACGGTTTTCGCTGGATGCATCTTCACGTGCGCGTGGAGTGCGGGAGGGGATGGACGGAGGGAGGGCAGTTTCAAGTCGTTTAACGAGGAGCAATGTGAAGTGCATAAAGGAACGACGGGGCCCAAAGCCAGATACCGAGCAAGAAAGAAGACAACGACTGGAAAAAACGAAGGAAGCCTACAGTCCTTCGATCACGTCAGAGTGGAAGCAGTGAGCTGATTGTCTAACAAAACAGGACCTGCTGCCTGTTAGTGTGCCAAAATTTTGCTCTCTACAACGTGTCGCGTCAGCCGCGTTAGAAGAAATGACTTCATAGTGTTCTCGTCTGTTAAATATCGGCGCCAGGATGACAAATGTCTTCAGGGTCTCTCGCTTTTCCCGACAGGTGATAGTCACAAAATATCTCCGAATGTCTTTTGCGTGTGTGCATATACGAGTTCATCGCAACGGCCTGTATGTGCGCTGACTGTTTCATAGCGCCATCTGTTTCGTAGTGTCGTCTGTTTCACGGCGTCGTCTGTTTTACCATCCGTCACGCACATCCATAGCTTGAACATAGGCACCTATGTTCAGCGTTGTCTGTTACATAACAGACAACGTCTGTTATGTAACACATAACATAATCCACATAACAGCGTCGCCTGTTATGTGGCGGCACGCAAGTCTGAAGGACCCAGACGACGACCTTGTTTTATACACGTCGCGTCCACTGCAGACGACGCCTCGTGGTCTCCTCGCCCAAAGCTGCGGGCATACAAAACGGAAAGTGCACGCGGGAGTTCCGAGACGGCGAAATGCTAAATCGGGAAACAGACGAAGCTGGGATGGGTCCAGACACAATGGGCGACGGCAAATATGAGGCTCTACCAGATTTCGGGTGCGGTCGGGGCGTGCATCTCCCAGTGGACCGGCGGAAAAACTGATCGAAGCCGGTGCTACAGCGGCATACAGATACAACTTACGTACATGTATCCACGGCCTCACTGCATGCGGCCATCGATGCGTACTGCGGACTGGTGTCGCGAGCCAAGCCGGGGCCGCTTATCGGCGTACCTCCGGAACAACACGCGCCCATAGACCGCGGAGCGGGGCTCTGTGCCTGCGTTTGTTACAAGCGCCAGCTCTCTCCCCTCCTTTCTCCGAAGGGAGAACGGAGCGACGGAGGCAGCAGCGGAAGAGATCCGATGACGCGATAACGGTCCAGGAAGAAGCAGCGCGGAGAGCCGATCCGTTGTTCGGCTACAATGCCGAGGAAGCTTCGTTGGGCTCCCCACCCTCTCCGCCAACAACGCCCACCGCAGCGCCTCATAGAGTGTATAATGACGCCGCGTACGTTTCGAGCGCCTCACCCACTTTTTGCTCGTGTTTTTCGCTTTCTTTTGTCTAAAAATTGAAACAAAAACCCGAACACCTCCCCGCGCGCATAAGCGATTTGTGAAAGTCCCTCCCAGCCCAAAATGCGACCCCCTGCCGCACCTTTACTCTCGCCCGCCATGTATGCATTTCGAAAGATACGAATCTGCGAGAACGACCCGCCGCGCGTTCGAGGCGCGATATGCCGATACACACACACACACTACACGACATGTTGCTGTTCCTAGATGCTCCCCCCCCCTTCCTCCTCCACCCCCCTCCAACTTCGTTCTAGCGGCGATCGGTCGCAACTCGGCGGGGGCGCTTGCACTGCGAACGAGAGAGTACAGAGAGAAGTCTTCAAAACACGGAGCGGCTTTGTCTTGAAACGAGATGAGGGGGACGGAGAGGCTTCCTTATCTTCTCGCCAACGTCCGTTACTCTTATCCCCCGCTTCGCTGTTTTCCTAATCGAGTTTCTCCTCTTGGCCGGTCGGAACAACACGGCCGTGTCTTTGATAGGTAGGTGAAGCGAGGAACCAGATTTGTATCGGACCTGCCACCGGGGATACGCTTCGTGAAGAGAAGTCGTTCGTTTGTCTTGCGATTTGCGCGTGCGGGCGTACGTGCCTTGCCTGTTCTGTCTTTGTCTCTCTCCCTCTCTCATAACGCTCAGTGCGCGTCGATATATATGCGGAAAACAGCGGGCGATCCTGTCACAAGTCTTTGAAACCTGTCGGTATCGCGGCGTCCGATCTGCCGATTCGCACGATACTTCCGCGTCGAAGTGGACCCGCAATGTGCGTATAGCCTGGCTATTCTGGCCGGACGAACGAACATGGGATCCTTCTTGTGACGCCGTGGAAGGTCGTTGCTGTGACAATATATGGCGTCTATTGTATTGAGGAAGCGCTTTTCTTTTTGTTGCTGCTGTTGGTGGTGATTTTTTGCGCGTGTCGCCTGAGCGACAATATACTATTGCCCGACCGCGCGGCTTCCGTGAGAAACTTCGAAGTCGCATCGGTCGAACAAATCTATAGTCGGGCGGAGATGTTCTCGCGCGAGTGTTAATGCAACGCCCAATTAATCGCCGTATATTAATGGTCACTCACGCTACCAATGTTATGTCAAAGTGGGCTGACAGGAAGCAGTAATCTCTTTATCAGCGCCAAGATCGAGTCGTAAATGGCACGATAGGGCCAGTCTATAATCAAGGCGTGTCTGTGTGATAAGATGAACCTAAAGCAAACCTCGTAGCTTAAGAAAAAGAGGACTTCCAAGTAGCTGACTCGGCCCATTGACACTTCAGTTTGATAAACTACTATGCAAAGTTGTAGCCGACAGGTGGTGCATGAGTGGCTTTTCGACAGTCGGCGTTTATAGCGTCATGCTACTGATGAAAACAGCTACCTAAGACTAACAGCTGTTGTCTATACCCGAGAGAAGACAAGCAGGCTGTTGTAGCAATGTAGCATTGTGTCCGCTAGGATTCTTCGCCCGCTGATATCCAGGGGCGCCCTATAATAACTATATTTAATAGCTATTACGCTATCGCTTGTTCGGGCAAGTTGTGCTTTCCCAACACGAGCAGCCGGATATTCTCACCTGGCTCTCCCGTGGCGAACGGCGTGAGTTCGTGCCAGGGCGGCCTCGAGTCCGGCGTCGGGTAGCGGTTCCTGTTGAAGTCGCGCATGTCCGGCACGGGCCTCAGGTCCTCTCCCCCGACGTCGGGTCGCATCGGCGACGCTGTGGTCGACGTCGGGCGCGACGTCGTCGGCGCAGGGGTCGACGTCGTGGTGGTGGTGGTCGTCGTCGTGGTCGTCGTGGTGGGAGTCGTCGTACTCGGCGCGGGGCGCCTCGACGTAGCCGCAGGGCCGTACCCGTCCTGCTTGGACCTGCGACCACGAAAACAGAGAAGGCTGCTTGTATTCCGAGCGACCGAGCAGGTTTTTTCCGTCGCACACGGCTTATGACGGGTGTCTGTTGGCTTTGTCCCATTGATTCATATGATAATCATCAATTATAATTTGAGGCTCCTTTCCGCGCATTACATAACGAGTGGGAGGGGGGTGCAAAAATGCAAACAATGCAATCATGCACAGGAGAGGTCTCTTGCCAATACCGGGTGACAGTTTCTTTATTAATTTATTACGATTACTTGACTAATTGATAATCCATCAGTCATTCACAAACTAAATGGCCCCTGATGCGTATTACACGAGTACAAACAACGAATTCGATATTACACATTTAACTACAGCTGCCTATTACAATGGGCTCGGCATCCATGTGTCTCGAGTTACCCAACATCCCCGGGGGCTTTATGAAAAAGATGCCGCGGTTGAGAGCGCTTCAGGTTGACTCAACTTCCCGGAGTTCTTTTAGCATGCCCAGTATAAAAACTACGAACACTGCTTCTCTCTCTCTCTCTCTCTCATTACACCCACGCCACGGACCGCAATCGAACCGGCGACCTCGTGTACTTGGACGGTGGTGCGTCACAGGGGCTGGGCCCAATCACGGCAGCTTTTCCCCGCACGGCAGTGTTCACGTGCGAGTACTGGCAGTATTAATAATACCTGTGGATGTTGGGGACGTCGAGATCGGGCGTCCCCGCGGTGGGGCGGTCTCGCGGTCCCAGCTGCTGCGGGTGCGAGGTGCCGTTCGTCACCGCGGGTCCGTGGAGCGGCGGCCTCGGGCGCTCCTTGGCGCCTCCAGATGGCGTTGGTGCCGCGGTGGCTGGAAAGAGAAAAAAATATGCATGTTAGCGGTTGTTTCCTTATTTCTATACATACCAATGAAAAGAAGGAAAGGGATTGTGTTTTGCTGACCGCTACCTCTGTGTCTAGCTACCTCTGCTGACGCCATGAACGGCGGTCAGCCGTTCATGGTGTCGCGACTGGTGCAGACGCCGTCCCCAAGCTCGCACACAAGCTCTCCGCATTACGTAGTGAGATTGAACAACGTCTTTTTTTTTTTTTTTTTTTTAGGGGGAGGGGGGAAGGGTCTATTTAGCTCAGCGACCACGCGGCGGGTCATCGTATGAACAAAAGTTGGGGGAGAAAATGAAGTGTAAGTTTCCATGATGGAAAAGCGACTTTCTTTGTGCTGACAAAATTGCTCGCGAAGGCCAGCCGCCCGATCGGCTGAAACCAGTACTATAGCAGCTTCCACAAACCAGCACCGTTTTTCGCGGAAGGATGTCATACACGTCACAGAGAGTCGTTTATTTTTGCTATCGAGCCCCCCCACAGTTCCCTTTCGCTTTTTTCTCCGGACTGTTCCTGGAAACATCGCATTTGTTCTCCGGAGAGCGAAGTGAAGCGTCTTATCCGCGCGCCGCAAGCGACGCCAGCGCGCCGAACGTGCAAGGAACGCGTACACATACACACATACTGCGCACATCCTACAACGCATTTCCTCATCCTTCAGGAAGCACTTTGCGGCCGCGCCATTTTTTCCCAGGCAGCCGCAGCGGCAACAGCGGCAGCGAAGTATTGATGCGAGAGAGGCGTTATGTCATTCGCACACTCTATTTGTTTCCTCGTACGCGGCGCCTACGGGGCCCCCCCGCCGATTCGAGGCCGCCGCCGTGTCTTATCCTTTCTAGCTCATGTCGTCTGTACAGCCTGTGGCGTCGTCTGCTGCTGTCTTGAGGTATTCACATTACTTTTGTTTTCTATATATATCCCTCTATCTTTCCAGATTCGCCGAAACAAGAGGCAGAGAAGCAAATATTATACGGTTCCACACTAAAGAAGTATGTAGCGCTGGAAAGGCGCAGAATTAAGTGGCTTCTGTCAGTTAGGAGGGGGAACGTACGGCGTTGCACCGAATTCTTTCGTGACGCAATGTAGATATCACTCCCTTCATTCCGACGCCGTCTGCTGTTTCAGAAGATATGCGGACAAGAAACTAAAAAGAAAGGTTAAAATAAAAGAGGCGTGACACTACCTCGAAATCGCCTGTTTAAGACGTCCGGAATGCACTGAGGAATTTCACAGCATGTAAAATAAGATTGAAGATGAATAGGTTGAGCGTTCATTATGGATGGTTCATGTCTAAGCGTAATCCCTATGCCCGTGTGAAATCGGTATCACCGTTCTCCCGACCTTCATGTGTGAAAATTTGGAGCAGTGCAATGCGAATGTGTTGTCCATGCACGAAATTAGCGTCCAAACAAAACTGTTTTGCGAAGAACGCAAGAAGACCGAGAAAAGAGAGGAAAAGTATAGTGCGTCTACGTGAGATGACTTGCTTGGTTGACTTATACGGACGAACGCGGTCCTATTTTCTCATGCGCGTCCGTAGAGATCGCCTCTGCGCATAACGACACCATGCTGTCCCTGTTAACCTGCGCGCGTCTTCGTGCTTGGTGCGGCCTTTCTATACAACGAAGAACCCATACAAGAGAGAAACCACTCACTCAAATTCTTTTCGACGTTCGGCGGCTATACAGAGTCTGTGTATACCTCCGCTGCGAAACATGCCGTTCCGAAAGGAATGGATATAGGCAAAGCCGAAATGATATAGAAACGCATAGAGGAGAATGCGAACGGGATAAGAAAAGCTGGGCTAGCGCTTGCGGTCGGCTCAGCGAGCGGCAAGTCATCTCCTCGGAAAGCGATGAATAATAGAGACAAAAACGACGACACTGCGCCCGTCGTCGAGAAGACGGTAGAAGCCCCTTCTCGACTATGCAGACGACGCAGACGACATCTACCGTCTGCATCGTCGGCGTGGAGTGGGAGGGAGTTAGGCTTACTGCCAGCCAACGTAGCAGACGACACCGGCCTTTCGCTCTTTCTGCCACTTTTTTTTCCCTTGCCTTTCAACGTCGTCGCCGTCACTGGCTCGTATGCATACATGCATACATAGACGAGAGGGTGGGCCGCGGGTGGGAACGAACGGTCTCCGCTTTTATATCTTCTCGCCCGACGATAGCTTTCTTCGGCGCGCCGAGGCGCACTATAGAGGGAACCGCGCGCGGGCAACTTATATCCGTGATGGAAGAGCCGCTATATCGCGCGTGTGCGTCTCCTACCCATCCCGTATAAAGCCATATAGCTCCCGGACAGCACCACAGGCCTAGGTGGGGCTGCAGGAACGCAGCGGTGTCGGTGCAAAGAAAGAAAGAAAAAGAAAAGCCGATGGAAACAAGCGTGGACGTCTGTTTTTGCCCGCTAAATAAGGAAGGCGTCCGGGAGAACGGACAAGGTGGCGGGTTATATAGGAAGGACAGGGCGGAAGCCCCTGGATGGCGGACGCGAAACGCGTTTTGGCAGTGATCTGTGGCCGCATGTATGCGCGTGCAGCTGGCCCTGGCGGAATTGTCAATGTCTCGCTCTCTCTCTCTATCTCGGCTGCTTCTATCGCCACGTAGCGGCGGCGATGAATCGGTCGTCGACACTTCGTTTTGAGGGGCCGAATTTATGGGTGGGATGTGTACAGCGTCGCGCTCGAAGGCATGATAACGAAATCGGGCTTCGCCAGATTCTCTATTTGGTCGTCGCAGTGATCCGCTTCAATGTTGTAGAGAACCAAAAAGCTGTCTTCAGTCGGTTGCTATAGCTACTATCTATAGTGAATCGAGCAACCGCGGGCTTCGAATACTTACGGGCTCTAATAAACGCTCTAGTGGCTGGAGGTATATAACTAGTAGCTAGACGTAACTATACCTCGCCAACTAAACGTTACCATTAAAGGCACGCTAAAGAGAAAAACTCAACCATTTTATACAAGTGACCCATTCTTTCAAAATCGTCGTCAGTTTTTTTAGCGCAAAAAAAAAAAAAAAAAAAAAACAGAAAAGAAAGGAGGGGGCGGGGGTAACTATAAGCGGAAAAAATGAACGACGATATTTCCTTTTGAATGTCATGTACGTGTATGCGAGGCCACGGGTTTTACTATATATATTTGGCATATTGCAGCGTACCCTGCTAATTTGGCTTACTGCTTCTCGGTGACCCTTCAAGATCTGTGACAGACGCCGCTCACTGTGTGCTCTTTAGCGGCGTATGGTGTAAAGTCAGCGACTTCGGCTGCTGGAACCGACAACGTGTTCGCTCTGGTGATGATTATATACATGCAACAATCGATCGCAAACTCTTGATCTGTAATTCGTGATTAGCGCTGTGTAGTTCACGCATACTTTATCATGCGCAAACTCCTTCATGTAAAAAAAAAGGAATGAAGGGGGGGGGGGGGGGAGGAGTAGAATATTATATGGCAAAGGTGTTTGCTACATGGGACTGCGGTAGCATCATGACCCCAGCACAAATATTATAGCGGTTTAAATATCTCCGAACTTTGACGGTAATCTGAGACTAACGGCGCTGACTATGCCAAGTAAAGGTTTAAGGGCTGCATAACTATTCCGCTAAACCATGAGTGATCCAAAGTTTAATTACCAACATTTTGCAGACGCCGCACAGGGAGCGCAAGTCATAATTAGCTTTCGAATTATAAATCACTTCTCCTAACACCACGCAAGCCCGAATGGAATCCCCCGCATCGATCTGCCCTTTCCTGAACTTTCCAGGCATCGATTTTTGGAAGATCCGGCCAAACGCCCAGTGATGACGGCGCCGAATTTCTGCGCCCTCACCCAAAAGACTTTGTAGTAATTGACCCGTCGAATTAAGCAAAGGCAGGTCCCGTGTCAGGACCGACAAATCGACGGTGCGAGAAGCAAGAAAATGACGCGGGGTTGGGATGGCTAACCAGACCAGGACCCGGCCCCTCCCAAACACACATTGGTAGGAGCGATATGCCACGTCTGCTCGAATATAAGCACTACCGTTCTTCTGCTCTGCGATATATGCTGAAGACAAAACTAGACGGTTCACCGAGATCTAATTGCAGTTATAGGCATTCGGGAAATTATTTGCAACAACCACTGATGTCGTAATCACGTACAACAGTCGAGATAGACATCACCTTGCATTTCTATTGCCTTTATGTGGCGCTGAACAGATTTTCTGTTCAAATGCAATTTCATCATAACAAGTGATTTTCGCAATGGATAATAAGGCGTGCTATAATCGGCTGCTGCCGAGACACGTAATCTAGTTGGCTAGCATTTAAAAGCGAGCCAGATAAGCTAGGTCGCACTATACGGGCATTCGACACAATTCGACACATTTTCTATTACTTATTTATTTGTTTATTTTTTAAATAATTCTTTTTTTCGAAAGTGCAGCGTTCCCGAGGCACTTGACTGACATGAAGTCAGTGCAAGTCAGGACCACACCGACAAAGAACGCAAGAGATGCCTGTGCTAGATGACAAGTAACACGCGATAGCAGCGTGACGTCACGACAACGTCACTGGCTCTTCGACGCCAAATTAGAAAAGTGAAGTTTGCAGCTTTCGTTTCCTGCGCTGAAAAGCGACCATTTAACGCCTACGAAAAGAAATGCGGTGTACCCATTTATACGGATTCATTATTTGTCTTTAGCGTCGATTTAATATTCAAAGCACTGAGAAAGATTGCCATAGAAGAGGAAAGCCTGCTGACCGCACCGTAACTGTCTAGCGCGCGTCTGACACCTGGACAACCAGTCAGCACTGTGGGGGAAGAGGAGACGCAAGGAGATAGAAAGGAAATGAGTACTAGAAACTGGCTAAGCATAAGATGACCTGCAAACATTCGAAGGGATACTTATATTCGAGCGCATACGGTATGAGGAACTCGCGGCGAGCCCGAACCCCTGCGTCGTCTGCTGAGCTGAGTGCAGGAATGCGTGTTCAACCCTGTCGACGCCGCGGGAGGGACGGGGGACCGGCGTTCAAACCGCAAAGCTTAATGTCGTCGAGATAGCCCAGCGCGCGGGCGGTGGGGCAACGCATACCAGGTGGCGACCGGTGGAAGCGCGGGGAGGGCGGTGAGGTTTTAGAACGAGTCGACGCGCGGAAGGGAGAAGTGGCGCGCGGTGGGTTCGAGAGAGTATATGAGAATGCGGTTGAGGAGAATGAGAATCCGCGGTGCACCCCCACTCCTGCAGTTTCGATTAATCTCATCGGTCATTTCGAGATAGGGGAGGGGATCTGGAACAGCTGGAATTCGCTCACCAGCGCACACCTCTCCACTCGCCACGAACCTTTCCTGTCCTCGTCACACCGATCGAAGGAGGCGAGCAGTTTCGGAGAGAAGTTGGTTCATTTTCAACTCCGAAGTGAAGAGCGGCGAGGGGGTGTGTGCGTCAGTGAGGTATTGAAACGAGAACGCCCGGGGTCACGAAGGTAGTGGAGGAATTGGAGGCGTCATCTGTCGCCTTTGGCGCGGGCTGCGGCGGGCGACGCAGTGGATGACATGTTTAATACTTCAGGCAGTCTCGACGGGACCGTGCAGCGAAGCCGGAGCTACAGGAGCCCGTCGATGAATGCGCGGCAGAAATTGTAGTTCCACCGACAAAGAACCCCGGCCATCCGTCGCGCGTTCGCAGTGTCGTCTGGTTCTGCTTTGAAAAGCAGACGACGCTGTGTCCCGGATGCCCGGTTCACAGTGTAAGAAGTAGCGGCCCCTGTTGTACAGTACCGGATCCACACAGTCAGGCGTCTTGTGTTTGCAGCGCCGTCTGCTTGTGCTTTGGAAAGCAGACGGCGTGACGCGTCCTCGGATGCACTACGGATGCACGGTATTCTATAGCTCCACTATATATGCGTCGCGCGTTTGCAGTGCCGTCTGCTTTGGAAAGCAGGCAACGACGCGTATTGGAAGTAACCTTACGTACGAAGTACCAGCCAGCTCCCTCGAGTACCTTGCTCAAGTTTCTAGCTTCCGCGAGGCTGTATACCGTTTTAATGAGAACAGGGTCGGAACTCGGGCCCTGACAAACCGCTTCCACCGCTCCTTTCCCCTCTCGCCCTCTCGCTGTCCCTGAACATGTCCGGAGTCAGATTCTCCTCGTCCAACGACCGCGACGTCGACATCGGCGCTTTGGCGAACGTGGTTGGACTCTGCGTGCCTTCGCTCTGTGCCGGGTGCATTCCCGAGCACCGAGCGAGGCCGAGCACTTGAGCGGAGTCCAGGATGGAGAATGAAACGGGGCTCGGGGCGAATGCGCGGCAAAGCCGGAGAAGAGGCTTTCCTCTCAAGGGGTTTCTCTCTCGGTGGGGCGTTCGGTTGCGGATCTTCTCGAGAGCGCCCGTGTGCAGCTGCGGCCTTCCTGCGAATGCCGTCCTTGTTGGCGCACGATCGAAGCCTTTCTTCGAGAAGCTGGACTACACACAGCGCAGCCCCGTGGTCACTCTAACCTCCCTCCGCCCTCCCCAACACAAACGCACATACGCACGAACGCCATTCCCGACTGCTTGGTTCTTCTTTCAGAAGAAAGTTCTTTTTCTCGCGCTGCCCAACACACCAAAGGTCACCGACTCAGTCGTGTTCGATTTGGAGCGACTTTCAATATTTTTCCTTTTTTTTCCCCTACGAGGGCGGAAGAAAGATCTTGCGATAGCAATCAGGACTCCTTCTCTCTCTGAGGCAGGATGGGTCGATCTGCCCCGGAGATTATTAATAACCATTGCACGACCCAGCGCGCACTGTTGTGGATGAACGTTAGGCGGAAGCTATAGGCACAATGCCGTTCGCCCGCGTAAGACGCCCGTTTTGCTCGATCGGCGCGTTCTTATTTCAATACATGCACTTCTGAGTTGACGGAATCTCTGGTTTCGCGCAAGTCTGCTCATTGATTGATCTCCTTGCCGGCATACAACTCGACTGTATTGAGCGTTCACGAGACAAGAAAGGCTAAGTTAAGGACAAAATCCGCTCCTGAACCTGCATGTCCATCCAGGCAATGCAGCCTACGCGAATATTTTTATGCCCTCTGCTTGAACTCAATCTAACAGCGCAAGATGGCGCCACCGGCGCTGCCGTTTACGTCATCCTGCAAATGGCGGTAAAGCTGAAACACTCAACTGGCAGGACAGACTGTCACTTACCGAGTACGCAGTGGTACTGCATCTCCAGGTACTTGAGAGTACCGGGACAAGGATCCCCGAAGAGACTGCTGGACACGTGCGTACCGCAGCTTGACTTGTGTGCGCACCTGGAAGGATTTAAGAAAGCGATGATGTGGAAAAGTATGCGATGGCAACGCGAAAGCAACTGTGCGCAGTGACGCTTCAACGTGCCAGGACTTCTTCGGGGCCAGCAAGCCACCTAAACATGCAATGGACACGTCCACACAGAAGTCTGAGAATTTCCCTTACACGGCCCTCGCACACCCTATTACAAGTACAACGGCATCAGAGCAGTAGGCACCTTTTCTTCTGCTACCATGTATACGCCGAATTGCGTATGCATGTAGGTATGCATTTACTTTCTTTCCGGTCCGCTATTTAGATTGCCTGCTTTTCTTTAAGATTGAAAGTTGTTGGCAAAGTTTTCACTGACGTTTGCGTAGCAAGTATACTTGTTTGACGGCGAAACAAATGGAATCTGAGTCGACACCAAGTGAAGAAAAAGAGAGAGGCACTTGCTGGAACGAAGCACTAACTAATCCAACTACAACAATGACATGTCAAGGCCTCAAAGGACCGACTCGAACTTTCACAAACGTGGTTTTAGATAATGCGTCTCTCGCGTTCCAAGAACAAAAACAGAAGAAGTCTTGTTTTATGTTTCTCCCCTTTCTCCGTGGGTTCATCACGCCTGTGGCTCCCGTGGAGGAACGCCGCCGCCGTCTTTCCGGGCAATGTATACGACCGGCGTGTCACCTGCTCCCGCAACCTCATTTGCAAAAGAGCGAGCCGTTCTCACCTGTCCTGCATGATGAGGAACGACTTGTAGGACATGCAGTTGACGCTCCAGTCGAGCCGACCGAAGTCGTTGCAGATGCCGATGCTGAGCCGGCCGTAGTTGGCGCGTACCAGGTGGATCTGGTAGTTGTCCGGGCACGATATGTTCAGCTCGCGCCCTTCGCACGTGTACTCGGTCGTGTAGCGGATGCGCTCTGCACGGGCAAAGAAAGAAACGCGCAAGGCGATTAGGAACAGCATACTGGTTCTACACCATTAGTGGCTTATATATGTATCATGTGACGGCGTTAGAGTTAGTGGGTGAGAAACAGGAGGAAACTGACAGCCCAAGCGAAATTTCACGCAAGACTGTCTCTCAGATTTTGCGAAATGCACCGCTGAAGTTAACGAACGTTATGCGGGCTATATTAACGTCTACGCTACTAATAACCTACCAGCAGAAAGCTTCATAAACAGCCTATGGGAGTGCACATAGACGTTATTCGGACTGTCGCATACGTAAAATGCATGTACAGTGCAATGGGTTATGAAGTGTGTGGAGTGCACAGTACACGGCTATATATGATAGACTACGGTCTTCCTAGTGGTTATACTGATATATTTCAAAACTATTGCACACACATACGGTAACCACATGAATTCTTAATCTACTCACAATACTATCTAAGTACGCACTAATTTTATATGTGAGTCAGCGCTGTTTTCGCATCCTTGCCTTATATTACCGCTTCAAAGCAGGACGCCTACAACAAACGCTGCACGCAATAGGTATTGCGCTTCCAACAGCAGCAGAGAGCAATGAGTTGTCAACGCGCGCAACAACGCAGCACAAATGTAAAGCGGAGCAGAAAATGAAAAACTAATGCATCATCCACCCGATACAACACATGCAGCAGGACAAAGTAAAATGCTCCATGCATAGCTTTTTTTTTTTTTTTTTTTTTAAAGCTGTTTTGCACGGAACTGCCGCGAGCCGGCAGCTCGCGTGGCGCGCTGCAGACGTGACCGCATTCAAGCATCAAAAAAAAAAGGCGCGTGCGCCTGAAAGACAAATAACGATCGAAAAGGAAAGGGGGAAATAAGCGTCGCTCGTAATTGTTTCGTACACAACAACCGGCAACCCACGGCGAGGACGAGTCTTTCTCTTAATCAAAAGACGACACGTCGTTTCGTTGCTCAATAGGCTGCAGGCGTCCGATTGTCTGCCTACATCACACCGAGTGCGCCACGAAGAGAGGCCCTGCTCGCCGCGCTCCTTCTCGCTTTCACGCATCATCACAACATCGCGAACAGCGTCGATCACGACGCCCGAAGATTGCCTGGCGCGATAGCGCCACCATACGAGAGAGGCGGGAACTAGGGTACAGTGGCGGTGAGGGGGCACGAGGAAGGGGGGGGGGGGAGGGTCGACCATTGAACGAACGGGTTGTAATTATACGCCTACAGAGATACCGCCACTTCGCGCGAGTCCTCCGGCTGACCCGTGCATCGGATCGTCGTCGGTTTCCTTTCTCTCGTGAAACGACGCGTTGTGTGTATATGGTTGTTGCTGCCGACGCTGCCTAGCGCGTTGTTTACGCCATCGTTTCTTGCTGTAGCTGTTGTACAGCTTATATCGCTAGCGTCGCGCCCAACGCGAAGCGAGTAAGTTGCGGGTGAACGAGAGTTGTGTAGTTGCGTTCGGCGCGCGGCCGCATAGATATGCAACGATGGCCTACTTAAGGCTTCGCCGCGAGTCCGCCGCTTCGCGTTGTGTATAGCGGTGGGTCCCCGACTGACGGAGTTGCAAGTGTGCGTTTTTGACGAATTATGTGCACCGTTGGGAGACTATACGGTACACGCGGAAGCGAGCAGGTGGGCGCAGATGATTGTGTAGCTGAGCTTTTTTATTTCGACGTTTGTTCGGCAGTTTCTTTTTCGCAGACCAAGAAATGTTTCTCTTCTGAAGAATCGACAACTTGGATAGATGCCAAGTTTAACGATTCACCTTCGACTTGAGCAGCGCTTCTGTTTTCTAGGCGTTCCTCAAATCAAATACGCTTCTCTGCAGAGATTTCTACGTCAAATCAACGGCACTTTCTAGGCCCAGCAAATTGCGTCTCCATGAACTTTTGCTATGACAGCGGCGACAATAGGCGATTTCTTCAACGCATACTCCGGCACTGAGTGCCATTTTCTTTCGCTTAAGTTGCCACAATAATAGTCTCGCGTTACATTACGCGTTTTCAGCACCGTCGTCTGCTGACACTGTTCCGGAGATCAGACGACACTGCACCAGAAATAAGGAAAAATGGAACTCAGATTACACATACGTCACTAACATCAATAAGTTGCCGCGGGACTTTGCCGAGTTTACTGTGGTGGATGCGTCGTGCTTAAGCGTGACTGAGCCAGTGCTCCGGTTGCTTGCGAACTCCCGTGACAGGTCACGTGGAAGTGCATTTAGACCGCGGAACTGTATTCCGTTTACTTCCCGCGTGTATACACGGCTGACCAATACAAAATAGGTAATCTTATTTGCACTCAATGTCCCTGGTCGTCCTCCGCTGAGCGCATGTCAAATTAGGAGGATCGAATTCGCACTTCTGCAACGATCACAGTTTCAATCTTTAGTAGTTTTTGCGACCTACCCAGCGATCAAATAAATTAGAAGCGCGATGCAATAATATAACTGAAATCAACATTCGTTGTGGAACCCGTGTCCTGTACAGTTTTGTAGCCAACTGTACATATTTCGTATTGTCGGGGGCGCCACTCGGCGGCCTCTGCAGGTACTACTTAACAGCAGGAAAGCTGCGCCGGCACAACAAGCTTATGTTCTGCATTGCTGCGGCTATAGCGCTTCTGAGTGTGTGTAACTTCTACAACGCTGCCCTCATTTACATCGACGCGGTTGCACCATTAATGGCGGCTGCCGTTTGTTCTAACTCGGCTTCAGCTAAGCCGCAGGTCGCTGGACAATCAGCACCCATTATACATGTTCCTTCTCGCATTGCACCACCCTGCACCCTACAGAAAGATAATAGACAGGCTCGCTAACAGATTCTAACCGGCTCGCTCGCTTGCATATCCTGGTTATACGGTTGACGCATTAACTCGGCTGCTTCTATTACAATACTGAACGCACTTATTTAGACACGGGGAGGGCATTAACACAACGCTGTGGTTTGTGATCAGTCGGCTTTAGCTACGTCCCCCTCTCCCCTCCCCACCCCCACACACACACACTCCTCAAACCCCTCCCAATGACCTCGTTGCATACAGCTTAGGCGTGAACACGGCCAAGCCCGCCATTTTCTCAGCATATGTCTGCGCGCGTACTGAACGTACGATCATCTCCGTGATTCAATCAATATAACCGCCGCCTTGCGAGCCCCGATGCATCCGTGATCTGCAGTCGAAACCGTGAACGATCGGATGGAGTGCAAACTTGATTTCCGCCTGCAACCCGGCCGGAAGTGATAAAATGAAGTCAGAACGAAAGCGCGCGCTCCAGCGCTCGCAGAGGCGGAAGCACCGAGGGAGCAGCGGGGGAACAAAGAGAACGATCACGATACTTCGTCGCACGCGATCGCTACGCACGAGCTTCATACGTCTGCGACTTCCTGAACACATTGTTGCCTCATCATCATGTGGCGTAATTCACGGTGTCTCGTTTATCGTACGGGAGGCCATCTATCGGCCGGTGTGAAGGTGCTGCGCCGAGTTGGCAAAGCCCTACTTACTCCGCTCCCCATACTACGACCGTTAGAGGAGGTTGGCGCGAATTGACGAGCAAAGTAGTAGTGGCAGACGGCCGGTTAGCCTTGTGGTTGAACTACAGGCTAGGTCGGTAGAGGACGCCCGAAACGTTTCACAGTCTCGGCATGCAATGAATCTTATGGTGTACTTTGGCATACAGCGCCACGGAATGTTAAAAAAAAAAAAAAGTACCTCCCTGCCTATACTTGATTCTGACCTCACTGACGACTTTGGCAAGTGCCGACGGTTATTCATTTGAAGTGCCAATCGTGAATTTCATTCTGGGTCAGCGGTCGGTCGTCACTCGATCACGCTGTTGCTTTGAATGGTGCGGTGCGCAAACTACGAACATACGAGGAAAGAGGGAAGGGAGAAGTGGCTATATAGAGGGCGCCACAGAACAAACTGCACAGTGTGAATAGGTCGCAAGGCAGAAATGTCTTACGGCTGTCACTGCCGCAATCATTATTATTGCTACTTTAATTTCTGTTTCGGGGTTATAATTTTTTTGTTCTCTCGTTTGCCGTACGTCCATTCCGTTACGCGGTCCGGGCCACCAATTCCGTCCCTCCGCCCCATCGCACACGCAGGTGTCGAACGGGAAAACACGCCAGGCGTGACAGGTTGACCCCTTCCACGTCAAACGCGCGCCGCGCCACACATTAAGAAGCGCATCCCGCTGTCTCCCAAGGCGAGTCGCCGAATTCGGGTGCACCCATTCGCAGTTCGGTTCGGAACGCGCCACGCGAAGGCCACGACGACCTGATGTTTCGGACAACGAAAAAGCGCAGAAGAAATGTGGGAACGAGAAGAAGCCAACCACAATTGAAGCCCGACGACTGAAGTTGGTGCTGTTTCTGTTTCCGCGTTAGTTGCGGCTGCCACTGCGATTGTGTGTGTGTCCACAGAGGCGCACCAATGCTTTGACGAGCTTAGTATTTCTCGTCTCGGTCGCCGCTACCAACAAAGAGAAGTCGCGGGCCGCTACGCACTGCCTCAGTTCGACGAGTCCAGCTTCTCGTTCTTGTTGTTGCTGCACCGACTACTCTTGCGGCCACGCCAACGGGTTTTGCCGACTGACCGAATGGATAAAGGGAGGAGGTCCCAATTGATTGACGCCAGTGAACATCGCGGTCACTCTTAGGGGAGGGGGTCTTTGTTTAGTAGCCGCAAGCTGTATAGCTACGTGCACAACGTGAACACGGCCACTCGGTGGCAGCCCAGCAGAAGCGTTCTCCGGCTAACTTCCTCAAACTCCGTTGCTGGACGAGAGGGACCACGAATGATGCGTTATTGGCCGTGTAACGACGGACGAACGAATCTACGCGTCGACGCCGCCCTCGCTCCTGGCTTTTTGTCTCGGATTGAGGCGGCCGCTGTTATGGCTTGCGTCGCGAACCGTTTCGCCTCGTGTTCGAAGAGGTGCGCCTTTAGGTGCGCTGCGCTCCCTGCTTGCGCGCGCGCGTTTTCAAAGACAATGAACGAGGTGAACCGCACCGCGGGCGTCCTTTCCTCCCAGTGTTTTTTTCTTATTTCTTTTACGCGTGAAGGGGCGTTTGCTTCGGTGGTTGCACACGGGAGTGCGGGGCGAATCGGGGTCACACATCGGAGCGCAAGTCGTCGTCGTCGCGGTCGGCCCACCTTTGGTCTGCGCTACGCCGTGCCTGCTTCAATAAGCAAGCACCGGTCGTTGGTGCACACCTACCGGTGCGGTGAGCTCGCTGCTTCCCCTCGAAATGACAAGGCGCGCGGAACGACGATCGAAGCGAACGCGATTACAGGCTTGCGGTGGTGCTGCCCTCTATCCAGTGTGCGTGCGTAGTTCGTACGCGCACGCGCCTATGTGTTTGTGTGTATGTATGTGTTTGTGTGCGTGCGTGCGTAGTCGAGTACGTGCGTACGAAACCCTGCCTAACGACTTTCCCGATTAATAACGTGGGTGCAGACACACCACGTGTTTCGAAAAAATTACGGATGCTGGCTCCTTCGCTTATTATCGCCCATGATATATTCGCGCTGAGTAGCCCCTGAAGAAATGTTTCGGGTGTAGCTCTTAGGACAGCTTCCGTAAAATTTAACTGTCTTGTCTGGACTATAGTCGATCGCTTGATTGACGCCCCATAGCTGAGCCACGCGGGCGCTAATGGAAGGTTCCGGGTTCGTGCCGACCGAGCGTGCTCCTCGAGGCTCCGCATACACGTTCTTTCCTTCCTGTTTTTTTTTTCTGCCCGTATACTTCATGGCTAAATGCGCGCGCCGCGACGGGGAATCGAACCTGCAACCTCGTGCAACGCGACGGGACGACGTGCCCTCTTAGAACCACCACAGCGGGCAACATCGCCTTTCATCACAGTATTCAATCCTCGTGCTTGGGTATGCATGCGTGTGCGTGCGCCTGTGTGACGGCCCGGGGGGCGCCGCCAGTATTAATAGGGAACGGCTACACGCGCTTCGTGACCTGCGAGGACGCGTTGGTGCACAGCAGACGGCGCTGTAAGCCCGGCGCTACATACACGTGAGCTCTTCGCCGTAACATCGTGCGAACGCCCTTGGCTGCACGGGACGTGTAGCCACGGCTGATGACCCCGCCATGCATGTGTGTGTGTGTTCATGTGTGCGTGCGTGCGTACGCTGTCATTCATCCTTACGTACGCACTTCCGCGGGCATAAGCATGCGAGCTTTAACCTTTCCTCGCTGCGCAGTCATTCTTCTCTTTCCTTCCCTCCCCTGTCGTCGTGATCACGATCTTGCGGAACCCCGCGGCACAACCTTAATATAAACATCACTCAGAGCTACCGTAATAGATAAGCTGCGCAGAACGTAAGCGTCCCGCTTGAAACCGCGGCGCGGTCGCGTGATCTGAATTTAAAAGCCCGGACTGCACGACTCTTTTTCACTTCACCCCGTAGGGATGGCGGTCTTGATCTCAATACATGGCGGCGGCTCTGTTACCGAGCTCGAGGTTGCAGGTTCGATTGCCGCCGACATACATATGGGTGGCGGGGGGCCCGCTGCGAAGCCCCAGTTAGCCAAAATAATGCGGCGCGCTTCGCACTAAAGGCGTCTCTTAGAAGCCGCCCGTTACCACTAGAACGGCAAGCCCCACCGATCCTACATTTTCCGTCGCGAGACATAATGCACCGAACTGCCCCAAGCTCGAACTACGAGTATACCAAGGCTAATTTGCCACAAATAGAAGAGCCTGCCATTGGCTATGAATGTTCGTTCGTTCGTTCTGTTGTTTGTTTACGAAACTCTCCTCCCTTGCTTTGCTTAGGCCACTGAATCACCCTGGTGATTAAAGTCCATTCTCTCACTCTAATTTTGGACACGCTGATCTACGCGCGCGTGCAATAAAAGTCTCGCGAGAGATAATTGCCGCGGTAAGCTTCGTGCTACAAAACGGTCGGCGTTTACAACGCGACGCCCTGTCGAGCAGCGTGTTTGTTTCCTAGGAAGTTCCTCGCTGGCTTTCATCCTTGCTCTTGCTCTGAACACCTCCGAAAAAGGTCGCGGTGTCACTGGATAAACTGTACACACAGCCCTACCCTTCTACAGTTGCAGCTACCGCGAGAGCTCTACAGTAATGACAAAACAAATAAAGAAGGAGAAGCTACCACGCGAATCTGCAAAAGAAGCCCACGATGTGCACGGCCCGGTAAACCTTCATCCGATCCTCACGTTGTTGCATCGGACACCGGAAGCGTCAGCGAGCGTAACGTCAACGCCACCACGCCGCCCCAACAACAGCAACGCTGAAGCATCAACAGGAACTGCAGCAGATACAGTGGCATCAACTTGCGACGGGATGAAAAGGGGGCTTCCACGGCACAGCGCGCCGAGCGTGAGGAGCGCGTGACGTTTTCGCTAATTGTTAAAGTCATTAGGAACTTCCAGGCGCATCGCAGCCCGCGCATAACGCTCTCCCGCGAACGTTGTCACCACGCCCCGCCAGGGGGCGGTAGCGAGCGACAACCGCCGCAGCGTCCCCTGGTGGGAGCGTAGGAGAGGTGTGCTGCTCGCACGCGTTCGCTGGCGTGACGCAGGCTCCCGTCACATCCCGTTTTACGAGTAGGAAAAGTTCAAAGATAGAAAGAATAGAGCAAAAAAATAAGAACCATACCAACAACAATAAGCGTCAATCGAATGCGGTCCTGGCGCCGCTCGTGCTAGCGCGCAGGGAAGCGCGAACTCCAGCGGGCGATGCGGCGAAGCAAGTAAAGCGGCCACATAAAAAGCACGCCGTGCCTAGCTCTCTCATCGTGCAGAACGAACGAGCTCTCGCTTTCGTAAATGACTCGACCGAACTGTAGGCATGGAAAGCGTGCGCTAACTGCACTCTCCTGCGTGTAGACAATAAGAGGAAGAGCACAGTACACATTCAGAAGTGCAAAATCCAAAGGCACAAGCACGGCAGCAGTAGCAACATTACTGAAGCAAAGCTGTATAAAACTTAGGTGTTAGCGCGCGCAGCGGGTTGGGTAAAGGGGAGAGGGGAGGAGGGTGGCACACAAATGCCCGCCAGGCGCAACGGAAGAAGAGAATGCACAGTTGTTAGTTTGACAGGATGAGAGAAAGAAACAGAAGAGCAAAACAAAGAGGACACAAAAAACTTTGGGGTCTTTACCTCTGCCCAACTGGGGTGGCCTTATTGAATAGTTGGGTAGGGAAACTGAAACAAACCAAACAAAGGAGAACAAATGAATAAATAAACGGGTGGGAAAACAGCAATTGGCACAGACACGTGTTCGTGAAAAATTCAACGAAACGCAATACACCCGACACTGTGACGACCGAAATAATCCACAACTGGCGGTAGGGCATGCAGGCTTGCTATACGACGAAACGAGTACACCAACTCTGATCATTAGCGCGCAAACACGTTTCCTATTGTGCGCACAACTTTCGGGAAGGGGGGGGGGGGGTACTGACTTCAAGGGAAAGGAGATTTAAATGATAATAAATATGCTGCTCCCCCCTTGGTGCCACGTGTCACTCCTAGTTGTGCCTGCTGCGTGTTCGTTTTCAGCGCAGGCTCGAGTTTCGCTAGTTGCTACAGGTTATAATTCGAGTCTGTCGCGAAAGTGTACACTGCGTTTCCTGGTTGCGTGACAGGGTGTCACAAGCTGAAGTTGGCGGGCAACAACTTTGGAGACTTGTCGCCGTTAATTAATGCCCCATTATTTCCAGTTATGGACTAGCTCGCCCGTTGATTTCACTCAAAATTGAAATAAAAGCCAACGTATACACTCCGGTCTCATTCAAGCTGGTTTTGTTTCATTACTGGTGAGCGTTATAACCTGCACGGCAAACGCCGACGAAGTCAACAGGACGGAGCTTTCTCGTCGTGTCGACTTTAACCAGAGCAGTTTCAGTCTAACTATGCGCTGCTATAACGTTAATGATGCCGGCAAGCTGCAGCACAGCATTCTTCAAGTCCCGATCTTGCCTGTTTGTTTTCTTTTTCTTTTGTTGCTCATTCGGCGAACTTCCGCAAAACGTAGCATGATTTTTAGTCTCTTATTTATGGCATTACCATAGCGCGGAAGTACCACAGTTTTTCTCAGCACAATTTTCATGGCAATAGACACTCTCAAAAGAGCCAAAAGTACATGCGGCGTCGGGAACTACAATGGCTGAAAACACACACATACACACATACATGTTATGAAGACAACAAACACAAAATGCATATGCAACACAAATAAAGGAAACAAATACAGGCGAAGGCTCCGTCAAAATGAGAAAGCGTACTGAATACGGATTTTTCTCTTCCAGATGTGTCTCGCATTTGCGTTGTTCGTGCAATTATTACATGTTTATTTCTTCACAAGTATGAACTTGATCCAATGGAAAAGAGTACTTGGTCAGATATATAAGATAAGGGGATGTTCCACAACCCTTAATTAAGCCTTTATTTCTACAACAGCAGTTATTGCAACAGGATTCAAGCACAGGAAAAGAACTGCGTAAGGACGCCACACTGCGCCTAACCCACGACCTGACGCACCACCAGCCACGTCAAAACTTATACAGCGCATTTTACGCAGCACTGCTGATGTTAAACGTTCTTCAAAACTAATTTATGGGAGACAGACACTGGCACAATGAAATATATTCTGTTGCAACAGCTAGCCCGACGACGCTTCGACCACGTGAATGGTTCACACCGAGGACATAGGCCTACGCCTAGCAGCAGCAGCTATAGGTGGCATCTTTTCCTAAGGTCACATGGCGGCGTCACAAGGAGCAAATGTAGCACGCGTATAATGACATACGCGTCACTCAATTCGCTCTACTACGACGTAACGACACCGAGAATGCAGAGGAAATAAAAGACTCTACACATCTAAACCGCTTTTCTTTATCTTCTCGGGCCGTCGATCGCCTGTCGGCTCGTCTTTTGGACCCCCCCGCTGGATTCACAACAGATCCACAACAGGTGCACGTCATTTCAGCCATATCGGGACATCAACGTCCCGACTGTTACCGACATCAGACGGCGTCTACATAAACACACAGCGCGGCACACAACGCACGCACCAAGGAACGCTGAAACGGGAACGAGATGGCAACTCCGTCAACGAGCCACGTAGCTGGAAGAGCGATAGGTTAAACACTAGGCACGGGTGACAGTTTCAGGTTGCTCTCCGTAGGATAGATAATTGTATGAGTGCGCGTCCACGTGGTAATATGCGCGTGGCACGCATTCGGAAAGAAAGAGACACACCTTGAGATGTCTTAACAGCGCGGCAAGAAACTCGAGGCAGTCGCACGTGCAAGAAAGAAAGGCGTGCGCCAAGCCATCGATCAGACGCGAGCGGACCCTTTTGCTCGGAGCGGCGGCGGAAAGTGGGGCAAAGCAACCGAACCCTCTGGTATCGCATGCACGCATAAGCCGCCGGCCACGTCGGCACGCATCGGCTTACGTAGCGCTGAGCTATATGGCGCATGGCTGTATGCGAGTCGTAAAGATTCAACTCTGGAAAAAAGTTTCGAGGGCGGCACTTTGGCGTACAGGGCGACGCGATGTGGAAAGCGACTTTCTGTCGCGCGGTTACGGGACCGTAAGACTAACGAATGCGATGCGTTGCTGCGCTTTTGTTTATTTGAGACGCAACGCGACACGACGATTGCACGGACTTTATGCAGCGAGACTAAGATGGAGCTAGAAATACGTGAGCTTTTATACATATTTAACTAGCTACACGCGACGCGGGTAGGCGTTAAGCGAGGTCAGTGATCTCACAGCACAGGTGCGCAATCTGGAAGAAGTCGCGCATTTCCCGGCTCGTTAACAAAGGGTACATTCGATTCACCTGCACTTCGTGAACTATAGTGTTCTGAGGGTGCTGCACTTAAGACGCCAGTGCAACATGGCGTCGTCCGCACGTGGCCCTTCGCTTGACCCCAGTGCGTTCGTGCTACGTGCAGAACAGGTTCACGTAATTCCCTGAAGACGCGAGACTGGTAGAGCAAAGGCTCTTGCACTGTGCAGCAGGTAAATGCGTCGGCAAATGCCAGAACTACATGCAGCGTTTTGGAAATGACTCTCGTTTTCCATTCCCACTTGCACATCGGTTTCATATTTCACGACCTTATTAATACTGCACTGAACGCGGTCGCTCTGCAACGATGGGTGACCGCAATTGCTACGCCAACTCAGTCGCGACCAGAGGGTCCATGCCGACTGACCACTGCAACTGGCGCCTCCGGCATACAGAAAGCGAAAGCCCGCTTCGCAGACTGGCCAACCCAGAAACCACCAAACCGGCGGGCATTCCAGTCCCATCCTATTCAGCCCGATCGTTTCCTCTCTTTCTTTTTTCCCATGGAGGAAAGCCCGGTCCCTATCTGGCGCGCCGGCGCACCATCGCCTCTCTCACGAAGCAACAACTGCAAAAAACACGGCCAACGCGTGCCGCTGACCCACACAAGGCGTCGTATAGGCGCGGACAATGCGCGATTGTTGAGACGAAAGAAATAATAAAAAAAAAAGAGAGAATCCGATCGGAGCGGCCGTTTATCCACTTTGCCTCTCGCCGAGGCAGGCACTAGCCTCTCTCTCTCTCTCCACCGCCTTCAACTCACTTGCCTCGGCCTTTTGAGATCGAAAGCGCAGGCCGAACGGTAAAGCTTTGGCCGACGATGGCTGGCTTTGCTGCGGGGGAGTTGGTGCTCTTGTATAGTGTAGCGGCACACAACACCGTCTATCGGGTTGCACGGAGCCGGCGTACAAACGCGGTCACAGCTTTCGCCGATGGAGACGCCGTTTTCGTGGGAGTGGTCGAACCCGGCGACGAGATTTCACTTTGCAGAACGAGGGCAGCCGAGCGTTACACTGCGACGATATAAATCTCTGTCACGTGACTCGCGTGCGCTGGCTTACTTTATTGAGTTATTTTATAAGCTTTTATTATTTATACACAAGCGCGCCTTCGAGACGGCTTGCTTTTGTGTTTACGCCGCACGATCAAGCGTGGTATCGGATAACGGCATCCGGGGATTTCCACTGGTTGAGCGGCTATGGTGTTGGAAGTGCCCCGCTACACATTTGTCGATGGCTTCTATATACGAATGAAAAGATGACGTGTGTTCAAGTGAATAGTTAAATGGAAAGTAAATTCGGCGGGGGGGGGGGGGGGGCAATACTTAAACTCCTGTTAAGTGGTTCGACACCACGTTGGAGGCAAGCAGACATCTCCGCCCTGAAGTGGCCAGCCACATGGAAGCCGCATTCAGAGCGTAAAAGAATAGCTTGATGCCGTGGCGCGGCCTCGGAGAGATCTCCAGCCCGCAATGCGAGATGTAGGAGGCCAGTACGCTATGCGACTAGCTCCTCCTCACCTATAGCAGCAATTCACCAAGACCCAAAAGTGCGGCTGCGACGAACGCCGCCGCTTTTCTCCGCGTTCGTTCCCTGTGTGGTCCATCCTGATATCGGGGCAAGAGACCATTACAGTTTATCAGCAAATGAAGGTCACGCCCTAGGAGAGCGCTACATTCCCCAGCCGGCCCGCCGTGAGCGTGCCCTATCTTATCCGCAACGGCCGCCCAAAGCGACTGCCACACACACACAAAAAAAGAACCCTTACGTAATGACGCTCCAGCGAGTAGCCGGAAACGGAACACCGCGAAAAATGGACACATACGAGTTAGGAAACGTAACGTCACGACAGAAAGAAAAACAAACAAAACGCACAGTACACAAGCGCACCCTACGCACAAACAGACGCACAGACTCGCCTCGAAGACAAGCAGCGGCCAGTGTAGGAGGTAAGACATAAATCCCCGCGCCAAAAGGGACACGTGGAAAAGCGCAGCCGATAAGGAAATGGGAGGTCGCCGAAGGCGAGCGAAGACGCGCGAAGAAGGAAAAAAAAGAAAAATCTAGGAGGAAATGTGGGAGAGGGGGTTGATGGAAGGAGTCGAGGGAAGGAGTAAGGAGAAGTATGCTTTTACAGCCGCGTAGAAGTTACCGGGAATCGAAAGTTGCGAAAAAAGGAGAAAGGATTATTGTTCCCCCGCGCGCTGGGTGGTACGGACGACGGTGTTCGTTCGGCACACTCGGTCTCCGGCTGGCTCGCCATTGGCCTCCCCTTACGGTTCATTTCCTGGCGCGCCTTGGGTAAGCCGGAAATTAATGATGGGCGAAGGAGAAGAAGGGGGGAATGCGGACGCAGTTGGCGAGAGACCACCAGCCACCGCAGTGCGAGAAGAGCGCGATGGGCGCCCGTTAAGTCATTCGCTTTAAGCGGGAAAGCGAGAGAGCCGAGAGAAGGAGGAACCAGGGCGCCAGGGTGTTCTGGGAACGCGATAGATCTGGCTACGTAGCGCAGTATAAAGGGCCGGAATCGGGTCTCACACCTTCCGCGGAGGCTCGAGGGGGGCGGCGCTGCTATCGCTAGACGAGATCGGTAGCCCACCACCGAAAATCATCGAAGACGGAGCACCTACCTACATGTTTCTAGAATATCCCTCCCTCCCGGAGATCGAGGAGTAGCGGCGGTCAAGAGAAAGAAATTAAAGAAGCATGGGAGATGGGCGCGGAGCGATCCGTCCGTCGGAAGTCGCGAATTATCGAGGAATTTTCCTCTCGGACGACCCGCCCTTCTTTCTTTGCGGTAAGAGTGATGACCCTCTACCGACCTGCCGTACCCTGCCATCAGTGTGTAAATTGTGTCGAGCGCGGTCAACGATTGAGAGCATCCGTGAAATGATAACTCTGTCCTGGAGTTTCGTGGAACGCGAAGTGTGGTATGCGTTATCGCTTCCCGCCCGCAATTGACGCTTGTGCCTTACTCAGCTGCAGATTCCCGTTGCGGTGACTCTTAATTTAGGAGCAGCGTTGATATGCGCACCCTTTTACGCATTCAGCCATAGATGTTCATTAGTTGCACTGTGTGAAAAAGCTATATGCTTAGGAATCCAGTCACCTCAAGTGATCAAAATTAAAACGTCGAGGCTTCACTTTCTTTCACCCCTTTCTTTAACCCTCTCTTACTCCTCTTAAATCCCCGGATACATATCGCTTATCCAAAGACTTCAGAAGCCCTCGAGACGTCCACGAGCGATGATGATTGAGGGCAAAGGCGCCAACGTCTTGTTCTTCGCCTTCGCCAACGGGTCATTATGCGCCTTTGAAGTGGCCCGCCGAACGAAAACACACAAACACACGTCACTTCGACGGCACCGCGACGAGTCAACTGCCCGAAGCGTTCCCTGTGAGAACCGTGTGCTCCACCAGCCCAGTCACAGTTTGGGGCTCCATACGGTACCAACAGGAACATGCCTTTCTCAGCGTTTTCCCGCAGCCTGTAGTGTACATACGGGCAGTGCGCGCCATTTCGGTGTGCCCGGGACAAACAAGGCGCGGTGCCGATAGAGATAAGATCAACAAATACCGCCGCAGGGTTTGCGAGGAGGTGGAAGGAAGGAGAGAGAGAGAGAGAGAGAGAGCCCGCAGGCGGGTTTCGGTGAGCAACGGGCGCGCACACTGAGAACGACCGCGACTAATTTGGACGATAAACAAAATCGGGCGCCGCGTCTCGTCGGCTTTGCACACGAGGCCCTATCAAAGCCGAACCAAGCCAAGCCGAGCCTATACAGAGGCGGCACTTTGAGCAAACACTGAAGGGAAGCACAGCGTGTCATTCCCGTCCCCTTTTGGGTGTCCTGTCGTCAGCAAGGCGTTGTTTTGGCGGAGTTCAAATTTTCTCTATCCCTAGTGTTACACATCACGCGACAACGGTGAGGGAACCGTAGCTGCGGTACTTTAATAGCAGCGATGTAACGTAGCCACTGCATGGCTGTTTATTTGTTTATTTTTTAGATAGTAAAGTTGGATGAAACTGCAATCGACGAGAATAGAAATGAAAGATACTAATTTCCCTATCAATTTGCATTGCTATAATCAAACGCATGAGCCAGACAAGCTTACTTTAAAAGAATATTCGACCACTGAAGCTCATAGTAAAACTACGAAAGCCAGTGCGAGGTAAGGCACGTTGAAGATGGCCAATCGCACGGTTGTAATGTATAGACTAAACCTTGTCTATATATAGTCTAGTCTATAGGACAGTCTGTGATGTGAAACAACTGCACTGGAGCGAGATGTAAGCCGCGCTGAAACAGGATGATCCAAGACCTGTCGGCTATGGTCTACAGGTACCCTATGGGCGGAAACAATCACAAGTGCGCGGTGTGTCGGCATTCGTACGGTAAGCGCTCTGGTTCTGCAATGAGTGGAGTCTTGCAGAGATGAATTTGCGCGGGCCCTGTATAACTGCAGTACGGACTTTCACATGCTACCATCGGCTGTGGTCTAGTTACGAATGTGGCAGTGAACAGGGTTCGTTTATGGCCTTCGGACATAGCCAAAAGCTTTGACTAAGATAACCTGGGTGCCAGCTGACGCCTGAAACTTCCAAAACTGGGTGTCAACTGTCGCGTATTCATAATAGGTCTTGCCAAACATAAACATGCGTGCCCGTGTACGCAACGAGCGCTTCGCGTAAAGCACGTTCTTTGTTGAACGTGAATGCTAGTGCGTACGTCGTTTGCCTTTGGCGTAGTGCTGACTCAGCTATAGGGCGTAGCGTTCACTGTAGACAGTGTTGCCAAAAACATCTTGCGGGGGGGGGGGGGGGGGGGGAGGGTTCTTTCAGGCACGCCCGTCCAGCGCACACACACTCAGCAGCAGGAGTGCACGACAAACCATATACGGGACGAGCGGCACGGCGTCAAGCGAAAACTCCGTGAAGAGCGTTTGTCGACTCGCTCGAACCACACTTTTCACTTTCTTTTTTGAGGGCATAGCCCAAGTGAATAAGAAAGAAAACACTCAAACGGGCCGGAGGACCAGAACAGAAGAATAACATCCGTCTCTCAGCCTACCGGGCAAATTCTGCGAGAAAAATGGCGCTGCTGCCGTGCATATGCGTTCGCGGACGTGCTTACAAAAAAGAAAATGAGAGAGAGAAAAAAAAAAAAAGAAATAAGCTTTTCGGGCTCGGAGGCGAGTTAAGTCTACACGTTTTTACCAAGCCCACAGCAGCGGAGCGCAGGGGGCGACGCCTCGCGGAGATTGGCGTGACAGCCGGGGAGGGGGGCGCGGTCTTGACGCGCCGGAAAGGACACTAGAAATGTTGAACTTGATCTCGAAGCGTTCGCGAGAATGGCAACACGAGGGAGCAGAGACCGGTGAGATTCTCTCAGGGGCCGGCGAGGCGAAAAGCAGAGTGCTTCTTTGCACACGCACACACGGGGCTTTTATAGCATACACGCCTCGCGGGCCGTATAGGGTCCGGGCGCACGGTGCGTGGCACTGCTTTCTGCGCAGACTGTCAAACATGGAGAGCGTGAGGAGCGCGGATTTTGACGCGACGCGCAGCTGCCCCTCTTAGTGTAAGGCATAGTGTATACGGCGGACAGGCGAGGGATAGTTGAGTGCGAAACGACGTCTCGCTTTGATCGAATGCAAACGTCCAATGCAGACGATAAGCCCTCTGCTGAAGCAGACGACGAAGACGACAGACGCTCGCCGGCGCCACCTTCCGGGACGATTCCGTAACGTATTCAGCGTTACCTATTACTCTTGTTGAATGGTTTCTGTTTGTTTTTGTCGGCTTTCGTACGACGTTCCTAATATTTGTGTGTGTGTGTGTGTGTGTGTGTGTGTGTGTGTGTGTGTGTGTGTGTGTGTGTGTGTGTGTGTTTTTAATCCATCGTACGCACAATCTTTGTGGAGAAACGGCCAACGATTTTCGGTAGCGCGACTGACACAAAGATGGCGGAGAGACGAAACGGCACTATGAGAGGTATTACAAGTCAGTTTGATCCGACAAGGCTGGCATGTGGTGCTGTGATGGAGTCGGGACATACGTCAGCGAGATTGTTTTCCACTTCGTACGCAGAAAAAAAAGAAAAAAAGCCATGAAACACCGCATACTGTGAAGTCACGGCGATATGAATGTCTGGCAAGAAGAAAATAAATAAGATGCAATATAAGGTACCGATTTTCCACCTGAGAGACCAGCTGCAAACTACGAAAAGTTATGTCGGACACATCGGCGCAGGTGTGATCTCTGAAGCTAAAGTTACTGTATATATGCTATCTGAGGCGGCATAGAGCCGACATCTGTTTGGGAAGCGAGAAGTGAAACAGACGGCGAGAAATCATTCCAGACGACAGCTTCTTTGTCGTCCGCTTTCGAGATCGGTATTGCGTTCAGAGGACTCGAAAACAGACGCGCACAAAGGTTCGCGATAACCGGCTTTCTCAGCCGTTTCGAAAACGATCACCTTAGGAAGTATCCAATAGAAAGAACTAAGTGTGTGTGCGGGCCACAGAAGGTCGCCGCTTAATTTGCAAAGCAAATCGCGGCAGAGATAAACGTTTAAATCGGCTCCACAATTCGTCGCAGAAGTTGTGGCTTCTACACAGAACAAGGGGATGCGACCCCTCGTCCATCGGTCGCTGTCTAACATTGTACAACTCTCGAACAAAGCAAATGGGCGTGACGAAGCATATATATAATTTACCATGGCGCGGGGTCGAACGTGACGTCCGCTTAGTTTCGGGCGCACACTAAAATTACGCCATTGTCTCTGTCGCCTTCTAAAAAGAATCTAAATGACACGCGCACGCGACGAGTTCAACAGAATAGATTCGAATAGACAAGAGCTCCGAATAGACTAGACGCAAAGTGAATAAGAAGCGTATTGTCTAGACGGCGCGTTGCGAAACGCGTGCCGTGTCACCGCCTGCATAGAAACTAACCCCTCAAAGCCACGGCGCATGCGCGACGTGTGTGTCGCGTCGTTTCACCCTTTGTTTCAAAACACAGGATGGCGCGCCGGCTCAACTCCCGCCGTAATCGCGCAGCTAAGTCGGCCGTGCCCTCACAGACATCGGCGCGTCGGCGACGGGGCTAATTGCCTCGCGAGAGGGGGCTTGAAAGATGCGCGGCACGACGAAGCCGGCCGAACGTGTGTTTGTGTGTACGGCTACGTATGTACACACGACCGCCGGCAGCGGCCCCAGATTGCCTTGAAGCGCCGTGCGTGAATGCATCGCCGAGCTTCTTTCTTCACGAACGGCTAAGGCTTTCCGGTCGCATTCCCGAACGTGCGCGGGCTGGCCCTTCGAATAAACCTTTGGAAGAAGGGCACGTGAGCGCGCAGAGGTGCAGCAGACGACCTGACGCAAGCTTGCAGACGAGCGCCGTTGCGACGTCTGCAACGATATGACGACTGCGCGCACGCAGTAGTGCAGCAGACGATCTTTCGCACGCGTACAGACGAAGAACGCGGCGCCATCTGCAACTACACAACGACCGAGCTCGCGGTACCGCCCGCTGGTCTTCGACGACTCATTTGCATTCATCGGCAGCTTCTCGTTGCCTTTCGAGGCTCGAGGGGTCGCCGCGGTTCAAGAGGTGCGATTAGAAAAATGACGGCGCGGCGTCGCAGGGCGAGGAGGTAGAGGGAAGAGGGGATTATGTATAAGAGACTTGATAGACACTACACGACGCGAGCTTCTTGCCTGCTCTCAACAGGCTTGTTGGTTGTTACGTTGCTCACCGCTAGAGGAACATCTTCAGCTCGATTTGCGGTTGGCCTTGCCGCCGTCGTCGAATCGATCGTGTCGTGGGGGTCGTGTTCATTCGGGCGAAGCGAATTGGCTGGGGATTTGTACGACCTTTCTCGTTGATATAGTGGGATGCGTATACGATTGGAGGCGAGCGCAGCTGTAGGTAATCCTTTTGCCATGAATACGAACGGCGTGCCCTCTTTCGCTCAGAGGGGGCCACACGGGTGCATTAAAATGATCATCCCCTTCGATAAGGCGCATTGGACAGTGTTCATATCGACAGGGACCCGGACCACCATGATGAAGTTGACTTAGGGCGCATGAAGGCCAACCATTTCGCAGTCAATGCACAAAGATATCCTGAAATCTCCAAGACTAAAGTTGACTTCGTTGATTTTATTATTTTTATCGGGCGCTTGTCAGTTACACAGCAAAAGCGACAAATGAACAAAAGAAGGAACGCAAGTGAGTTGCGCTCACGGTGTCTTTTGACCTCTAATCAACCGTCTCATTAGCCTCTGTCAGAACGTCGTCTTGAGCCATGATGATTTGCAACGTCCTATAGTAGACTGTATGCGAGATTCCCTCTTGGAGCTACACCTTGACAGGTCCCAGTCATCCATCACAGAGGACCACACACATCAGGGCGGACGCAGAACATTTCCTTCTTACAAAACGATCTCCATCCGGCCCTTCAGCACCTTTCTCCTTCTCCCCTTTCTTTCCTTCTTGTGAGGCTTCGGTGAAAAATGACAGCGTCCAGAATCAAACGCACAAGTCTGCGACCTGCATTAACAAGTAGACAACGGAAGACAACTGCCTGCCTGTGCGCAGCCCAACACTAACGCAGCAGGGTATAAGCTTACACGGCCGCAGAAAGAAAAAAACCCGGAGGGCATCGCGTGCTCGCGTCGAGATTCATGAACACGCCGCAGCGTGCCAGATAGCATCGCCACCACCGACTCGCATGCATAGAATAGCAGCCGCAGTGTCGTACTTCCGAGACGCTGCCCTGCGCGCGACGGACCGTAGCGTCTTTGAGCGCATCTCGAAGAAAAGATGAAACGAACAGAAGAAACAAAAATGCGAGCCTTCTTTTCAGTTCATGCCGGCAGTTTGTTACGCATGCCTGCAAGCATTAAGGAAGCGAGGAAAAGAGGCGGGCAGCAACAAAAAAAAAAAAGGATAAGGTTGACGTAGCACCGCGCCGGCAGCGGCGCATGCGCAGTAGCTAACGAGCCAGGGGCTACTAACTTCCGGGTGTATAACCTCGGCGCTGAATATCACTCAGCCTCCTCTACGCGCCCGCAAAGATTTCTTACCCAGCGTATGTATACACGTGCAAGCCCCGCATATGCATCCGGTACTGCCATTGCAACAAGGGAAACTCAAGCTCTATGCACGAATCCACGGGTATGATTGGCGAGAAAGACGCGACCCTGGGAAGAAAATAAACCGAATACTTGCTGCAAGAAGGTCCTTCGCCTACTCCAGGATATGTGCCGTCCGAGCGTCGTACATTAAAGTGGCCCCACAGTACGCGAATACCAATTGAATATGGGTTTGTAGATCCCTTATACCGTGGTGACGTTGGCTACCTTCGATACGTTCCCACCTTTTTCATGCACATATCCTTCCTGTGACCACCAACCGACAGACGTCTGTGCCCTGAAACCCTGTAGCTGCGCTTTCTTTCTTTTTCTTTCTTTCTTTCTTTCTTTTTCAAAATATGTTACCTATGTTCTCGTTTGCCCGTATAAATATAGTTATTAAACAACAAATGAAATACGGTTGGTGACGTCACCTTGAAGGAAACAAAATAACAAGGACGATACATATTCACTGCCAGCACCAACTCTTGCATAAATAACGCGATATTAGGTTGAAAAGGGTCAATTTTGAACGTCACAATTCCGTTAGAGGCCAGAAGTCCACGTACCGCCCATGAACTTCAATGCTGACTGAACCGCACACGTCTAGCTACAGCAGACATTATCGCCAGAGTTATTTATCTCTAGCAATTCCTGCAGAAAATTGTGTGGGGTGGAATAGACACCGTCTATAATCTGTGCGGCCGCGACACGGGCACGAAAGAAAGCATTACAGCCATTTCGGTCACCGGCAACCTGATAAGTGACCACTATACCTTACAATCTGGTCCAAAACACGCAACATGCGTTCCTGGCATTCCTTGAAAACCCGCGTCGCCTACAACTAAAGACTTTTCTTTATCTACCTCCTATATCAACAAAAAATAGAGGAGGCGATGTCTACATAAGCATTAATGGCGATTACTGTCGGGGTGGGTGGGACGGCTCGGCGGTGTCGATGACGATGTCTGCATTGCCGAAGCTGAGGTGTTGTAAAAACCGCGCCGCATGCCGAGATACAAGCCGCTCGCCTGCATGCGTCGAGTGCGCAAGGCGGTACTACGGCCTTATCTATCGACCTCTCCCTCCGTCATCGGTAGCCGTACGCCAAATACCTTTAGAAAAAAATTAATGATAATAAAACAAAAATAAAGGCGTATCAGGGTGACAGTGGACAACGAACGAGTGGGACGGAGGTGGCGCTTTCCGATGAGAAAAGGCCTGTAATACCGATCACAGGCAAGCCGAAGAAACCGCAACCTTCTCCAACACTAATCCCGCACCTGCGCCCCTGGTTTTCGGAACACGGTCTATTTCACGAGCGATTAGTCGCAGCTCGTCGCGTATCAAGTCGCACAGAAAGAAAGAAAGAAAGAAAGAAAGAAAGAAAGAAAGAAAGAAAGAAAGAAAGAAAGAAAGAAAAAGCACTCGAGACGCTCTTTTGAAATGGGAGGGGCAGGAAGCTCGCACTGCGCGCAATCGCTATAGACAAGAGAGCAGCCTTGGTTCGGCCGGCGATAGGCTTTGGCGTAGGCCGTCCGAACGAATTTGCCTCCGCTTCATCAGCTTTCCTTTCTAATATGCCGTCGGGGCCACTTGTCGGAGAGGTAGTGCAGGAGTGGCCGCCGTTGTACGAGCTTTCTTTTTTTCTTTTTAAAGGCATCCGCTTCGAGTTCCAATCCGCGTTCCTCTGGTCGAAGCTTCGGCTAATCTGTTGCGCGCAAGAAACAAAACCAAAGCCACAGAGGACGCCCGGCTGCGACACGCCATTAACATATCTGTCAATATACGCCGACCGCGGCAGTTGTCACGGAACTCGCGAGATCGCGCGAGAGCGTTTTCTTTTTTCCCCGGGGCGCCCATTGCAACGCGCTCGTTACGGGAGGCAAACCTCGCCAAGCGGGAAAAGGCAGCCGTGAATAGTTTATGGCGTGACGTTGTGTGGGAAACGCCACTGGGCTCGAACAAACTGACTCTATGCACCGATTGTTACGTGCGACTGGAAACAATGTCCTTGCCTTAAGGTCCGTCGCCGTGTCAGCGTGGCCTTCGCGAGTAATCGAAGCCCGAAGAACGCGATATGCGAATACTTCTTACGCAATCGCGTGTATGAGTTTATACGCAGCTGGAGGCACGCGCCAGACTTCGACCCTGACATGAGCGTGTTGGCTGTAGTGTCGTATACACGAACAACAGGGATAACGCCGGAGGGATGTAATTTCCAAGAAACGTAACACGCAATCCGTCTGTGCTGGTGGTCATTACGAGGTACAAGGTGGTTGTTCCTCCACTTCCCCCCTAGAGTGAGCAGATTCTTGCAGATTTGCTCGAAGGCTGGCAGCATGGTGATGTTTCTGTTGACTCGCCTACATATAGGCGGCCAAAATTGGTTGACTGACTATTCGACAATTTCATTCATGAATGTGTTATACCAGCGACGCTAATTAAAACAACTCGCTATAGAAACATCACCCGAATCTAGTTTATTTAAAGGCTGAGATGCGTTCGTGCCCCTTCCTTGAGATTCGTTGTGAAAATGTGCGCAAGAAGTCGGCCAAGTCGGCAGTGACTTACGAGACCAAGCGTCGAACAAGGCAGGCCCCAACATAACGCCATACCAGGACGATTGTCATGCGGTAGCATCACTATAGGACCAGTCCACCCAACCGTTTCATTAACCAGCCTCCGTGATCGGCTCGCGTCACAAACCGAAATAAAGTCCTCGCGAGAACCCACACGCGGGGCACTGGTTATGAGGCTGGGTACACCCACGCCTCTGATTGCATTGCCTCCGAAATCGACCCTCTTTACTTGTCGTGAACATCAACGACCAACGGTGGACGAGCGTCTTGTCCAACAATATGGTGGGGAAAAAACAACGCGTCATATAGAAGACACGCATAAGAAGGTAGTGACGATGTCCCTACATACATCGCGGGGTCCTGCTAACGTTGTCCGCGTTCCCCCACTGTTTGACCACGCACGTTCATTTCGACTTTTTATACGGCTGTCCTGCATGCATTTCATCCGATACTGCTCTCATTGCCACTGGCACTGCTTAAGACAATCAGTCTTTCCCACGTATTTCCTGTCCGTGCGTCCGTGCATCGTTACGAATGGAAGTTCATTTCTCCGCTCACTTAACATAAACACGCAAGGCGCCGCGGTTTTGGTCCAAGTTCTCACGCCGTATGCAAGCTATAGCAGCTGCGTGCTCGCGCTTGCAAAAATGCCATCGAGCGACCGACCCCCTGCGGTGAGTTTGGCCAGGGATTCGAGGACCCTTCCAGTTGACCGGCCGCAACACGCACGCACGCGAGACACCCTCTGGCGCGCGCTTGTGCGCCGAGCTTAATATGCATGCCGACTCCTGTCGCCTCGGTTATTCGCGCGCCGCATCGCCGTCGCCTCGGGGGGTTTGCAGGCGCAGTATAGTGGGAGAGGTTAGCGCTCGCGCGCGCGCTAGCATTTAGAAAACACCGTCCCGCGGCCGCCCTTGCTCTCTCTCTCTGCACCAATCGAGGCGACGTGTATTCGCGTCGTCGCGACGCGGAGGAGTCGAGCGCGAAATTGCAGCGGCAGACGCGAGATTGCGGCGCGAACCTGCACGAAACCTGGAGACGCCATAGCGCAGGCGCTCCGCTCCGCTCCGTTCCCTTTTCTTTTTTCTTTTTTTTTCAACACCCCCGCTTCCTTTTTCGTACCACACTACCGTATTCACTCGCGTAGTATCCGCCCTCGAGTAACACGCTACTACTCTACACAGAACCTGAACTTTTTGGGGAAACAAGAAACGGTTCCGCAAATTACATCAGTGCTTGAGCCCAATGAGAATACATCTCACTTCATCGAGGGTATTTGAATGGGGGTATTTGTGCCGAAAGGCTGCAACGAAGACTAAATGTGGAGGATGCCGTGATGGAGAAGGGATAAGGGTGAAGTCTGCTCGCCCGGAGTGCCCTTTTATGTCCATCTACGTTTACATGTACAGTGTTCCGAATTAATTTCGTCCGCATGGGAGCAGGGTCCGGTTTTCAAAGCGCGACCTCGTACTCAGAAGGCGAAGTATTGTATAACTACTGAGACACGGTGAGCAGTTGGCAACGAAGCCTATTGAATAGCGGTATCTGTTTCCTAGTGGCAATGTGCTACGTAATAATTGAGGTGTCATTGGGTAATGAACCATTGGGTAATGAACCGAAACAAATAAATAAGGGGGTGCTGGTCTTAAGCGAGTGACTACGGTATGTACTCTTTTCGGGATTCCTCGAGGAAGCTGCAGCCAGACCCGCTATCTAGTTGGTTCCCGTCGGCGTATGCGCGGCCCGGCGTCGTCAGCGGCGTCGTAATATGCGATGCGCCCTCCGCGAGCGAGCGCGCGCGCGGCATATAAAAGACGCGAGGAGACCGCGTGCTTCGCCTGCTAACACGGAGACCTACTAACTCCTGCGAAGCTCGTAGCGTGCCCGCACGCTGCCAACGCAATGAGAACGCGGCAGGGGTGGAAGGAAGTGCGCGAGCGAGCAAGTGGATGGCACCGGGTTCCCGCTTCTTTATTCTTCCTCCTCCTCCTTTTGCATCCGAGAACAGGAATAAGATGAGGATGCGGGACCTGCGGCGCGATTGTATGGCTTCTAACTCATGCGCGCGCGCGCCCGTTTTTGCTTCGAATAGTGAAGCCTCACCGCCTCGCCGGGCTTGGTTAGCTACGTGGCCTCGGCTTATGAAGGTTTCCCTTCATAAGCCACGGAGTAGCAGACGACACACCAAAGAAGCAGACGGACTGCGTCTGTTTCCTACGCACCGCTGAGAAGCTGAAGGAGAAGCAGACGAACGAAGCAGACGGCTTTCGAAAGAAGTCGCCCCAGCTCCGTTCGTTTGTTCTCTTCCGCCCTGCTGAGAAAAAGAACGAGACACAAGAAGAAGAATCGGCGCGTGTAGCGTATGTATGTAACACGGTGCGCGTTAACGCGGTCCCATAGCGGCGGGGGAGGTTAATGATAAGCGGTTTCCGTGAGCGCTGCCGGGTCGGTTGGCCCATACCGGCGGGCCAAGCAAGCCACGCGTGCATTTCGCGAAGGCAAGAAGGCGTAATGCGACTCGTTTCTCGGGCCGTGTTTGAGAAAGAAGCTCCGCGCTTCCTTGACACACTTCCAGTGCCCCTCCACTTCGTCTCACCGCTCGCACGCTTCGCCGCCGCTTAGCGTATTGCTAAGGCTTCTTCCGGCGAGTCATACGCTACCCCCGCTGTTGTCCACCTTGTATAACTGTGGGAACGAACCTTCGGCGGGGATGAGTTGCGCGGCTTGCCTGTGGCACACTGAGCTCGCTTGGCTGCCGACGCGCCCGTCGCCGTCTCGAGTTGGAAAACGCCTTCTTTCTTCGTTGGAGTGGCGTTTGACGTCCGAGTCGGGGCGTCGTGTGTAAAGACCTTCTATGCCATCGCTGCGCGAGTATGCGCGCCATGCAGGCGTGGTTTACCCTGTTCTTCGCTTTTTTTTTGTTTTTGTTTGTGACCTCCACCGCGAAAAGCTTCGGGACAATGGAGATGAGATTTCCTACGTTTGTTTGAGTCGTCTCTTAGGACAAAAGCGGTGGGCGTGCGCGTGCTTACTAAGGAAGGCGAGCGTATAGCCGTGGATTGAGGTGCTCGCCCGTTCGGGGTCAAATGGAACGTGACACGCTTTTCTCCGAACGTGTATATGTGCCGTACCGAAGGGCCGCGCCTCTCTTTACGAAAAAGAGCTGAGTCACGGAGGCGAGCGCGTTGGCAGCGGTGCATTAGAGAGCAGTACGCATATCGTCACTTTATTTCTATGCGGACAATTTCATTCCTGCTTCATGGAAGGCGCCCCAATCTTCGGCTATTATGCGAATGATTTCACAATTTTATACGCCCTAACGCGGAGTTTACGTGCTACTGATGCACCGAACTCGTCTCGCCAACCACTTTCCTTCACACGAACCGCACATCAATCGATTGTAGTAATCATTATGCATTGGCAGTGAGTTCATGAGCGCCCCAACACTTCCACAAAATACTCCATATATATATATATATATATATATATATATATATATATATATATATATATATATATATATATATATATATACCAGCCGGGGCTTAAACACATGGAACGCACCTCCGAGATATTTCAGGCGCTAGAACGTCCGACGTGAATATGTCGCTCTCTCGAATCTCGCTCCAAAGTGCTCCTCGCTGTTGCTGGCGGAAAGCATGTTATCTCGGTGCACGCATTTCAAAGACGGCTATTGCGGTCTGATTATAATGCGCTGCGCATAGATGCCTAAACATCGAACAACGCAGCGCCGAAAACACGCCTGAAATACGTTCCATAAGGTTTTACCGTTCGGTGCCGATGCGCAGCCTGCGCATATGCGTGGATTAGACGGCGCTAACGCTATCACAAACGTTATCGCTGTGGTAAAATGTTTGGTGTCTGTATTTGCACGTGCCGAACTAAACTGCAACTTTGCAATAAGGGGCATATAAGTTTCAATCTATATATACTCCTTACAGCGGAACCTTCCCTGTGTTTTGCCGTATATGCTGCGCATCCCTTGACATTAAACAAAGAAGACGAAGGGGGATAAAAAAGACGGGCAAAAGTAAAAACCAGTAAACCGTGTCGCGCTTTTGGTGCGATGAGGTCATCCTCACTTGACATATCAAGAACGATACCAACAAAAAAAGACTATGTACCAAAAGTTGCGAGGCTAATTTGTGTCGCGGCTCAGGGAATTAACGCACGGCACCGTACTTACACATGACCTCTTGCGTGACAGATACCAGAGAAACTGCGTAATGGCGGTGTGCTTTTCTTATTTCGTTTTTTTTTTCCGCAGAATAAAGCTTACGGGGGCGACATCGCCTTTATGTCCCCCTTTATGTGCCACTAGAAGCCGAGACATGCCCAGTGATCGCCGATCGACTCTTACAATTTTTTTCCTTTTTCTGTCTGTCGAAGCATTTCTAAGCGCCCATATTCGTGGCGGATGCCGCTATCCGCTCTTGGTAACCGTGACTTCTTGCAGGACCCCTGCCTGGGCGCGGAGCCGCAAGGTCTTGCCACCGGCGACGAGCGTTTGCAAAATACATGCTCAGCGCACAGGGTGTCGAGTGGGGCCTTCCATTCAACGAGGCACGTAGCCGGCAGCGCCCCCCCCCCCCTCCCCACCTCCCACGTTACGCTAGCAGCCCACGCCTCCCGGCGAAGAATAAAAAGGAACCGATCAAAAGGACACAGCAGAAAGAGGGAAAGGACATGGAGTGAAGAAAACGGCAACTGCATCACATGTTCGCTTGACAAAACATTTGCCCGCAAAAAAACAAAACAAGGGAGGCCCAGAAAGAGAGATTGAGAAAGAAAGCAACGAATCGAAACAAAGGACTCGCTACAAATCGGTCTATAGCGATGGCTCTCAGCGAGACGCGAATACAAAGAGAAAGGCGCAGCAGAAGCTGAAAATCTTTTCTTTCTCAGCTCATCGGAGAGGACGAGAATAAAACGAATGCGACGGAACCACGGGGTCGGGAAAGCGGGGGAAGGGAGGAGGGGCGGTTGGTAGGCACTGGAACCGGCGACCTATACCAGGAATAGGCCCGCGGCTTTGCCAGCAGCCATAGGCGCGCGCCGTGAAAGTACGCACGTAAAAGAGCGCCGAGGCGCGCGCGTACGTGTCCTGAGAGCTGACATGTACGGTATCTATAAATGCGCCCCGCCGCGACGAGAGTTTCGAGTGCGCGCGCGGAGCTTGGGCCCCCGAAGCGCTAGCGCACGTCTCGTACCTTTCCCGACCTCCCCTCTCCTCGCTTCTCTATACGCCCGCCCGAAGCATCGGTCGTACGTGACATTCGGAAGGGAAAGGGCGCGAAGGGAATTAGGGAGAGAGTAAAATTTCGTGCTGGAGAGGGAGGGAAGGGGAAGGCTGCAATTGGGGACAGGTGGTTACATCGGGGAAGGGGGGGGGGGGGTTAGTGACTTGTGTAGAACCCACCCCTGTCGGCCGAAGAGGCCGCCAAGCCATTGCAGGTGACTCGACAGGACGAGATGACGCAAAACTTCTCCTAAATGCATCCGTGCATGGTGACATCCAGCCGGTTTCGTACCACGTGTTATCGCTAAATGTCTTCAGCGCGGTCCGGAGCACGTGCACCGTGCGTTCTAGAACTGGAGTCATGACCTCCGTACATTGTTTCGGATAAACAGCGCGTGTATCTGTTACACCACGGGCGACAAAGCAGAGGGCAGCTACGATGTCCCTCGCGTCCCATAAGCTAGCCCGCAAAAGTATTCCTGCTGCGAAAACTACGACGAAGGTCACGTGTTAGATTTTCCGCCACGAGGGCCACGTACGGAAGCTGAGGCCAAGGCAAAGCCGATGAGAAAGCGAACGAGCAAATAAGCGAACAGCAGCGGGAAACCGAAACAAGGGATGAAGGGGCAAGGCTGGGGCTACTATACAAAAATGTCGGGACACCGTCGCATATTAGAGAAGGCAGCAGCGGCAAGAAACTGCGCATTTCAATGCTTTCCCCGTTCGAGGAAAAGAAACGAAAGACTAAACATGAAAAGGAAGACGTATATAAGGCGCGATGCGCAAGTTTTCGAAGTGATTTGCTGCAAGCAGGCGTTCGCCCCGAATCTTGAGAGGAGACGAGATTGGAGAAAAGAGGAACGGGAAGGGTCTGAAAATAGGGATGAGAGGGGGGGACGCAAGGGCGCGCGCCAGGGAATTTGCCAAGCCGCGGGTCCCGAACGGGGACGTGCTCAGACTGCATGCCGGTGCGCGCGTGCGATCACCTTCGATGCTCGTTGGCCTTTTGAGAAATTCGAAGGAGCCGGGGTCGAGCGGAGGACTTATCCTTGGGGAAGAGGGAAGGCGCACTTTACAAATTCGCGCGTTGATATTTAGGAGAGGCATACAACGAGGGTTTGTGAGAAGTACGTGCAAACTGGCTATCTTCGATATAGAGACTAAAATACAATACACACGTCAGGTGGTCTCGCAGTGATTTGAGTGATTGTTTCGCCCAGATGGATAGGCAAATTTGCTTGCACCGCCCTATTTGGTCGCAGTTGAATTTTCGAAAATTGCGATAACCGAACCGTCGAAATCGCATAGAACTAGACTAATCAAGACTTTTCGTTTTGTATTCGTGATTTAGAATATTTGCAGACCTAGCTTATAATCGATCACGATTGTGTTACTGGTAGCTGAAATGCCACATAACACACAACGTCCCGCGCTAGCAATATAGAGGCCAAAGGACGGCGAAATCGACAAGTGTCTACAAAGTCAAGAGTTTCACTGCTTGGAATTAATTGGCAATTCCACCGGAAGCAATCAAAACCTTGAGCTAAAGCTTGATGTGGGAGTTTGATAGTGACAACGCGTCTAGCTATACTACTCGTCTATACTACTAATACGTCTGTCTATATACTACTCCAAACGGAGACAGTTTAAAATGTTACCTATATATTGAACTGATAAATGATAATTAAACCGCCTCTGCGTCAGAGATTTTCCTTACACCTACTACTCATCACTGTCGGTCGGGGTTCAAGAGAGAGAGAGAAGAATACAGGAAGGCATTGGCTACCCTACACTGGGGGAAGGGAGAAGGGGAACAAGGGAGAAGGGGGAGAAGGGTCGGGGTTCAAGAGTCACATTTATGTTGCCTTGTCAAGGGTACAAATGTATCGCCGCCGAAGAAGCTCTTGTGGCGACGGAGAATCGAAGGCAGCCAGGGTAATAAATTATGGAAATAGAGGCATTAATTGGTAGCGGCTAAGCGCGACGGAATGGGAACTTACACCGACCTCTTAGTCACTCGAAGCCAGTTTAATTAAACCGGCTTCTCTTCCACTGGCGTCCGCTTTTCCTTTTTTCTGCATAGCAGCGATCGCACGTCTCAGGCGCACTATCGCATTCATCTGCGCGATCCGTTGGAACGCAGAGTCAATTCAAGTGCTACATATACTTGCGCAAATGCTGATAGGGCAGACGAAGTTAATGAAGCTAAGGCAGAGACGAACATGCGTTTTCGGAGTTGTGACACAGCAACCGAAACGACTTTGTCGCTTGGTTCTCTTTTCTTCTCGCACGAATTAGAAGTTAAAACACGCGCTTCCTTCTTAAAGGTCAATTGCATCGCATCCTCTCGAAGTTACCGCTTGTGTTTCGTGTCTATAGGTAAGCCGCAGCTCACCTCCATGGCAAGGATAAACATTATGAAGTCTTACAGAGCAAAGACGAGAGGAAATCGCGAGTCAGGGTCGTCGACTTAGTGGTCGGTCAAAAGCACTTAGGCTTAGTGCTGGTTAATAGGTTGCTACATAGAAAAACAGCACACAAAATGAATCGCCACTTTACGCTTTACTTCAGCTAATTCGATGAATGCTATGGATTCCACTCAATCGAGAGTTTTCTCTCGAACCTTGCAATCAACTCGATTCATGGTTATGAGGTTTTAGTATACGTTCGACCTCTCGCCAACTCAATACGCGGGACGATGGCGAACTGTCAGAGATGAAATGCCAGGCTCAAAAGGTATATCACCGAGCTTTACGGGCGCACATGTAGTATAACCTGGGCGCGGCACGTGAGAAAATCGCGCTTAGCTCAGGAGTTCCGCACCTCAAATACGTTTCACATGGGCCGTGTTTTTAGCATACGCTCCGATATATAGATTAAAGGGAGGTGGAGTGGGAGGGAGGGGGGGCGCGATAGCACGCCAGGGCGGCGTCCCGAACCACACGTGTACGATGTTGTTTCCGTGCCTCTGCCTAATTATACCGATCGGGTGCGCCGGCAAGAACAACCGACCTTCCATTCGCTTCCGCCTGTCGCCCCTGCGACGATGCGCAGCTTCGCCCACTAAAAGGGCGCCACTAACAAACGCAAGCAAACACGTGCACTTATACAGAGACGCGCCAGAGACGTGCGGCGTCGGACTGCAAGAGAAGTGGCAGCCAGCGGGCGGCACTCCTTATCACCGGTCGACGAGCACGCCATGGGGACGATGCCGCCGCGTGATCTGCATTCGTCGCGCCGAGATCGACTCGACATGCCCTGGTACAAGGCGGTGCGCAGTGGAGCGTCTCCCTACCGCGCACACCGTAACCCGTCTGCTCCACGACACGCCCAAGCATGGCGGCACGAACGCGGCTTGTGTGGGCTCGCATGTCCGCGCCTGTTCGTCTGTTCGTCTGCTGTGCGTTCGTCTGTTCGTCTGCTGTGCGTTCGTCTGTTCGCGTATACTAGTCTGCGCGCATTCGCTCGGACTTCTGTTCGTCTGTGTACGCGTATCAGTATGCGTATGTTCACATGCGTGCGTTCGTGCGTTTCCGCTTGGGTATTCGCCTGCACGCGTGCGTGTGCGCTGTAAGCTTGTTTGGGTGTGGATTCATTTTCTTTTCCTTGTGCGTGCGTGCGCATGCGTGTGACGAGATGCGCGCCGCTCCCCTTTCTTTCCGGACTTCCGGCGCGATGTGGCGAGTGCGCGTGCGAAAACGCGTGTCGCGCCTAATAGGAGTATCCGCCGTGTTAATTCGAGCTTGACGAGAGTCGGCGGCCGCTTTTTCTCGACGTTTTGACAAAACACATGTTACTGCATATAAGAGAAGCACGCGCGTATTGCATGGAGGGACAAGAGGGCCAGTTTCACGTAATACTAACCGCATATATACTGCCAGCTCGTAGCGGGCTTTGATGTGACATGCTGGTCTTGCTTGCTCATTACTGTTTCTTCCTTTAGCGCTGATAGGCACTTATCACTCGCCTGTCACCGGTAATCAGGTTTGATCATCACCGACAGCTTACTCGGCTCTCGCACCGACGAAGCAGTGGCGCGCGAACGGTAAAGAACTACAGCACGTGCGAAGAGCTTGCGTACCAGAACCTTGCCTCTGCGCATGCGCACTGTCATTGAAGCTGTCGTTCGGATACGGTAAGCGGATTGCGCATCCGCATTAATTATCTCTCTCCAATATCCAGCATGCGATTAGACGTTCAACACCGACCTCTAATGAACACACATCGCATACAGAGTCTGTCAGTGGACGACCTTCAGTAAATCTTCCCGGCCTGTGCACCGCGAGTGGAGTCACCCTACGGACGAACACAGCGCCAGCGCCTCCTATTAGCCGAGCGCCGTGCTAACGAGGTTCGATGGCGCGCGCATAGAAGCTCCTCCATCGAAACGACACGGGTCTCTTAACAACGAAAACCGGGACGACACGCGACTAACACGAGTAGGACCCTATTTGCTCGAACAACGCGGCGCGGCGCTTCGATTCGACGTCCGTCCGCGCTACGAAAACACCCGAGACGACGACTGCGCGTCCAGCAACGCGTGTATGTTCTCGCTCCCGTGTCTTGTCTGTAATGCACACGAATTCGTGAGCAGCTCTCCAAGATTGGGTTCAACACGCTGACCCGCGAAGCGGGATAGTATAGAGAGGAGCGTGTTTTTCGCAAACAGGCTGCGCGCGAACTCGGCGCTAACACCGCCGACCTGTGCATGCGTACGTGCGTGTCTGTGACCCGGAAGGAAGCAAGCAAGGAGGCAATCAAGACAAGACGGCAGGAAGGAACCGAGTCGTCCCTGTCCTCTCCGCCCCCGGACTGCGTGATGACCGCTGCTCATCGCGCGAAATCAGGACACGACGAAGGCGAGAGAAAGGAGGGTGTAGGGGGAGAGAGAGAGAGAGACGAGGGAAGTCTGGCCATCACGCTCATCGGCTGGCCTTGCACTCGCCTCTGATGAGGAGGCAAGGCGCCTCGATCCTGTTCGATTGTCGAACCACGCAGGCGAGACAGGCGCGAGGGGGGCTCGCCTCGGGGCTGATTGTATAAGCGCGCGCAAGGTATACCGTAGTAAACACACACACGGCAGTCGGGAGGAGATGCGCCAGCCTTAATTAGGGTCCCCTCTCAGAGCCGGCCAGCCCGCCCGCCTTGGCCCCTTGCGCGCGAGATCTCTCGACTCGAACGGTAGTATGCAGTAGGTCTCCCGTCGTCTGCTGCCCGGTCGGGACCTTGTTCTTCGGGGAGCACGGGAACGCGCGCGCGCGCACGAATCAGGCAACCGGCGCGTGCTTTGCATGCTCCCGCAGACCCGAAGGCTTGGAACGCGCGAGCAAGCACGCGTCCGCGTTTCTGACGACGTTCCGAGTGAAGGGGTACAGCTTGGGGAGTTTCAGAGGATCGTGTGTGACCGGTATACCGACGGTAATTGCCGTCGTCTGCAGCGGCCGAAGCTTCTTTCTGGTACGACCGCACTATCCGACGTCTGCATGCCTCCCCCTATACCCACCCTCGCCGCGTCCACACACAGACGTAACGCAAAATGCAAGTTATTATAGGTCCACTTGTTTGCATCATTTAGGGTCTGGCGAGAGTTCACTTAGTCACACAGCGCACTGAAAACGACGTTCCGGTGACTTAACGACAATTAACTGCTTAACATCTATTCCTTCGTAAATCTTGAATCTTCAGCTCCGGGTGTATTTTTCCTCCCGCCTATCATTTAATGCTTCCACGAACGCAGTTTGAACTTCCGGACCTCCTTTATTAACGTTCGCTTACGCGTTTCTCCGTAAAACACGAAATAATGAAAAGAAAACACATTGAAAAAAAAAAGCGTTTTACTCGAGACAGGCGAACACTGAGCGAGCGAGAGGCACGTGAACTGCATGTCGGGAGCAAATCGGAAGTCCGCCGAAACGTGTCTATATGAGCGCGGCAGCGTCTGTACCGAAGACGCGAGTCGTAAATGGAACGGTCCTTCCTTCCGTGCTGCTTCGTTTTGATGTCGACGAGAGAGTCGCGTACGTACACAGACGTGCTCGCGGTGCGTAATGGAGTGCCGCGCTGATTGACACGACGACGCAAAGGAGGAGGCGGCAGAAGAGCTTCAAGGAAAGGAAAGAAAAAATGAAAGAGCGGCTGGCGCATCTAAGGGCAATCGGAACGCTGACGAAAGGCTCTCTCCGGACTGAACGAATAACGGCGCGAGACGCAGACGACAGCGACGGGTACCGTCGTGAGTGCTTCGCTGACGACTGCGATTGGGTAATGAGGTCCGTCGAGTATGTGTAGTGCGAACAGATTTTGAGGGAGGGTCATTTTTCGCTCTGTACGGGTGACTCGTTGCGAGACTAGCTTGAAGTAGTGACGGCACGTCTTTAAGAGACCGGATGCGTGGGGCCTGCGTCTGTTCGTCTGCTTTTTACTTGTCCGTTCGTGACAGGCTGGACAACGACGTGCGAAGACTAAGTGTCTGCAGGCTAGGTGGTAGATCACATCTACTTAAGCAGTGCAGTTGAGAGTGCATTGCTACTAAAAGTATTAGTTATGTCGGTAGAGGTTTTTGTCTTAGCAGAAGTTTCACTTTCTGCAGAAGACGTCAGCAGACTTGCAGAGTACGTACTTTCAGCCTACGTCTGCAGACGACTACGTGAAGACGATGCAATCGCTGAAAATGACATCGAAGTACGAAGAGCTGCAATGAAGAGAGTGATGTCGAAGACTAAAGTCCCGCTACGGTTGTCGCTAACATGCCCTGCTGTACCTCCTCCGTTCAGCCATATACGCTTTCAATGCGTATGTATAACAGCCAACTTGCGTGTTAGAATGAATGTACACGCAGAGCACACGACATTGCAAGAACGGTGAAGCGGCACGTCGCCTTTTGCAATTTATCCCCCCCCCCCCCCCCCCCCCCTCGGACTTCCAACGCTATGGATCACTGCAAACAGCCGACGCCAACTAAAGAACGACTAGACGTTTCTCGTATATATGGCAACGTGCTATCATCACGGCGAGAGAGATATGTTGCATATATAAATCGGAGCACGCAAATGGTTGTCGTTAAAAAGTCATCTTCTCGGAGCCTTTTCCTCGCAAAAAGGGAGTGTGAGAAAGAAGGCATGAATAAGAAAAACGCAATACCCCAGTGACTTCTTTAGAATGGTAATACTGCCGTAAGAAGCAAAACATATTCGCGAGAAAGGATGCGAAATTTTCTGAGAAAACGTATTTACTATAGTTAGAGCTTTCTCCGTTAGGTTTTTTTACCTCACTTTTTTTTCTCCTCAAATAAGGCAACGGTGGTTTCCGTTCTCCCTCGAGGTAGCACCATCGAAGAAGCGGCGCGCAGACATAAACATTGCGTTGGTAAAACTGTGCGATGTTGTGAACAGTACGCCTCAAGTCTTGTCTAGTCAAAGGCAACACTCAAGGAGCTGGCGGGTGGGTCGTCCGTGTCGATACGTTATGGAAAAAATAAGATCGACAGGCAGGCATAGTTGTCTGCAGTCTGCTATAATATAGACTATATTGTTTTGCTCTTTGTACAGTATAATGTATACTGTGCTACAGTATCCAGACTACTACAAATGTATAATGTCAATGGGACCATATAATACAATTCATTTCGCCACAAACATCCAGAGGTATTTATAAATAAATTTGATAGTGTGCCTGTACGATTTCTGTAATTAGCCGTACGATGCCTACGGATTACAGATGGGGAAAAGCAAATAGGACTTTTGCGGGTATGAAAAGTGTAATAGTTGCGAAGGTAGCTTCCAGAATACTGCACACTTCTATAGGGACAAAGATTCAGATGGGCGTCCGTATACACAGTCGCGCATTCAGCGTCGTTCCAAACTTGTTTATTATTATCATTATTATTTCTTTCCTCCCAACTTTCCTCCGCAAATACTCGTTGCTTGACTATCATTTCCAACAAGTAGTTACTGCGGGCGAAGACGGAAACAAAAAAGAAAGGAAAAAATGAGTTCCGTAATAGATCCGCGGACAGGGAACAAAATATGACGAAATGAATCCATATATACAACAGTATAGCACACTCTTAGGTATCGCAAATTCTAACGCTCGCTCGCCTCGGTGTATACAGACAAGAGTTATGACGTGTTACCCGCTCCTTGCATAATCTAGCAGAGAGAGCCAGACAGCGGAGGGGCGCGCGCGAAGCTCAAAGTCTTTTTCTGAGCAAATTGGCAATGAATTCGGAATGAGGATTGCTCGTCCGCGCGACGTGAAGACAACGAAGACGACAACGTTTCACACCATTCTCAGACGACGCTGTCCTCGCGGACGTTTATTATAATTTTGCTCTCTCTTTTTTTTTTCCTTTTGCTCTGGTCTTCGCTTCGCGAAATGAGAACGGAGTGAACGGCTCGCCATGTGTAGGAGGCACACCGCTGTTGGAAAAAAACGAAAAAAAAAAAGCAATCGCGATAGCAGGAAACTCGGGCAGTTCTGGAAAACGCTTATTTCCGTGGGATGGCCGGTTGCGAAGAAGCGCGCTGTCGCCAAGGGGCATTTCGTTCGGCCCGCTAACTGGCTTCACGTCGAGTCTTAAGCTATAATAGAGAGCGGTTGTTTTGTCCTTTCTGTCTACGCGTTAAAACCTTCCCGCTGGAGAGAAGAAAAAGAAATGCATCCATATTTGGGGGGGGGGGGGGGGGGGGGGGGGGGTCATATTTTGGCACTACAGGAGCATTTGATACCATCTTGACGCTGGAATGAGGAGGGATCCGAAACTGGGTCATTTCTCAGCCGATGAAATGTTTAAAGGCCACCGCGAACTGGTCACAGAGTATGCCGCGATGCAATATCGATGAGCCGTAAGTTGGATCGTATATATCGTACATATATAGAGGATAAGGGTACCGAGATGGTCTGATCTAAATGCAAAGGGTTTTTTGCTCTTGACGCAAAAGTGGTCTCCATCGACACCTTAGGTATAAGACGAAAATCGCATGGGCGATACGGCGCTCCTACAACACTGCGTCGCTGTCACTGTACGTGCCTCCTCAGCTCTTAACTTTCTCAACGACGCTGGCTTATATATATATATGTATATATACACGCGCGCTGTTTTCATGATACGTCGCACTGAACCGACCATCAAAGGTCGGTTATCACCATTTCCCCGCCACGCTGTACAAAAACCGGTTCGACGCCGACAACATTCCAGCTTTCTCCGAAGACGAAGGAAACGACCTCGAAAACTGGCGTTTTATATGGCACTTCACGGCGACGTAGCAGATAAGTGCGAAGATGCCCAAAGCGCGCCGTTGTACGTATACGACTGCGACGAGCCGTTTATGCAGCTTAATCATATATTTGCTTTTCTTTTTTTCAGTCTTTTGTTGTTGGTGTTTCTTATTCTTGCGTCGTGCGCTATATAAAGCGACCTTGCGAGAGGCCGCGGAACAAACATGTTCGTGAATTTTTTTTTTTTTTCCTTCTCGTCGAGAACGGTGCTTTCTTACGCCCACGCGACGTGAAGGCGAGAAGTGAGCCACGAAGTGTCGCTTTGAAATGATCTTTGCGCCATGTGCCCATTTTTATCGTTTTCTTTGTAATAAAGGTTTTGCTTTTTTCTGAAAATATTATTTTTCACTTAGAGCCGTCGGATGTCCATATTGCAATGGTGTCCCGGAAGAGGAAGGAATATATAGCCCGCTTGTCGCAAGAGCGGAGACAGAGTCGGCCTCTTTCGCGGTTGGCGACATCCGAGGAGACCCGGAGAGACATTTTCGCACCGCTGCTCACTCATTTCTTTCTTTCTTTCTATCTTTCTTTGGCTCGTTTTTATTTAGTGCTTTTGGCCATCTTGTATTCCTCGTGAGCCCAGGGTCTCAGGCTAAAGAATTAAAACAAAATATCGCAATACAGGGGAAGTCCTGACGAAGGCGGAACAATAAGGAAGTCGGGAATGCGGCGCTGCGTCGGCAGGAAAGGCGTAAATTTTGTTGCTCCCTTATCTTCCTCGCGTCCTTAGAAACGAAAGGCCACCTTATATATTTATTCCATGCTTCAACTTTGTTTCCTTCATTTTTCTCTTGCTTAAAAGCACTGACTATTCCTAACTATATCTATATGTTTTTGTTGTCACCTTCATTTGTTACAGTTTGTAAAGCACAGCTCCGCATCAAGGGAGCACCTTCACTGGTTCGGCGTTGATATACAGACTTGTGATCACGTGTGTAGGCCCCGAGAGGTGACTAGAAAAAGCGTGAGATTACAACAAGACTGCCGTTATCCAATTCCCACGGGGTCGCGTTGGATTTCCACTTGAGAGAGAGAAAATGGTAAGTGAAAGACAGGGAGGTTAACCAGGACTGAACCCGGTTCGCTACCCTACAGTGGGGGAGGGAAAAGGGGAGGGAAAGGTTGAGAAAACGTTCACTGTGGATAAAGCCGAAGTGGTAAGTTTTCTCCTCTATATCACTGACGGTTCCTCAGTGTGGATCCCAGACGGTCACTTTCAAAAATCACAGCAGCGATCTTGTGGCCTTTCGTAGCTGCGATATGCGAGGCCATGGTGGCAAGATCTTGTCATTCCAATTGCCAACTTAAGTACATATTCACCTTTCTAGCCAAGTACAGGGTAAAGGTACTGCCGCTTTCGCGCTAACGCCATGCTGAGTGAAATTGAAACATTTAACAAGACTAGATCAGCTGGATGCCTGTTGTAATTTTTCAAAAACATTAGCTAAACGTCTAATGTCCTTTTTTTAAGTTATAGGGAGTTACAACTAAACTTTCAGCAGACTCGACACCGTCAAGATTTGGCAGCCCAAATTTTTGTTAATGCCAACGTTACACACGTCGCACGAATTAGGAGCACTTTCTTTCGGCGACGGTTCGAAATTTCGGAAGCCCATGTCTTAATCTCTGCCGCCAACGTCACACGCTTCAAAAAAATAAAAATAAATAAAGAGCAACTTCTGTTCTTTCGCAAGGCGTAGCGTACTGGCTGCCACCTTTACGCCTTGAAACAGCCGAGTTGTTCCTATGTATTTCTTTCTCGGATCGCTTACAATCTACTCTACATACCGACTGTCCGGCGAGGCCTCGAAATTCAGCAGCAGCTGAGAATAAACGACAGAGGGGGCACGGTTTACGAGAACCGGAATTGCAAATCTCGGTTCTTTTAACATTCGGTGTCTTCGTGTATATGGCTTTCCTTTCTTCCTCTCTCGAGCTCTTACACTCTCCTATTTCTCACCGGTAACAGCGCTCGCCTCGAACGCGTCGCATAACTAAGCCTTTACAAGAGAAGGCAGCGTGCGACGACAGCGCCACCACAGGGCGGGTGTACGGTATCTACCGTTTTATTTCGCCACGCTCGCGAAATGAGAAAGCGCTGGCCGCGCCTACAGAAAGAACGCCGGGGAAAAAAAATTAGGTCATTACTCTAACGAGCTCACGGCCGAAACAAAAAAGGTCATTTTCTCTTCTAATCTTTCTTTCTTTTGTTATCATTCTCGCATTCCTTTATGCGCGCGGGGCGATATAAATGGTGCGTAAAGAGCTCTAGTTTATCTGGTCGACGGGGGCGTCTGGCTTATTGTCCCGTTTTCTTATAATAGCGACTCGTTTGAGGCAGGCACACGTTGCACGAGCGTGATGACGAAGGGATGGGAGTGTGTAGCACTGCCCGCTCTAGTATATATATATGTGCATACGTTATTCCTGGACACTATAAGAAAAGAGGAACCGCCAAGGCCGAGATAGTAGAAGCTTACTTCGTTTAACGTGCTTTGAAACAAGCTTCGGAGAACCACACAGCGGTTAACTAGATTTCTGGATGGTTATGCGTAACAGATTATAAGTCAAGGATGATTCGACGATTCTATTTCAGTTGTTTTCTGACACGGTTCTATTTGGCCGTCGCTGTTAGTCAAGTTAATTACGTACGCCGCATGGATCGGCAAAGTCGGTGAGCTGATACGAACATTCAAGGACAACTGGAATTGTACAGTGGAATTGTACAGAGTGGAACCAAGTGGAATTGTACAGAAAGCTATCGCCAAAACTGCCGTATATCTTTTTGTTATCTCTCTCTCTCGTTTGATGTCAGCGGAGAGTCGTGCAACTATAGAGGGAGTTGCTGTGAAGCATTCTTGTCTAGTTAATACAGCCGAAAGATGTCGCGACAAGCACTGCTCTTCTGCTCGCGGCCCAATACACTATCTGATCGAAGTAACCGCACGAAGCCAAGTAGTAGAACCGCTGCATCTTTCAAGGCAAGTAGGCCTATAACCGTCCGGCGAGGCGCTCTTCCGTGCAGTGATGTGCAAGGCCGAACCTCTTCGAAGCCGTGCCGATTACCGTCCGTTCCGTGTGCCGTACCAAGCAAGCGGCGGGCCGCCGCTTTTGACCTTGGGGCTTCGACCGGACCGCGAACAAAGCGGAACGCACGTGTGCATTGGCGATGGGCAAAGTGTGTGCGGGGGGGGGGGGGGGGGGGGGCGCCCACCCATCCATCTTTCGGCCGTGCCATGGCGCAATGCTCCTGGACGCCGGTGGCGAAGAAGGCCCACACAGATGATGGCGGGAGGCATTTGCGAAGTTGCACGAGCCCGCATTGCTTGTGTGAAGAAGAGAAAAGAATGTACCCCCCCTCCCCCTGGAAACGCGAAGGGGTTTTCGTCCTGATCGCCGGAAGAGTTGAAGAACGCCGCACGCTTTAACGCAATGATTACGGCGTCTGCGTTTCGGCTGCCCCGCCAGTTCTGCGGGCATCAAAGGCTCTCGCATTTGTTGAATAGCGACGAAGCGCGCGATGCTCTTCTACACTACGCAGTGGCGCCGCGGTGCTTCTCTTTTCCTGAAAGGAAGGCGTTTGCGTACGCATCGCCGGTGGTCGACGCTAAGAACCAAACGCGAAGGCGGCCGGCCCTCCATGCCGCAACTGTGACGGTCAGCGCACAGCAGACGACGGCCGTCGTCTGCTTTGCATTGTTGCGCGCTGACAGGCGTGTAGCTCGTAGTTCGAAGGCGGCGACGGCTGGCCGCCGTCTGCTTTTTTAATTATGTCTACGCGTGGGTTTCGCAAGAAGAAAGCAGGCGTTCGAATTTGATGCTCCGCGGCACTTGTGGCGAGCGACTAGCGAGGCTGTGCACGACGGCTTGAAAACAATCGACGTCGATGTAATTGTAAATGTACGCCTTGTTTAACTCCCCAACAAAATAGAGCGAACTTTCACATAGGCGACAAGTTGTCCATGGACCAAAGGTTATCTGTCGATGCTTTGTACCCTTGATAGTAATACTTACTTTTTGTTCAGTGTTATGCAACCACTGCTTCCATTATTCCTTACGGGCATCGCGGTGCAGTGTGTTATACACATCCCGGCGAGGGAACAGAAATCAAGACAATAAAGAATAAGGAAGAGGCGGAAGACGAAAGCGCCCACGGGTTTCACACGGCTGGAGCACGCTACGCAGCAGCGAAGAGGACCGCGCAGAGATGCCCCGACGCCGCGCAACCTTCACGCGTATACAGCGGGCGAACACTTCCCAAACGGCTGCCGGCAGCCCAGCGTTGAAACGACTCCGATGGTTACACGGTCGCGTACGAGTTCGCCACACGGCCTTGGCGCCTTGGGGCGGCACTCTTCCAGGTCCGTACGGCACGTTGGGGAGGCATACGATCCCGACAGCGTGAAGTTCGTCGACCGCCCGCCAGGCTTGAGGAGCGGGCGACGCCAGAGTTCGCGATTATCGGATTATCCTCGACTTTCACGCTTCTCCGGGGGCGGACGCGACGGGATAAGCAGTTGGCCGCGCTGCAGTTGACAGGCGTGCCGCAAAAGTGCGGCTTAACGCCCATATAGCCTCGCCTCGTAACACACGTTCGCCCGCTCTCTCTCTCTCTCTCTCGGGGAAGACGAAGCACGCAGGATGCAATCACGTATACTGCAGCACGCGGTCGTGCGTGGAGCGTTGCGTCACTTGGAACTCTGTCGTAAGGGGCGGCTGCTCTCTCGCCAACGGGTCACGCCGGTTGACGGGAGCGTTGAGAAGAGCGAGCCCGGATGTGCGCTCACGGCCCGTTTTCGACGCGTTTTGTCGCTAATGCAGTGAACTCTCTCTCTCTCCCTCTCTCTCTCTCTCTCGTTATAGCGAAAATCGCTTTATTAGGGAGGAGTTCCCGGCCCAAGCCCGCTATACGAGGCCCTCCCGCTAAGCTGCCACGTCGACGGCCTGTGTTCAGAGAGGGAACGTGATTACGTCACACTAAAGTCGATGGATAAGTTTAATACAGCCACGTCACATGAGCCATTAGTCCATTGAGCACTCATCATCACTACTTTGGCGCTCTTTGGCCACACCTGGCCCTTGCGCCATTAAGCACTACATATCAAGTTTAATAGGGACCATTCCAAGTTAACTTACTTCCGTTGCCTTGTCATAGACTTGACCCCCTGACGATAGAATGCCTATCTACTGCTAAATACAAGAGCCGTTAAATGTCTGGTTTTTTTTTTTTTTTTTTTGTCCACTGTAGCCCACAGATTCCCGAACGTGTTGCTCACAGAGAGTGGCGATCAAAAAAAAAAAAAAAAAGCGTAAGGCGGGATGTAAGCAAGCCATCTATACAGACGTCCTGTAGACTTCCTATAGTTAAACCTCTATAGTCCTTCCGTCGACTACTAGCTCATTTCGTTTTTTTCAGGCTCGCGCTACGAGTGCGGGCGTTGTAGAATGTGCAATGCTACGGCATGAAATGACAATAAGAGACTAAGAGAGTGAGAGAAAGATCCCCTCTACAACACAGGACAGCCTCTAGCTATGCGAAGACGCTTTTATGTAGTTTTGTTATATCTCCGTCGAGCGAGACCTGTAAAGTGTGCGAACGTTTCCGGTAGGCGGCACGCGTTGCGGTGGCAGTGATACACGTATAATTTCAGAGGACTTCCTGCTGCTCGTCGACTGCTTTGCGAGCCTGTAGCGTTTATTTTTTCTTTTTTTTTTTCATTCAGCGCACACCGTGGAGTGCACGCAACAACGCCGTTGTGGGTGTCACGGTCCAGCTGCACGCGTTGTGGAATCGTACTGTCAGGCGTGCATGGAAATGCGGGAAGCCGTTCTTACTGCTTCTCGCTTTCCGAGTCGTCGCACTCTTGCCGAGCGGCCGCTTTCACGGGTACAGTACAACCGGGCCGTAGCTGGCCTAGCGTGGGGTCTCGCCCATGCAACGAAGTTCAAGGTTGAAAGAAAAAGGAAGGTTAAAAAGCGTCTTCTGCAGGCATGCCCCACCTGTCGCGTCAAGTAGACCTGTAGAAGTGCCGGTATCCAGATAGATATCGTACAAAAAAAAAAAAAAAGAAAAAGAAGACATCGAGAATCCATGCAAAATCAAGACGTTTATCAATGAAATTGTCAATCCATCGAATGCTTGGGAAAACTGCAGTGGACTTACGTGTGTATAGTGCAAGGAGTGTCTATACACAGCAAATAGACCTATGAACTTACCCTCTAAAGCAGTATCAAAAGTATGATAAGTATAATAATATATTATTGGATATAGGGAAATACTTTATTCGTCTATAATATGCCTAACTCTATAGGAAACCGTCAGCAAATGAAAGCTGTCTGTAAGATATCCAAAGAAGTGCATAGATCGTCTAAGTACTTTTGCACAGGGCACTCGGATAAGTTCCCGCCTCTACATAGTGAGATGACGGGCACTAATTCACTTTTACCAAGAAGACGAAAGAAGCTACCCGCTGAACAGCCACATCGTGTAAAGAAAAAAAAAATGACGCGCGTTTGAAAATTGCCAATTCAGCATAGCCTAGCGTTAACGAAGAGCGGAACGAGATCTCCGCGAGTGGCAAGCAGTACAAGGGTCACGTGTGCCTCCTTCCCACGACAGGAAGGACACCGCCGAGGCTCCAGCTACGTGCCGTGACGAATCGAAGCCGCAGCTGCAGCCGGAAAAAAAAAAAAAGAAAAAAAAAGTTACGGCGGCGACGGTCAAGAAGGGAGCAACGGCAGCAGCAACGTCAGCGGATCGATAGCGCACAGCCGTCGAGCCTCGCAAAAAAAAAAAAAAAAAGGGGGGGGGGGGGCACCTCAAAATCGAAACCTGTCACATTCCAATTCGGCGGAGGCCTATCTCGGCTCCCGCAGCAGCGCCAGGAGCCAGCTCGCCGACGCGAAGTCGGGCGTCCACAAATAACCTTCTTTTGCCGCTTCTTCTCACTCGCTCGTTCGCTGTGACAGTTGAGGAAGTGAAACGGGGCTCTACGAGCTAGCTAGCTAGCTATAGGTTGCCCTTTGTCCCGCTGCCGGAATTTTTGCTTGTTCCTCTTCGTCGGCTTGCTCTTCTCCTAAGGCCTCGAACGGTGAAGAGAGTACGCAATCCTCTCGCTCAATGGCTATATATATGTGTGTGTGTGTGTGTGTGTGTGTGTGTGTGTGTGTGTGTGTGTGTGTGTGTGTGTGTGTGTGTGTGTGTGTGTGTGTTAGGCAAAGTGGGAAACACTTCATCGCAGAAAAGTCGTCTATAAGATGTCTAAAGATAAACAAAACATAGATGTGGATGTATCGCGCAGGTTATAAGCGTACACGCATAAATATCCTCCCGCTGCGACCCACGCACTATCCCATTCCCTCCAATCCCATATTATAGGCTACAACAGCACGACCGAGGAGACGACGACGATATCGCGCGTCGGAGGACGCTCTCGAAGAAAGAGCGGCGCGTCCTCGGGAGGGAGACTGCGGTCGACCCCCCCCCCCCCCCTCCCCCGCCAACGCGTACGAGGCAGTCCCTGGGAAGAAAGAAACCGGCCCCGGAGGTCTATCGAAAACGATAACGAAGCTCGAAACAAAGAATGAAACGAATTTAGGCTGGCGCGACATGCAGAGCGGTTGGCTGCGCTGTCCCGAGATCGTCGTCTTTCTCTAGTTTTATGGGAGGAAGGGGAAATGGCGACGCTTGATGGCAACTGCCGCGGCGATAACTTGTGGGTTCAACGCTGCTAGTTCGTATGTATACACGGTATTCTTCGCTATTAGACTGGAACGTCTCTTACTGGTGGCCGTCTATGTGTACCTGCATGGTGTTAAATGTACCCTGTTATACGAGGTGAAGACTCTTCGCGTGGTCTTTAGGCTTAACGCTTAAGTGTATCTAACTTTCTCCTCATAAAAGACACTATTCAGGAGAACTTTTGCGTTAACCTTTGCGTTAAGAAGTTGATGAAGGAGACTCGGAAACAGCGACTCTGTACATCTGCAATAGGATGGGGTTTATGTGAGTTATGATAATCAGCATGCTAAGTCGCGGCCATTGTTTTAAGCCTCATTTAATGCCTTTCTTTGATATGATGATATGGCAGGCCAGGAGCACTTAAGCGCGCGCCTGGTGATCGGTAATGGCGGCCGTACCCTGTCGTGCGATGGGAGGACGAACGTCGCATTTACTGCGGCGAGCAACACACTAGGCGTTGTTGGCCAACTATCACTGGCACGAAGGCTGCTAACGCGCTGAGATGAGCGCCAGTATGGTGTGGGAAGCAACAGACGCTACGCGGAGGACGACAGTGGGACCGGAGGACGGCGTCGAGCGGATATTTTGCTGGCGCCGACTGTATAACCGCGGACACGGACGGCGGCAATGGGATTCACACCACACTATACTACGAACGAGCATGTAGGTGGTACCAGCGGGTCTACCACGCAGAGACGCCGAAGAAGATGCAGTAGAGAGCGCAGGGGCAGTAAAGAAAAAGAGAGAAAAAGAAAACAAGACCGAACAAACAATGTACTAAACAGGAAAGGTAGCCGCCTACTATGACGAGAAAAAGAAAACAACTAAAGGAAGGTTCCAGATGAAAGGCTGGAATGCACGCAGTTTATGAGCAGAATATGGGAACGAAGAGGAGCTCAGAGAGAGAGGGAAATAAGAAGCAGTAGAGAAGGGAGAGGGAGAAACAAGATGCATCGCCAGAGTGCGCTGGCGTCGTCTGCGGGAGAACCATATAGCTCTCTCTGAAGAGACCAACCAGCCTCTGGCCGGTGTGCCGTGTCGGGCCCAGCGGCGATCTGTAATGCAAAAAGGTTCCTTCGCCCCCACCCTCCTACCTCCTACCTTTTTCTGCTAGGAACCACAGGAAGTATTACAGTGGACGCGCTGGCCGGCGTCTCTCCGAGAAGGAAAAGCGCCTTCCCCCTCACTCTCTCTCAGGACATCGGCAAAGCCTCGCGTGGGCTTTTTCTCTCCCCTCCTTTCAGAATGCCTCCCGGGGAGAGGTTAGACGCATGCACTCCGCGGGGCGCCACCTGTGGCGGTGCCATTATGCCCCATTTCGAAGCTCAAGTAGGGACAAGAGAGGGCGCTGCTGCTGCTTCTGCGAGGCGGCTGAGCGTTAGCCGTCTTTCTTCTTACCGGTGGGCAGCGCTTGTTTCTGCTGGCAAGAACGTAACGTGCGTGCGTGCGTGAGGACCTAGGGGGGGCCTACGTCCTCACGTTTGCACGCACGCACGTACGTAGTACATGCCGGCGGATGAGGCCCTTTTCGAGTACGTGCGAGTCAGTTGGTTGCCTTCCTTGCAGCTCCTGGGAGCGAGCGAGCGTTGAAATGAGAGGACCGCGAACGCGTTCATCAGTGTACGTCTTCGGGGAGACGGGCCGGACATACATCGCCGCCTTGGCTCTCGTGTCCCGCGTTTGTTTGTTTGTTTCCATGCGCGGCGTTTCTCGCCGGTGTAGTTGATGCACTGCTGGTGCGCGCGCAGTGGTGGCGGAACTTGCGTGATCGGGGATATGGCGTCTTAGCGCTGCGAGGGACCGCGGCAGTGGAAAGTGGCAAGGCGGCCGAGGAAAAGAAGAATTGCGATAAATGGCCTCGGTCTTTCCTTTCTCCTGTTTTTTTCTTTCTTTTTCTTACTTAAGCTTCTTTTTCTTTCTGGGTGTTCTTGGTCAGTCTTCTGCGTTGTTCGCACGCGAACGTTTTCTCTCCGGCGCAGAGGCCAAAGTTACACCGTGCGGCCGACCAGAAACGGCAGTCCCGGGAGGGGAGACAGTAATTCCTGGTTCGTGCTCCTCTTGGCGAGCATTTCGGGGAAATCGCTTGCCCCGGCATCAATCCACAAATCTTCGAGCCGTGCAAGGGTCGATAGTCGGGTGGTCGAGAGAACGATTATGTTCTATTAAGTTCTTCCTCCCACTGCTCCAGGGCTTCCCAATCAAGGGAAGAAACACTTGCACAGGGCTGTACGGTAAATTGTTAAAGGGAACACCTTAGTGTATCCGGTCTGATTACGACTAAGTTTTTATGTCAATGCATCGGCAATATCCTTCTTTTTTTTTTTGCCACTGTGTCTACAAGCTTCACATGAAGCACTTTTTCTGATGAAATTGATTATTCGTTCAAGTTAAATTGTCCTGAATAGAAATTGGTTCTCTTTATAGTGCACAGTACCATACACTGCTGAAGCAAAAATGCATCATGCCATCAATTTGTCCATTGGAAGGAAGTGAGTTGCATGTACTGGTCGGTCGACATAAAACCTTTCAGAAATGGCTTAAAGAGCTAGGCTTCTACTACTAAGATGGCTTCTACTACTACGCTTCTACTACTACTACTAGGCTTCTACTACTAAGCTTGTATTCGTTATTTACTACTACCAGTAGACTTTCTACAGGCAATCCCTTTCGTTGCGTACAGGACAAGAGCTGGTCAATATGAACTGTAGGTTGTCTACGAGAACGGGCCTATGGAAAGAAAAAAGAAAGCTGTCTACGAGACGTCTATAAATCGTTTATACACTGTCCAGCGGAGGATTTAGGGTAACGAGCTTCAGCAAGCTACATGGCGAGCGGTATACGCAGTCAGCAGGCAGGACCGCACGATGCAGCTCCCATATCGGACCCGAAAGCCTAATGCGGATCACCGTCGATTTCGCACGAGTAATCCATAGCCAAGTTATACGCAAAAGCCTTTCTTCCATCGCAAACGAGTTTCGACACTCCCGCGTTGTCTGGCGCGCGATAACACCCCGATCCTGGCGAGAGAGAGAGAAAGAGAGAGATAGAGAGGGGAGGTGCAACAGCCTCCGACTTGCCTCGACGGTGCGCTTGCTCGTCGAGTTGACGAGGGAAGCGGGTCGGCTTTGTTCACCTCAGCCTCCGCGCACTCGGTTAAGCATGCGCCTTTGGCTGGGTCCTGTGCGTATGTGTGAGATCGCTCAGGGATGTCATTAAGACGGGGCACGCCACCGAAGCACACCCCCCCACTTCTTCCTACTCCTCTCTCTCTCCGATCTCCTAAACGGAGTGCTCTACCGGCTCGACGTGCACTGCTGGCTCTTCCGGCGATTAATTAAAGGAGCGTTGCACCGCTAATTAGGCCTGCTGTTTGGGCGTCGTCGAACTCGCCCGCCCACTCGACTGAGGGTGGCGTCCGCGGACCTTCGCCGTAGGTTTGAAAAATGCGCCCCCTAAAACAGCGGGGACGAAACAAAGCCCCGGGCTTAATGTGCCGGGTCCCGGCGACGACGATCAAGGGCTCGTGTTAGTGTCAGCCGCGCGTCGCCCCTACACGGTGTCGTTCCTCTCTCGTCCTCCTGTGCTCGCGCAGGGCAGGTTGTTGCTGCGCGGAGGGCATCGGCGAGCGTTTTCCGCCTTCGTTTTATTGACTCCCTTCGTATTTCCTTGCGTGCTTTGTTCCCTTAAGTGCTTCCAAATTTGCGCGGGCGTCGCCCTCGTCAACAGTTTGACTGCAAAGGAGCCGGCGCGACGCGTCAAACGCTTGCAGGAGGAGAATCGAACGATGTGTGTTGCTGTTGACGCCCAAGTGAATGGCACAACTTCGAACGGTATTATAGGCCGCGTGTGGACGCGTAAGCCTCCGCCGGTATTTATTACACCCGGCAGAACGGTGACCGATATCAGCATCATTATTTCAGAAAACATCGCCGACCTCTTTTTTTCTATTTTTCCCCAAGTCGAGACTTCTCCATGGCCCAAACCCCATGTTTTTGGCTGCATGTGTGTGTTTTGTAACGATCTTGTATACAGGAGCATTTCCGTTGTCATGAAACCATGCTATGGGGCCCGGCGAGAAATCTTTTCCGAAGCCGAACGGCTTCGAAACTTTTGAGAGAGACTGCGCGCCTTCATTTGCAGCGTGTCTAAAAGACAACAGAAAAGCGTCGGTGGGTAACTGTCCTCGCAGGCAGTTAACACGAACACGTCACAGTCAAACCGAGCCGCGCAAGTCCAAGATTGAAAGACGCGGGTCTTGTTAACGTCACACCACCCGTTCCACAGAGCCGTCGCCAGCTATCGGTCTGATCCCATCGAAAGAAGCGTCGAATGCTCAAAGCGGCAGCGTCCATAGAAGAAACTTCGAAACTCCCATTCGCCCAGGTTCAAACGCCCCTCACCCAAGCACAAAAATCAAGAGAGAGAGATTTGAAAACAAACCAACCGAGGCAACTACAAGAAAAAGCCAGAAGAAACTTAAGGAAGTCAGACACGTACGCACACGGGCTACACACTCTGCATACCCACCCTTGCCGCCGGCGCCGTCCTCAACCGGAGTTGAAAGTCGTCGAGCGGCCTCAGGGCTCGCTCCCCCCCTCTCCCCCCCCCCTACTTTTGTCGACCGCCATCGCCTTGTATTCGGAGTTAGCGAGGCATGGCGTTCAAATTGCGCCCGCGGAAGAAATAGGCTCGGTCATCCGTGCTCAAACGCCTCTCCGGGGCAGATAGTGTTCTCTGCACGGGCTACGCCCGAGGCTGGCTGGCTTCTTTGCCTTGTGCCTTTAGCTGTCGAAGTGAACCACGTGCCCACCCAGCTTCATCTTCTCGACTTGCTGATTTTGTTCCTTTATTTATTTAGCTTTTCCTTAGCTGAGTAATTTCTTGCGAGCCGGGAGCACCCGAGGATGTGTGTGTGAAGTCGTGCTTTCCAGCTTTGGCCATTTTTCTTTAGCGCGCGCTGGCGCGTGCGTATTTTTAGCGTCGTTTCAACACGTTCCTTTGTTCCCTGCCTAACGTGCGCTATGATTCCTTTATTCCTTTTTTTTTTCTTCTTCTTTAGTGCCTCTAAGTGACTGTCCCGTTCCATTTTATTTTGTAAGTTCGAGGTACGTTGTTCGTTTCGTGTCCCCCGCCCCACACTCGCATTTCTTCGAAAAAAAAAAAAAAAAAGGAAAGGCGTAGAAAACGCGAGTGCTGTTTCCACGCGCATAGTTGCCCGAAATACCAGCGGTATATGCGTACTCGATGGCTTACAATGGCAAAGCCAGCGAGATACTCCCCCGACGCAAGCAAGCTCAAACATCTGTACAACTGTCATGTTTCCTGCAACCCGTCGCGGTGGCTTAGCTAAGGCTGTGGTGTTGCGCTGCTATAAGCACGAGGTCGCAGGATCGAATCCCGCGGCCGCGGTGACCACATTTCGATGGAGGCAAAATGCAAAAACTCCCTTGTCCCGCGCATTGGGGGCACGGTAAAGGTACCTTGGTGGTCAAAATTAAGACCGGCGTCTCCCGCATCCCCCCCCCCTCCTCCACCACGGCGTGCCTCATTATCAAATCGCGGTTTTAGCACGTACGTAACATCCCAGAATTCATTCATGTTTCCTGCAAGCGAACACTACAGCTAGTTCGCCGAAGGAATTTTTATTTCCAGAACTCGACACGCCGTAGCATTCCATTACGAACATCTATTGCAGCATAGCGTCATCGGAACAGGAACGTAGGCCAACGAAATATGTCAGTACAGCATTATGGCATGGCAAGAACTTTATTTTGGTCCAGAGAAATTAGGGCCCGAGTGCACAAGCCCCCAGGCTTTAAGCAAAAATTTAATATCTATTGCTGACTGCAAGTACTATGACTCATAGCCTGTTCATGGTCACAAGAGGGCACTTCCCACTAGGGACGATGCGTTATCAAAGACGAAATCCTTTCTTTATGTTCTCCCCACCCCCCCTCACCTTTTTCGCCGGTCCCACGGTGTTACATGTTTTGTGGTCGGGGCTATACGTTCGTTGCTGTTGTTGCTGCCGTTGTTTCTAATCTTTCCCGCGAACACGCCTTGTCGTTAAAACAAACACCGCCAGACGTCGCCGCCAGCGCTATTCCGGCATTACGGAAAGGGTACTTCGAGAACGGCCGGGCGATAAAGCTCGCTAATAATCCCGGATTACGCTATCGCAGCAAAAGCTCTGAGCGGAAGTGGAACGCCCTTTGCCGATTCCGGCGTTGCGCCCCCTCAAGAGGACGAAACCCCGTTCGACTGGAAAACCTGGTGGCTGTTCCCTGCGTTTTCTACCGCTAGCCGCCACCGGCGCCCAGATCGTTAGCGTCGTCTCTGTGGTGTTTCGCTGGCCGGTATACGGGGGAGGCTTTTACTGGCCCGATGATTGGAGCGCCACCTTGGGGAATCCATTAGTTGCGCCGAGAAGGAGATGGGAGACCGCGGCTCTGATCCCCAAGATTTCAGAGCCCATGGAAACCGTCGCAGGCTTCTGCAATGTGCGCCGTTTACGCATTCATATAGAGCGCTCCGAAACACGCGTTGCTAATTCCCCTGGTGGTTGTCGTAGATTGCTTCGTAATTTACAGGCACTGCCACGTCTGCATCTGCTACGCGTGTGCGTGCTAACCGTTGTCCCAGCGGACTGGCAAGTGAGAATGAAACCGAGAAGACGTGCAAAAGAAAAAAAAAACTAAGAAGGAACTACCTGCGGTCTACAGACTGGAGCGGCCTCAGCACTGTAGCTGTGTATTTAGACAGTGTTCTAGAAGATGTGTCTAGACAGATTATAAAAAGCATATGGATGCTTTCCTCGGACCTCTGTTGATCGTCCGTGGTATGTTAGGACTTTACCGCCTCGAACTTTTCCGAACTAGTTCTACAGACGCTACTTCTATAGATTCCTTCTGTAGACTACAATATATATGCGTGTGTGTGTGTGTGTGTGTGTGTGTGTGTGTGTGTGTGTGTGTGTCGTAGACACTCTGCAAATAAACCGTTTTGAACGAACACACGAGAGAAAATGGACTTGTCGACAAGTATTTGGTGTATCTAATCTGAAAATTTCGGATACGTAAAGGTAGACAGTTGAAAGATTACATACATATCAACAGTATAAAAACTGTTTAGTATAACACTTGTGAGGACTCTGCCAAGACATTTCACGTATTATCTAGGAATTTTTTTTTTTTTTTTCCGAAGAGACCTACAGAATGCCTATGTACTGCCTCCGGACGCATAGATAAGGGTTAGCTGTCTACGAACAACTTTCAAGTCTGCGGACCACAACAAGACCAGATGTACGTAGCCGACTTTTTTGTCGACTGCTTTCGTGCGTAAGTACTGAATATGCATTCCTGAAACGCGAAACCACAAGCTTACGGGCGGCCAAAGCCGACTATACACAACACGTTCTTAACAGGCTATACAGTCCGTCGGGTGCATACACAGCGGTCCATCGCGCCGGTGGTCGGCGTCGTCGTCGCCGGCTTTGTAATTTGCATGCGGTGGCACGCCCCCAATTGCTACCTTTGCGTGTGTTCGGCGTCATTTGCGTATTACTGCGCACAAAAAACAAGAGCCGAGAAGGACGGCGAGGACGCAATAAAGGGAAAGTACATAGAGCTAAACTATCCGCGGGTAATAGTTTGGCGACCGCGCGCGCGTTGTGGTAAGTGTCCACTGTGTATACGTATATTAGACGAACTATAGCCGTCTATGCGTCCTCAGCCTAGCCGTGGCTCCTCCCATCCAAGACGCGAGCTGTTATTAATCCGCGGAGGGATCCGTTCGTCTAAACTGCGCGACTTGGGCGGAGCCTCGCGCATGCGCGAGACGACGCGGACCAAGTGTCTCTTCCGCAATCGTGCTTCGAGTAATGATACACTCTCGTTCGCATAACCGCGCAAACGCGGGTATCCTATACGGTGGTTAGCGAAGACCGGAAAAAGAAGAAAGGGGGTCAGTGCAGGGCGCAGCGTGGATGCATGGTGCGCCGTCAGCGACTCCCGTCACACGAAAGCACCAGGTCGTGAACGCTTCGCAAAAACGATGTTTTAACATCCTGTAAGTAATCTACGCAGGCGTTCTGACGTTCTTGCACAACGTGCACAGAATGCGGTCGACAACCCGAAGACTTATGCTCACTTCATACACTCTTGTCGAATAACGTTCGTAGGTCTGGTGCAAAAGCTCCTCCGAAAGCCTATGTAGCCTCGTAATAGATCAAAGGAAGCTGACTCGTTGATCACTTTTGTCTGCAACTAGTACATGCACATTTTTGAACTAGAAAAGGAAATTATACACGAAGGTTACGAGAAGATCATGGACTATCTATAGAACGTCTAAATTTCTATAATGGCATGACCCTCTGTACTGTGTCGTTCCATGCTATCTTCCCAGTTACTACTTTCCGATTCTCCCTTCCTATCCACAATAACTTCAATTAAATGTAGAAATTTCACGATTTCAATGTCATGTTACAGAATTAGTATTCGTTATTGCGATTGCAAAACAGGCCAATGGAGTTTCTATATGTTTCTTTCTACAAATCCCATTTAATAACGAGAGCTAAAGAAGATGTTTTGACGCGTTTGCAGAGATTACCTTCGAGCCTGTGAACTTTTTTTCCCGCAAAAAGCGACGCTGCTGCTCATAAGGGGGTAGCAAAACAATATAATCGAGATTCGGGTTATCGTACATATTTCTGACGGGAGAATATCACGACGTTTTGGTGATATAGCTATACGTTTTCCGATGGCGTATTTTTTCGTTATTTCTATCCCAAATATGCTTACCGGGTGATGTACCGGCCATCACCAGCACAATGACTGAAAACGCCTCCTCGTTTTTCGCCCGAATCTCTCCCAGAGATCGGAGAAAATGCGGTCCATAGAGCTTCGACGGAGCGTATACGCTCTTCTCAGCCGGGTCGGAAATTGACATTCAAATGGGCTCGCGCAGCGCCAGCGGCATAGTTGTACACGCGCGCAACGCGAGAAACGCCTTTGCATCAAAATAGAAGGAGAGCGACGCCATCTTGCTGGGCACATAGACGCACGTCCGCGACCCAGCCAGCCAGTCGGGCATGCGCCGGCTCAAATTTTGGCCGTATAGGTGGAATCGCTGAGCAGCCAGCTCTAACCTCGCTACGCGCCTCACTTTTCGACAGGCAGATATCCGCACTTGACAGCGATTTCGGCAATTCCTCTCGCATACACGAACCAAAGAAAGAAAGAAAGAAAGAAGGAAAGAGAAAGCCAGGACTTAGCGAAAGTATAGAGGTCACGGAGCCGAGCGAACAGTCTGGGTATTCCGAACGACGGGGACAGATAGGAGGAAGAGGCAATGCGCACACAACAGGGACAGCTTAGCGTCATGGATCTGAAATTCCGGGCGTGGCCCCTCCCCCCGACGAGGGCTCGCGAGACACCTTCGAGTGTTGCACGAACTCTCTCTCTCTCTGAATCTGTAGTAGTATTCGAGAGGTCGGGCGGCCCACCGTTTTACCCTGTGCGGGTTTTGCGATGCGCGTGTGCCGTATTCCCTCGAATGTAACCCGAACCGTCGCGTTGGTTCAGTGTCGATGAGCTGCTGATGACCTCGAGGTCTGCGGATTCGTCTATCGATTGCGGCAGTCCAGCCTTGATAGAGGCTCAATACAGATACAAAACGAACAAGAACTCGCCGTATACTTCGATGTTGGAGCACGTTAAAGAATGCCAGATAGTTCGAATCATTAAACAACAGTGTACTGTAGGCCCAACAGCTCAGACGCTGCTTGGGAAGATACAGGTCCCCAGTTATTACCAATAATGTAGGTCGAAGTTGATTTAGTGAACACTGTGCGAAAGCTAGAGAACCCACTTACAATAGTGACCAAAGTGAGCCACTTAATATAGGAATCGACGAACCGCTGCACCTGTACTAGTTGTTATTTAAATCGATCGGGCTTTACACGACAAATTCCGACACAACTGTGCCGCTGGGCCGCCCCCCAAGCTACTGGATTTACCTCACAGCTTTTGTCAAACACACGACACGGTCGCCCGTCCCTTGCGAGGGTTGGTAAGGCGTATGTTTACGAAAACAACCCAAGCTCCACTCAATTGCCAGTAACATTCCGGGGTAGATTATTCATGCGCTATTAAGGATAAGCGTCTGCCTACGTTTGTATGTTCCCTTTCTTCTTTTTTTTTTTTCAAGATTATCACGCGATATCGAACTCGGAGAAGCAGATCGACATTAGCGGCCGAGTTGTATCCGAATAAATGCGGAATATACGCGTAGCGTGCGCGCGTGTGAGGTGCATAATACTACACGCCACACTTTTCACGCTCGTCGCGGCGGCCGTCGGATTACCACCGAGCAAAGCGAGTCGCGCTCGCCTCCGTGAGACCTAAAGCCCCGAACACGTCACTCAAAAAAATGTGCACGCGTATACGCCGATCGGGAGACAGATATGCCACTTGTGTCGTCCGCGCAACTCACAGGAAAACCGGGTCATCCCCCACAGACGTACTTTATACACTGTTCGGCTCGTCCGTCTGCCGTGTTTGTTTACTTGCTCTTGAGAGTCTGCGCTTTGTGTAGACTGCTTGTCTGCGGAATTATTCTGAGGGCTTGAGGGGATGGGGGAGGGGAGGAGTTTACCGCGCACCTTTCGAAGCGTTTTTCACTCGGAAGGGAGCCGTCAAGTTTGTTGTCACGGAGGAATACGAAACACGTTACTTCAATTGCGCCACACTGAAAGAGAACGCCGAAGCCGTGTTCCTATTTGACTGACTAATGGGATTAAGCGTCCCTTACGCGAAGCGAAGATTACAAGAGGAGCAACGGTCCCTACATTAATTTTGACCACCTGGAGTTGATTGATTGATTGATTGATTGATTGATTGATTGATTGATTGATTGATTGGGGTGAGTGAGTGAGTGAGTGAGTGAGTGAGTGAGTGAGTGAGTGAGTGAGTGAGTGAGTGAGTGAGTGAGTGAGTGAGTGGGACTGTTTGCAACAAGTGCAGCATGTCAGCGGCTTCTCCACAACGTTAAACTTGCTGTGCGAACGAAAGGATGATGATAGGTGAAATGAATCGTTTCACCTGTTTAGCAGTGCACTGCCATACGTGGGACAGTCACCTGTAATTAACCATAAGCTGATGTATGCGTGACTGATTGGTGGCTCGACTGGGTGATCGATTGACTCAAGTAAACGAGAGTATCTGCATTAAGTTCGCAATAGGAGTACGGCCACGTGTTGCCAGCATTCGAACAAGCGACCTCGTGCTCAGCGGCCGAATCAGCGTAGCGACTGAGTATAATGGCCGATATATATTCTGTCTCGTGACTACCTTTCGTTGTCTGGCTTTATCCGACATTTCATCCGGACCTTCATATGCGCGGCGCTTGCCTACTGGCTGAGCCGTTACGTGCGATTTTAGAAAACGCGCTTAGGAGTCAGCGCACGGAACTATAACGTCACGTAACTAATTTCTTTGTACTGGTACAGTGGAGCTTCTCAGTGACTACCACTGCAAGGAGGTCAAGCCCAACTTCAAGGCGCCGCCCTCCCGGCTCGAGTCCTTCGGAATATTCATTAGGGCAACGAGACCGGACACACATCTACATACTCGCACGTACAAGTACGTTCTCGAAAGGAACGCGAACACGGCGGAGCCGTCCCTATCTGCGGTCTCCTTTCTTCTTTTTTTTTTTTCGTGCCTGAGAAATTAAGACAACGCACACGTATACATGCAACGTATAGGCACGCGCAGCTAAGCTCTCGCAAAACAACGCGTGCGAGCAAGAATCTGGTGCGGGTTCATTTGCATAACGACGAGGTCTGGATCGTTACCGCAGCTACGCGTGCATCATGACGACGACGGCCAAGTCGAACGGCGGAACGACGGCAAAGCGCGTTCCCCGCGCGCCTCTCCAACCACACGCAGCATGCAGTGCGCAAGCAAGAGGCAAAGGAACCCTCGCACGCACTCGTACAACGCAAATGCACAGACGACAGGCACTCGCTGTGTCCTGTATAACTTAGCCGGCGCGCTCCAGTGCGAATCTAGGCCGCACTAATCCATGCATATGTGCTGCGCGCGCGCCATCCCACGGGCGTTGTCCACAAGTGCGGGTCGTTCGGTCGGTCGGTCTGACAGTTCTTTTGTTTTCGGCAATACCTCAGCTGGCCCGTTCGCTTCCATTTCCTTTCGTAATGGATCTCCCCTCTTCCCTACCAGGCAAACGGTATACGCGCGCCTCCTGCGTTCCCACGAAACTCGTTGGGCAGAGTGCATCGCGCGCCGACGCCGCTCTCGTCGCGACAGACGATCTATAGCTCTGCGCAGCGGTGTCCTACATACACGCACCAACTCACACGCGATCCGTTGCAGACGCCAGCAACAGCTACGTCTGGAACGAACGATGGGTCCCGATCGACACGCTGCTGCAAAGCGCGACGTTGGCGACGTCACGAAGCTACGTCACGAAGTTGCGGCGGCGCTGCCATCGCAAACTCTATCAACGCGAAAACGCTCGATAAGCAAGCGTAACGAGCGTTGCGAAGTTCTGAAAAGTTGCTTTGTAAAGGGTGTTTCTCTAAGCGGCGAACAGCGCAGGAGAAAAGTGTCATCATAATCGTCCGCTTTGTTTGCCTGTACTACACGTCTGTTTCTTTACAAACGTACTGTTTGTTTGCAGGCGATTTGGATTAGGTTCATGGGCGCCGCCATCTCGGTCTATTACGCGAACAAATTATCGAAGTTGAGCGCCGTGACGTCCATTTAATGAAGTCGCGAAACAGCGAACGCATCTGCACAACCGTTTTCGTGCACGTGGAATAGACAGCGCGCAACCGTGAGTCGGTTATTCAAGTTCAATTTACCGAAGCGAATGACGCGCGGCCATATTTACGCTTTTATTGACACTGACGTTTTCTAACAAAGCAAGCAATTCATGGCACTACAACTGATTCCTATGTATGAGAACAGCTGTACAGACGCGGCGTTTCCCGACGACGTCGATTTGACGTCGCAGGCGCGCGAGAGTCGACAAATTGTTCGCGTAACAGCCCCAAGATGGCGGCGCCCACGCGGTTCATCGTCTGCTCGGGCCGGCCCAGCAGAAGACGTCGACCGGCGCCGGGACGACCGAAATTACAGCCGCTCGCTCGCGTATTTCCTGCGAGCGCGCGCGTCCGCAGCCTTAATTTCTCACGGGCTACTTCTGCTTACATACCTGCTTTGCTTGCTCGCTTGGCCGGCTAGCCGGCGAGGGTAGAAAGGAAGAAACAGAGAGAGAGAGAGAAATATGGGGGGCGTCAGGAGGCACGCGGGGATGACTAATTGAGGCCCCAGATAGGCCGTGGCGTGCGCTCGACGGCAACCGTAAATAGAAATCGGGCGTTGGGGGTTAGGAAACCTCTCGGCCAACCCTCCCCCCTCCTTCCACTCCTGCTAACCTATCCTCCTCTCTGATATCCTGCCCCGAACTCATCCTTGCCGGCTGGCCTTCGTGATATTACTTACACAGTCCTTCCGTGATGTGTGTGAGTAAGAAGCCGACCTCGACGGCGATGTGCGATCAGGGCAACCGAGTGTTAGTTAAATTAAAAAAAAGACAAACGTAAGAGCCTAGCAACGCCGGGGGCGTGTTCTGACTACTTCTGGCTACGCATGCAACAGGCCTAAACATGATGCGGTATTTGGAAGCAGTTGCTAATCTGCGATCTATACTTACTTACTCGCGATGTGTGAGAGGAAGCGATAACGTGAGGAGTTCCTAAAAGGATGGGAGAGGCGGAGAGTGGCCAATTTTCGGGGAGATAAGGCGTGAGCGAGGTGAGATGTGTACGAGACCGGGTGCCTGCACGCAGCGCGTGAGTACGTGTGGGGGCTATTTCAATGTGCGCTCGGGCAAGACGATCGCCCTCGACCAGAAGCATCGAGTCCGCCGGCTAATGTCTTAATCCGTTGCGCAAACCGACGGGCTGCTGCTGTTATTTTCGTTCTATACTTTTTTAACGCATTTATGATCAATGTTATGTACTTCCTGTGACGATCCTTGCAGTCACTAACTTAACGCAGTAATTACGGCATATACTTGGAAAGGTTATACAAAATTCTACGCAACGATTTTGACTTATCAGATTCTTTAGTTGTCTTATCGCGGTAGACTATGAAGGAAGAGCAACATAAACAAAACGATAAAGTACGCCTTGTGGCGACCTTCGTTCCGCAGTTGAGCATACAGACGAGAGCGGAACTACGGATGACACAACCGGAGCAGCGAAAACACATTTAAGCATTCACGAAACGATGTCGAATTTACAATAAACATAGCGGATAATCAAACCCTGTCATCGGTAAGACAAATATCTACGTTCACTTGACTCATTCCGCGAAAAATCGATAGCTGGCTCGTAGTTAAAACGTACAGGTCAACGCTGAACTTTTTATTGATCGACCTAACTTGAACTGATTGCTCTATCGAGTAGTTTTTCTTTTTCTTTCACTAGAACGCTGGCTGGCTCATCATTCAAATTAACCCAATATTTGGATTTAAAGTCACGCACCAAGGCAACCAGTGCTATAGAAAAAGTTTCACGCACAGAGAGAGAGAGAGAGAGAGAGAGAGAGAGAGAGAGAAGCACCCGTGAGATTATTCGAGTTACACAAGACACTCGCCTTTCTCAGCACCTGACTGAGTGGCAAAAAATACTACCTATGCACAAAGGGATTTGAGGGAATGACTTTTAATTAAAGCATACGCCTTTTCGCCCTGCAAGCGTACCAAGACGTTCAAATTTAGACAGTAAACGTCGCTGTATAAGCGGGCTCTCCAGTCGACAAGCACAAAGCACGCGCGATAAATCAGTCGCGCGCTGTTCAAATATTTTCCTTTCGCATACTCTCCTCCTAATTCTCTCTCTCTCTGACGCCATATATAGTGCGCCGTTCCCAGCTCCTTAAAAGAGGAAAAGAATCCTTCGTCAAACAACGGCTCGCCTTTTCGCCTAATACTTTCTCCAACGCCTTTATTCTAAACCAGTGGCCCAGAAACACACGAGAAAAAAGAAAAGTGCAGGAACGACTAAACAGAGAGCGGGCCCAGACGTCTTTCACGCTAGGGTAAATGAAGGAATGAAGACAGGACGAAACAATGATGAAAGCGTGCCACGATTTTCTTTGTTTATCTTTTCTTCTCTCGAATAAATTTGGCGCCGGAGTTTATTCACCGTGCTCGCATAATGGTATTACAGTTTTCGCCTGTGTGTGTGTGTGTGTGTGTGTGTGTGTGTGCGTGTGTGCCTGTGTGCGTGCGCGTGTGTGCCTGTGTGCGTGCGTGCGTTTATGGCACTGTGCGTCGTATAGAATGCCTGCGCTGTTGTTTTCAGCACTAAGTACGTATATTCTCTTTTCGGGGTTCCATCAGTAGCGTAGTCTTTTCGGTGCAGCTGTACCAGTTAATCAAACGACTGACTCGCGTACTACGCTTCTCCGCGACCACTTCCCGCGGTGCGACGCGGGGGGCGGCTCGCTTACCTCTCCCTGTCATCTCTGCTTATTTATTTTAAAGATAGAATGTCACGTGCGTTTCGTCAGTCTCGTCGGAGCACCATAAACTCCTTGTGGGGACTGTCAAACATGTCATCTTTTAGACGACGGACGAAACATAACCCAAAGCACCAGGTTTGACCGGTCGTCTGCTGCATCGAACGGTTTTGAGATTCTAAGCACCTATGAGAGAGAGAGAGAGAGAGAGAGAGAGAGAGAGAGAGCGTTGTTTTATGTAATGCCGCAGCCACGATTTATAGATCTCTTTCTTTTTTTTTTCCTGGTTGTGCTTTCCCATATGGGCCTGCTAACTCCCCATGTCGCCTAAACGCCTAAACACGGCGTTCTTTGCGGCCAGCACGAATCCCGACAGCCTTTGCTCTCTGATTGCAACGCGCTGATGACGCAGCCACGCGCTCATTAGCGCGCTGCACTCGTAGGCGATCGGCGAGGTTGTTGTTGTTCATTTCCCTGTCTCCCGGATGCGGCGCAAGCCACGCTCTTCCACGAATGGCGTCACACCCTTAATTGCATTACCATTCTTGCGCCGAGTGGTTAGAACGTGTAATGCATGCCGCGTTTCGTGTTCGGTACGCGCTAGTTCGCGTAGAGGCTCTCTCTCTCTCTCTCTCTCTCTCTCTCCAAAAATCTCCACCGACGGCCAATAAATCATCTAACGTAAATCTCACTCCGAGGTAGCGGAAACTCAACAGAGGCCAACTGGAATGAAGATAAAACTTACGCACGAAAAAAAAAAAAACAAGAAAGAAAAAACAGTGAGATTATATGCACGATTGCAGGGAAAACGCGCACGCATTTCGCTGAAGCTCTTCGCCCAACCAGATATCCGAGTTCGGTTAACGAAGGCTACGTCTACGGGAGTTAGAAGAAACTCAAACGAGAAACCCGTTAAGATGGAGATAAACGTTTCCGCAAGAGAAGCAGAGCGATTACACACGACGATTAAGAAAACTGCCCAGACATATCGCCGCAGTTTATCGCTCGACCAGATATCGGCGTTCAATAAACGACCGAACAATGCGCAAGTCAAAAGAAACTCCACAGAAAAAAAAAAGCTGTTTGCAAACGAACGGCCCGCAGCACAAACCGTACGATTATGTTAGCAAAATTGCGCCGCTATTTCAGTGCAGCTTTGGCTCATTAATTGACTGGTGGACTGAAGAGCTTTTTCAATACAAATGAAAGCTCAGTGAGATACTGACGTTATACGAATGATCACTATAAAAGTTACGCAACTCAATATAAGCTGCTTAACTTACGACCGTCCGGCGATTCCAATAGTTGCGGAAATCCCACAGTCATTGAGCTGTAGTTTAAAGCCCGCCAAAGTTAGACGCCGGTCGTAACGCGGAAAGACACTTGCATTTCAATTTGTCATCCGCGCTATTAAGGGTGTCACGTGATACTTAAAACAACGTAAATCACCGCGACGTCACAGACATCCGTTCATCGCATACCTAAGAGACGTACCGGCGCATTTGAGATGTAAGATTGGGCCTGATGAGCTATTTGATATGAAAGATAAAGGGCCCCATAAACCGGAACGAAACGAAAAAAGAAAGAAGAGGCGCAGAAGTTGGCGAATTTCCAACGATTCCGGTGTTCGCGTGAGCGACAGCTATAAAAACGAACGCTCCCTGCAGATAGTCATGGAAAAGAGGACGGGGGAAGGAGGGAGACCGTGACTTTGATCGTCAAGGTCGCGGGACCTTGGGCCGTTCAACCATATATGCAAGACGTTTGCAGGGAGGACGCGACCTGACCGAGAACTGCAGAAAACAGTGCAACGGGGGACTGTCTCCATTTTTTTTTCTTTTTTTTTATCGCAGTGCGGTCGACCTCTCGCGTATATACGTTGGCGTGAGGAACTCGTATCTCAGGAGAAAAATCTTCGGTGCAGAGCCAGGAATTCTCGGGACGATAGTTCATGCCGGGAAACAAAAAAAAAGAAGAGCTAGAAAAACAAAAGGAGAGGGTGTGCTTCGCAATTTGTAGCAATTATGCGGAGGCCGTGAGAAAAACAGTGCGCAGGTCTCTCTCCCTCTCTCTCTCTCTCCCTTGCGCGAGCAAAGCCGCGAGGCGTGCCAGTGTACGCACGCTTCCACGTGTCAGGCAGAAAATAAATGGCAGCTCGGAACGGATGCGAGCGTTATGCAAATTTGTGTCGTGTGGGGGCACGCGAAACCCTTTCTCTTCGTTTTGCTTATTTTTCTTCTTTTTTTAAAATGTTTCTTTCCTTCGAAAGAACCATGTTGTTTACGTGCCACGCGTTTAGAGAGCGCGAACTCGTAGCAGCCCCGGAAACATTTAGGACAGAGCGAATTTCACGCGCGACGGAGTTCTATGGGAACAGCTAAAGGCTGATTAGCGAGACCGCCTCCGCCTCTGCGCAGAACGCAAGGCAGCGCAATGAATTAGTTCTCGCGTTTGGATTGTTCGTTCGCTGTTCGACGATACGCTGAAGTCCTTCGCGTTAAGAAACCTTTCAAAGATATCTTGTTGAGAGAATGCTATCAGGCCGCCGATATGCTTCAAAGAGTCAATACAAATACAACAGAAACTCAAATGAATTTCTAACACGCGAGGACGTCAGGGAGCGATGCTGATAGTGCCCCACGCGCTCTTGTTTTTTTTTAACTATATCCCAACATACATTCTTTTATTCGAAGCGAATCAGTGGAAACTGGCTATCGGAGAGCTTGTGCTGGGGAACGGGGAGAACTGGCCCGAAGCAAACGAGTGTAGTGTGAATAATATTCGACATCCCACTTTCTGTTCCCCTTTCCCTTCCCACAGTGTAAGGTAGCAAACCGGACGCTAGTCTGGTTGACCTCTCTCTCTCTGTCGACGAATCAGCGCGATCTAACCTTCCGGCAGTGTATCCGCCGCAACGACACGACTTGGAAGTCGATGAAGTTGGCCGGAAAGCTTGCACTGAAAGCAACAACAAAAAGGCCAACGACAGCGCTGAACCTGGTGTAAACTAATGTCCCGCTACACATGCAGCCCGCAGCCATAATATACGATCACGTGCCTGGCTAATCGTACACTATACCCAGCCTTAATAAACGGAGTAGGCCGCATCTAGAGCTCCTGTAACTCGGTCGCGACGCGGCGTTTTCGTTCGCCTGCCTTCCCAAAGTTACCCGGCGGCACAGACACGACGATCATTGCTCGAGAGCTCGCTCTTCGGACGGCGGGGCTGAGCCCCCCCTGGCACGGTCACATCGCGTCTACGTCATCCAAAAAACACGTGACCACGGGCAACCTGTAGTTAAGGTGCGCCCGCCAGCCCGCCCCGCGCTTCCACAGCGCGAACTACACGCAACACGACGTACAACAACAAACAACTCGACGCCGTCGTCCTCGACCGACGCAGGGACGCCCACATGATGACCATGCAATGGGGTTCGCCTCCTCGCGTCGGGCGGCGTCGTGAGCGACCCATCTCCGCAACTGGAAACTGAGAGAAACAAGACGTGGCGGCGGCTGCAGCGTTGCTGGGCTGGCGTTTGTACTTCGCGTGTAGCTAGCTATACGTGCAAGCGTCCCATCGCAGGCACGCGCGTATATATGACGACAAGTCGTCAGCGCGCGAGGCGGCGTCGGCTTCTACGGGAAGGGCGTGGACGCACCGAAGCAGCGGCAGCTTGCAGTCAAAAGTCTCGGCGGCGTCGGCCCGGTCGCGCCGGAGAAATCTTTTATACTACCCCCCCCCCCCCCCCTCAACTCCTCTCCAAGCCGGGGTCGAGAGATGCGCCTGCTCGTCTTAATGGGGACACGAACCTGTCTGGTTTCTTTTTGGGCGCATACATAAAACATCGCACGTGTGTGCCTGAGACCGCATGCATGCTCGGCGAGAGACGGTGAGTTAGCTGGGCGCGCGGTGGAACCGACAGGAACAGCGCGAACTTACAAGAGGTTGTGGTGGTGGGCGTCGGTGATGCTTGCGGGATTTCAAAGCCTCCCGGCGGCCCAGCGTACGGCGGGGACGCGCGCTGTGATGTTTCGAGAGAGAGAGAGAGAGAGAGAGAGAGAGAGAGAGAGAGAGCGTGTACCGTGCACCAGGGTAGAAGCTGTAGAGCCTGCTGGCATCGCGGGCTGTCGCGGAACCGAACTCACGCAGCTTGTTCGAAAGTTCAGGAATAAATTCGTTGTAGGACGCCAGAAAATCGCGTATGCCGGTGCGTATCGAAGCACGACGAACGTCTATCTGCAAGCTCCCACAGGCACCCATAGACAGTTTCCTGAAAGTGAAAGTTGACATCGACCCGATTGTACACTACATTGATTATACTGCGAGGTAATGTTCATAGTCACTGTCTATATGCGGGTGTTTTATCAACTGTAAGACGCTATAACGCTATAAAACTGTTTTGCTGCCTATATAGAACTCATCTACGAGTTCTGTAGAATACCAAAAGGAAGGAATACGAGGATCAAATAACTGTATTGAAAATTAAGAAAAACAAAAGAAAGAACATTTTGAAATGAAATGTCGCCTGACAACATACACTCTGCCCATCATTCCATACGACCAGCCATATATTTCTGCAATGAACGGGCAGTTTGTCTACTAGCCTCATCATCAGCTAGCGTGGTTCTATTGCGGAAAATTCGTACGGACGGAATAGACGACTATAAGAACTCCATGTGCGGTCAATACAGGCCATCTAAATTAATTTACGTAACGCCAGATCACGCTGACGAATAACGACGGCCACGACGCGACCTCGGCCCATAGCCGCGTCAGCCCCAGTTATAGCAACCGCTCTCGAGAACGAAGTTTCGGCAGTCGGGACGACTAAATTAAGAGCTCGGACGTCGCCCCGGACCTAGCGCAGCACTGTACGCTTCTAGTGGGCGTAGCACGGCATAGGGAAGGAACACAGACGCGCACATCACATCCAACCCGCCCCGCGACGGCCGTAAGAAAAGGCGTCGTCCACGCGTCCACCTCGCGCACAGCGCGCGTAGAGTCGCCCCGACGCCCATAGCTGACGTTGCGGCGCCACGTTCGCGATCCGCTGCCAGCGGTGAGACAGCCGGTGTGCGTGCGTACGCACGTACGTACGTACGAACGTAGGTACGCACGCACAAACGTACGTAAGAGAACTGTGCGTGCTCAGAGGAGCCGCGGCATTAAAGCGCCATTAAGGGTGGGTGCGTGCGCTTTGTAAAAGGCCCCGCCGAGATAGCATCGAGGCAGCCCGTTGCGAAGGCAGGGGAGGGGGGGGGGGGGCGAAAGACGGAGACCGGTCTGGCTGAGAGGGTGGCCCTCGAAGACGACGTCCCAGCCGGCGACGTGGGATGGAGGCCCTCCTCAAACGCGGAGGCGATGCAGAGAGCGCGCGTCTCTTCTCTTTGTGGCTGACGTTGTTGTTGTTTGGGAGGGCGGGATGACGCTGTGGTGGCAGATCGCTGCGGCTGCATCGCGACGTGCCCCAGCAGTATACACTTCTTCGCGGGCCTGATGGAAGCGCGTGCGTGCCACGACACACAGGCCTCTGAGTGGGAGAAAGAGACAGGCGTGTGTGCCTTATAGCGAATAAGTAAAGAAGACATCGCTGAGCGTCGCCGTAAGAAACGTTACGGTGAGCTGGGCGAGCGTGAAAACTGTGGCGGCGCTTCAACCAACCTCCAGGGCAGGCGATTTTCGAACGGTTGACTTAGAAACCACGGAATCTTAATTCATCAGCACAATGTGCACGATTAGCCCAGAAACAAGTGATCTTATGCTACGCAAGTGATCTTATGCGGAAACAACTTATACTGGGTAGATTGGAGGTTGAAAAACGACACTCTTATGGAACCGGAAAGCCTCTTTCGTAGCTGTGAGATCCAGAAAGACCAGAAAGAGATAGAGAGATACCGATGGATGCACATGTTCTTAACAGATCAGCCATAACTTGGAAACGTCGAGGCCATTTGCCAAAGTGGAGAGACTCCACGCAGTAAGCGAGAATTGTAATGACGTGTCAAGTTACAGAACAAAAGAACGAAGAGCCACGGCGCGGAAACGTCCTGCGTCATGATTGAGGTAGGTGCTCAGATTTGTTGCGGGGCAGCCGCTCCAACATAGAAGAGGCAAAACCGGCGGTGCCCGCCTCCTTTATCTCAACTCAATTCAACTGGGCCGCGCGCAGGAAATCACTGAGCACGGACCCAACGGCTTCCGCAGAGAGCGGGGTGAACCCCTCCGTACGCTCCGGAGCGGTCAGAGGCCACGAGCTAGGGGCAATCAACGCTCATCCTGCTCCCACCTTACGAGCCCACCGGCATTCAGAGCGCCCCCCTTCGTACCCTTGCACCGTCCCCCTCCTCCTCCCAAACCCCTGTGGCGCGCATGCCAGCAATGCTTTCTATACAGCGTACAAGGCACCAACCACTCGGCTCCTGTCCAGGGGACATGCGCAGCGTCGAATTCTCCTTTGTGTATCTACGCATTTTCGACCGCACAACGTTGCCTACAGCTGCGTTCGGTCAGCGCTATCTCTCCGCAGGGTCCCTTCCTGCTCACAGCCCACGGCAGAGACCCAGGTGATCTCTGTTCGGTGCGGACGGCGGTGCCGATGTTTGCCCGGTTGCCCTGCGGGCACAGGAGGGGGTCCCCGCTCCTATACCCTCATTCAACCGAGCCGTACATCAATCCGGGTAGACACACACACACACACACACACACACACACACACACACACATCACACACAGCTTGCCTGCTCCGCTTTGCACCGCAGGTGATCCCGTGTTTGACCACGGGATCTATGCGATTCGGTCCGAACGCACCCCGCACGTGCGAGGCGGTGGACGAGGGGGTGAAGCAAACCCCGGCCCGTACTGAACACGAGTTCTCGCGCACCGGTATGTGTAGTAGTGGCGGGGCCAGAGACGAGATAAGGCCACAATGGAGGGCTAATTTTCACGCGACGCCTGCACGCGTATAGTGCGGGCGAGACGAAAGGACAGGTGCTCGCCCAGTTGGCCCGCTCGAGCGAGCCTGTTTGTCCAACGTCCGACGCGATCGTCCGATAGGCGCCGAAAGGAGCTCGTTATGGCTAGCGTAAGTTGGCTATGAATCGCAGCGAAGGTTTGACAGCGCGAAATCACGTGGGAAAGGTATACGCGGCTGTGTGTGTGTGTGTGTGTGTGTGTGTGTGTGTGTGTGTCGCGTTTCTTGTCGAACTTGTTCCTTGTGTAGTTTACCGCTGTGTTATATACTTTCACCGCGAAGTATAGGAGGTGGCTGGAATGTACTGGCCTGTCGAACGTTCCGCGCCGTGAGTTATCAGACAACGCATCGGTTCAACCCTTTTAGCGCGAAGTCGTCAAACAGATTACCGATAAGCATCACACGGTGACGGGGCCGGTGGTAGCGACGAATATGGAGAGTGCAGGTGTCACTAAGCGTATAGAAGGAGCCCCAATGTACAGGTGCCGAGGATGAACGGGTATGACAGCACCGGTGTATACGGCTGCGTCGTTGAGAACACACACAAAAAAAAGGGGGGGGGGGAGAGAAGACGGGCTGCCTATCACTCTGACGCAAGAGCATCGGCGTGCTTTAATATCCGTACACCGACACCTGCTCAGAGCGCCCACAATTGCAGACGACCCATACCAACGGAGAACAAACAATTGTACCAACTAAAATCATTATTGCAGTAAAGTCTCACTATAACGAAACGGTATATAACGAAATAATGGATATAACGACGTAAGTGAAATTCCACTTGAAATTCCCCTAAACTTTCACATTGCAAAGCACGTAACAATGGATATAACGAAGCAATCCTGGATCCTCCTTCAACTTCGTTATAACGAGGTTTTACTCTATTCTTATCATTAAAGAATTCAAACGGGCGGCATGCCTTCTTCGCTTCCGGTAGGGTCGCGCGGACAAGAACGGCGTGCTGGCCAAGCACCGCGCGCACGTCCCATGTGTTCCTCGCGTGCCTTACACGGAGAGGACTTCCGAGGCCGCGCCCGTCGCTGCTACACGATGTAATTTTCGTCCATTGCTCGCGCGGCTCCGCGCACGGGGCGGAGTGCCCTGCCGCTGCCCCTTGCCCCTGGCGTGGCGGTTGCCGCAGCGCGCGCCTAAAAGTAACAGGAAAAAAAAAAGAAGAAGAAGAAGAAGAAGAAGCCGCCCAAAGACCGCTCGACTCCCGTGCGGCAGACGACGGCGCGGCGGGAGACGAGATAATCGAAAAACGGGCGCCGCATAGGCCAACGCGTTTTGCGGCGGGGAGCGAAGCGCTTGGCCTGCTGCCTTGCGGCGGCCGCGGAGCCGCCCTCGGCTGGCCGTGCGCGATTCGAAAGGGGCAAGAGCTTTTATACGGGGATGTCCATTGCCGCATCGGCGATCGTATAAGGCACGAGATCGAGCCAGGAGAAGCGGCGAGTAGCTTAATTTGCGGTCGTCGTTTCACTGGAATTTGAAAAATCCTCGACAATGAGGCGAGCTCGAGCGACGCCGTTCGCAGGTTAGCGGACAAAGTCGCGATAGCGCCGGCAAAGCGGGGACGTGAACAAAATTGTCCTTGTAAGAAACCGCGTCTGACTGGATAGTAGAACCAAAGGAACTAGTGCTTAATTAGATATCTTCTTCATCATCATCATCGTCATCAGCCTGGTTACGACCACTGCAGGGCAAAGGCCCCTACCATACTTCTCCAACTACCCTGGTCACGTACTAATTGTGTCCATGTTGTCCCTGCAAACTTCTTAATCTCATCCGCCCACCTAACTTTCTGCCACCCCCTGCTACGCTTCCCTTCCCTTGGAATCCAGTCCGTAGCCCTTAATGACCCTTTGTCCTTTTCATTGGTTATCTTGTCGCACATTAAAAGAGCTGGTATTTTACACGAAAGACCGTAACATCTGATAACATGGTGTCGCATGCTTCTATGCCGTCACGTGGGGCCATCGAGTATAGGCACAATCGGACGCTTGTCGTCCCCCCCCCCCCTTTCTAGTTACGACGATGTCTTTTCAGTGTAACAGCTTTGAGATAAATTGGCCAACCTACTCAAGCTACGAGCGTGCCTCATTAAAGCGTTCCAAGCGGATGCTCAAACTAAAGCAAAACCACTTACGGGCATAGTTGAACTCGGCAACAAGAGGTTGTTAGGAGAAGCAGACAGTGGTCTTGTAAACTGTGCGCGGTGCGACTGGCGATTCCTCTTGCAGCGCCAGGCAACGAAGAGCACGCAACATACGTTATTGCGCGCACATCATGCCCTCACGGACGCAATATTGCAACAGGGCGGGCCGACGAATCGTGGGGAGTTGTTGGCCTCGCCAGCACGCAACTTCGCCACTCGCCGACCTCTGCGCGTCGCGAGCTACCATTATTCTATTTTTTTTTCGTTGCCCTACGCCCTTCCGTCGGTGCGTAAACATGTGTCACGAACAACAATGGCTGACCCCGGGCGCGCCAGCGCGTCCCAGTAATTACCAGCGACGGCTGCCGATTCAAAAGGAAGCCCCTCAATCAGGCAACACCACTCGGTGCCTTGTCGCTCGTTCGCTGCCCAAAGAGGTTTCGCTGATCTAAAAGCCACGCACGTCACGTGTGCTGTATGGCTTTGTTCAGACGTCACAGGGGTTGTTGCTACGCTTTCTGCGCATGCGTGCATACGGCGTCTGCCCGACGGTAGCAGCGCTCTCTCCAAGGCTTGCGGTCAGTGACTTCCTGGACGAGTAAGTTCCTGGAGCGCGACAGAACACGCATTTCGTCGCGATGACTTAAAGGTTCTTCTAATGGATTCGATGCGAGCGCGTCGAGTCAAAAGTCGGGTTTACCCGGACACCACCCAGCAACGTTAGGACTGTAACGCACAATGAAGTCCAGGCTGCCAAAACAGTCAGTTTATTGTATTGTTTTTCTTTTGTCGCGGAACATACGTTTGCATGCGTAAGGCCTGTACATACGTATAATATCGCGCTAACTTTCTTTAATTCAGTTTAACTGTCATTAATACACCTCACTTGCCAATGTGCCCCCCTCCCATCTCCACCGAGATCACTGCTTTATCGTTTGTTCGCTCTGTGGGGGCCCTACCTGATGATTCAACATATATCAAACTGCTAGTTCGTCCGTCCGTCCTCCCTATACGCGCTCCCAACTTTCATCATCTCGCTGCGATTTGCGTTGTAATAGGCACGTTTGGAACGTACCCAGTCAGTAAACGTGAACTCAATGCCAGGGCTCACTTACCCTCGAAACGTGTGATTTGCGCGCACTGAACATCTATAACGACGACGCCACCACCCCCTTCTTGTACACCGACGCTATAGTTCTGCGCCGCATACCCCTCGGAGGCAGCACAGCGGCCCCACGCTAAAAACAAGCCCTCGTCTCCGCGCTTCACGCTAAATGCGCCCTCCTAATAGACGAATATGACTTCCAACTGCTCCCGAAACTGCCCACTTTTTTTTTCCGGGAACAGACGCGAAATCACAAGGTCGACTCGATGAAGGGTCGAACCCTAGGTTTCCTTACTTTCTTCTTGTTTCGTCTGCTCGTTTTCTGGTTTGTTTCGTCTGTTTGGTGTCTCGTTTTCCTTGCCCCTCTCTCACTCTCCCACTTTCTTTTTTCGTCTGCTTGTATTTGCGGTTTTCTTCTTCGTCTGCTTCTTTTTCTCCCCAATAGCCAAAATCTTTCTGCGTGAGCCCCATTACGTATATAGGCGGCGCCATATATCTCCTCGGCGCCATTTTCTAGAGCGGTAGTAACATCTTCCCGGAGCACTTTTCGGAGCCACTCTGCGTGCCCTGGCGAAGCAAATTGCAGCGAACAACAGCGGGAGCATCAGGTGAGGTCTACGATATACGGGGCCACGGTAATTTTCGGAGTGCACGCAAACTCGTCAGCTCACGGAAGGGACCCCCCTCGCCCACCCTCTCCTTTCCGTACAAGTAGTGGAGCATGGCATCCAAGGATGCCGCTTTCCTTTCGTTCTTTCTCTTTTTCTTTTTCGATACTGAAGACGAAGCCGAATCCTAGCTACGACTATTTACCAGGTAACAAACCTGCGCGTCGGTTAGCGCACTTGTGGTGAAGTACGGAGAGTCGTCCGCGCGGCCGTCTTGAACCCTCGTGTCGTGCTTACAGCCTCGCTTGGGTAAAGGGCAGTTCTGTGCAGTGCAGTTGCGTAGTTCTGAGACTTTTCACTACGTAGGCGACGTCAACGTCCGAACTTTCTGATTCTCTTAACCCCTTCCCCCATTGGAGGGTGCCAACCAAGCTCAGTGTTGGCTAACCTCTCTGCCTTTCATTTATCATTTTCACTCTCTCTATCTCTCTCTCTATCTGTGCAATGGGGGAGAATGCACTCTGAACCGACACCTTTCTGGCAGGTTAGAATAAAAAAAAAACGCAATGATTCGCTGTGCGTTTTGAGCCCAGTGACACGGAATGCACTGCGCGGGAGAACGGACGTACAGAAGGTTTTCGCATTTCTTGCAGTGACTCCTTAAGACCGTAATACCTTAGACTATAAAGGAGTACTTGTCGTAGCTACGGAACCGCCTGAGAAACTCCGAACGATTTACTGCTTTTGGTGTGGCAAAGCAGTAAGGAGGGAGCGGCCAAGAGACACGCCATAGTACTGTCTGTGGTTTTTCTCGATAATATCTCGGCCTAAGCCACACTGTCGCTGCTTAAACAAGAACGATACAAATGAACTCGGCCAAGTATACGTTCCGCTAAGCCTCCTTTCACTCAGTATTAGGTTAAACTAAAACCATTAATATAAGTTCTGCGCCTCCAATCCCACCGTGCTTATCCTACCCTGCGTCCTCGACAATACTGCGCACAACTAGAGATACCATGTCGATACAAACTTTCTCTAACCGGACGTGCCTCTATACACCGCGAGAGCAAGGAGCGCGCGCATGGGGAGGCGTGGACGCGACGCAAGCCTCGGAGAGGGCCCAGACAAAAGACCAAAACCACCGACGCGAATGAAAGAAAGAAATAAGGAAAGAAAGAAAATGAATAAATAAGGGAAAGAAGGACGGCAAAATGCGGGCGCCTTGGTTGCCCGCTGGCTCCGCTATCGTTTCGATGGCGTGCGTTCGACGGTGCCAAATCGTCTTCGCGCAAGAAAGCTAAAAGAAAGAAGGCAGGTAAGGAACGAAACGAAAAGGGGAAACCGAAAAAAAAAAAAGAGAGAAGAAGAGCAACCACGCCACCGCGATGCAGGATTCTACCTCGATCGGCGGCGTGCGAGATGGCGTGGCGACCTTTGCAGCTGTCAGGGAAACGTGCCCGCACGGTCGCGCGCGCGCGCCGATATTCCTTTTGTTCATTTCTTTTTTTTTTTTTTTTCAACCTCCTTTCCTCTTTCGTACACGCTGCGCGCGCGTACATCGCCGCTTATATATATAACGCGCCCGTCGCCGCCGAAAAGTGCTTTCGGCACGATTCTGCGGGCGGATTTCTGGCACCTTCCCTTTCGGCTCCGCTCTTTCCTTTCCTTGGTGCTTCGATTCCTGTTCTTCGTTCCTTTCTTTCACTTTCACGCTCTCTAAGGTGTGCGGGCGAAAAGGCGCTGTTCTAGACTGCGCGCGCCCGCAAACCAAACGCCCCGAGAGTAGGAGTAAAAAGGTGAAGCGGAACTTGAAGCCTGCTGGTGCCCCGGACGGATGGGAAGAAAGGCCGCTGTTCCGATCCCCGCCCGCAGTTTTCCTTCTTCTCTTAACTTCCGATAGCGCTCGGAGATTGAGCAACGGGATGGCAGGGCTGAGACTGCCTTCTTCTCTTGCGCAATGACGCTCGTCGACGCCGTCTTTTGTCCGGCGTCTCGACCTTTTTGAGGTCTCGCAACCTCGGGGTTGTTCGGAACGGTCTGTGGGGCGGTCGCTTCGGCAGTAATCGGCAGCGGGTAAAGAGGTTCGTTCGCGCTAAGAAAGCAGTGAAACAACGTAAATGTACACTAAAGTCGTAGACTAAATACATGGCATGTAAATTTAGCTTTCATTTTATTACGAAAAAGATAGCTTTAAAAGAACACCTCATCGGCACAAAGCGATTTCTTGTTGCTCCTTAGCGCACCTCTTTAGGAGTGGTCACCGAAAACAACCGCACTTTTCGTCGTCGTTGTCGTCCTATTTACAAGCGACAACCGCTCGCAATGACGTCAAGCATCAATACCCGCAATGCGTGCCCCCGCAAGTCGCACACGGCACCCGCCTAATTCGTTATGGGCCTGTTTACACTTGAGCCGCCCATCGCCGCAAGCCGCACCGCACGCGTGCGGTCGCGCGAAGCATTTCACATATCGAACACTTGTGCACAAATTCCCGTTTACACTGTGTGTAAACCGCACACACTGCAAACCGAAATTTGTGCAGAAGTGTTCGACATGGTGCAATTTTTCGCACGACCGCACGCGTGCGGTGCGGCTTGCGGCGATGGGCGGCTCGAGCGTAAACAGGCCCTATAACTCCGACCTGACACAGTTCACTCAGTTGCGGCTCGCACCCCATGAATGGCGGAAGCACGCGCCTATTTGCATATTTGCTTATCTACTGGAGAGAATAGAACAATGTGGGAGTTGCTATGACGGAGGCGGGGCGTGGCAAACAGAACAATGGCAAAAAAAGCAAAGGTAACGACGGTAAAAAGAGAGAGGCAGGAGCGGGGGGGGGGATTGTATGGGATGAGACGGCTGGCCTCCTTTCACGAAGATCTCGACATGGGATCCATTAAAGGACATCTCACGCGCTAGAGGAAGGTGGGGGGAGGACCTATTTTTCAACGCAAGAGAGATCGCGCGAAGCGCAGCCCTCAGATTCCTCGAAGAGCTCCGTTGTGAAGCGCTAAGCGACGGGCGCTCGGCGTCGCAGGACTTAAAGAAGAGCGCAAAAAAAGTAAAAGAAGTAAGACAGAAAAAAGTAAAAAGAAAGAAGGGCAATTCCTCTTTCAAAGCAACCAAAAATTGGAAGGAGCAGAAAGCACCAGGGAGCGCGGACAAACGCGCAACTTCTTTTGCATGAACACTCAGCCTGAAGCGAAGCAGCAGCCTACAGGGGCCGGCCTAAACGATGGTACTAACGCCAAAGATGGGGATGAGTAGAGGGGGGGGGGGGGGGGTTGGTAACGCGTCTCGAGGCTGCCACCATAGTCCCCCCTCGCCTTCACCTTTCCCTTTCCCCGCTTGGAAGAGGACAGCGCTGATGGATCGCTTCCCATTGGACGCGTGACTCCCAGATTTGCGGTCGCCCCCCTTCTCTCTCGCTCGCCTCTCCTTCACCCCTCACTTCTGCTCGTGGCCGGCGAGGAAGTTGGGCTGGCGCCCGCGCTATAGCCATCGAAATGCGCGGTGCCGCGAAAGCCACAAATTGGCGTCGGAGGCCAATCAAGCTGCGCGAGCGCGGGCACGTTTAGGCGGGAGAGAGGTACACTCTCTCAGTACAGTCCGACGCCGTTACAACGAACGCTCTTCGCTACGAAATGACCGGTGCAACGAAAGGGACTGCATGGTGTGGCCAGCTTCCTTTTCTTTTAAATTTTGCACATGTATTAGCGAGCGCCGCTACAGCTAATAATTTTTCTGTCTGTTCAACGAAAGAACCTACTACGTGTCCCTGCAGGTGACAGTTTTATTCTTTTAGAACGAAGTAACGACAAGGTGAGGCCAGAAACTTGGCTAGTGTTGTAACTCTGCGTTCTAAGCCAGTGACCCTGCGGACACTGACGAACACTCGGCCGCACACACTCTAGTGATGGCGATTCGAGAGGCGTTACCAGACTTCAATTCTCCTCTGCTTAGGAGCACGGTAACTTGGGCGTGTTTGTAATTCTGCACGGATGCTACGTATAGCAAAAAAAAAAAAAAGAAACGTATTATACGGAAGGACGGGAGGAAAGGCAAGAAGCGTTGTCCGTTCCAGTGCTCGTCCCTTCTTTACTTTATACCTCATGACTTCGTTCCTGTTCTTAAAATTCTTTTTGATTTTCTTTTTTGCGCTTTCTAGCAACCATGCACTTCGTTCAGCTGTTTCTTGCTTCACTGCCGGGACTTCAAGCTGAGCACGCTGCAAGCACATGCGAGCGCATGCAGCAGCCACCCTCCTAGAGCGTTCAGTTACGCCCCACATCGCTGCACCGAATTAGCGATGCAGAGTGCAGAGAAACAAGCAGCAAGCGGCAGCGCACGTATCCCCCTCCCCCACCGCGCTTCTCTGCCACCGAAACAGCGGCGCCACTGCGAGGCAGCACGTTCCGGCCAGGAGGACACCACCGGCCCGCGATGCTCGCGTAGCCTTTGGAATGTGCTATGGGCTCCAAGAAGAAGCAGAGAGCGAGAGAGAGAGAGTTTACCCTAATGACAGCGGCGTGGGATAGATCACCGAGCCACATCTACACGTAAGCCTGCTGCTCCTTCAAGCGACCCCCTTGCAGTGCATTTATCTTTCCTTTTCTGGCCTAAGCCGCGCGTACGCGCGTTATTGGACGGGCGCCTCCCATACTGTTTGCGAGGCCGTGCGCCCGCCGGACGTCTCTCCACTGCCTGCCTCGACACGGTTTAGGAGGAGGCGAGGGTGGGCGCGGTGGGTTAGGCGGATTGAAAGCGGTCCTCCTCCCTGCGGTCCTGTAGAGGAGAGATCCTCGGGGTGATCACGTTGGAAAATCGAGCGTTTCGGGCCGGACGCGTTACTGGAGATGAACGAGCGCTCGGCAAAGACAAACTTCAGGCTGGTTAAGTAACGTGACTGCGAAGATTGAGCTAATTAATTGATGAGGTATTTGACGTCCCGAAGCGACTCGCGGGTTATCAGAGACGTCGCAGTGGGGTGCGCAGCGTTCGGATTAGTTTCGACCACCTGGGGATTTCTTTGATGTGCACCGTAAAGCAGGGTGCACGAGTGTTTCTTTTTCGCGCCTGTCGTGGTTCCGCGCCCGTCGTGCTTCGGAATCGAGCCCACGACCTCGTCGTACTCGACAACAAAGCGCCGTAGCCACTAGCTTAGTAAAGACTGCGTTGAGGACTCGGACTGTGCAGGGGGACTTATTTCGAATCTTATAGCCAATACGCTGGGGCCTTGCGCAGTTGCGTCCGATTGTTTTTTACTAAACGGCGATGTACACTTGACGGTCTAAACGACACTTTCTCTTGTACATGTACAATATTCGTTATTACGATCATCTCGTCTTAGTCATCACTCGTGTTTAAGTCCTTTCTTGTAACCTGTCTCCCATCGACGCTTGACAGCAGACCATCCATAACCTGACAAGTGACACCGACATGTCGATTCTTGCGAGAACTAAAAAAAAAGCAAGAAAAAGCGAAAACACCCTCTCATTCTCTTTGAACCACGCTATGAGTATTAATGTCACGCAACTTTTGTCCTCAAGAGCCAGCTGCTGCCCCCTGAAGTGGTGCTCCCCATGTCAAATCATGTGACAGTCAGGCACGTCTGTCAATTCGGCGCACTGCACCTCTTACGTAACTATACCTTCGCCTCTTTAACTTGTTACCTTCTTTGTCCTTTTTCTTTCTGCACTCGGAAGCCGTGCAATCTTTCATAATCACAGCAATCCAATTTTACAGCCCTTATTGAGTTTCTGTACACTGTAGGTTGACTTACAAAGCATTTTCTTTCCTTCAAAAATATACTGAAAACTACAACATGTGAAGGTAGAATCACCGCCTCCTTCCATGTCCCTTTGTAACCTAAGAAAAGTACGGGAGATCCAGTGAGAATCACGAAGTCGAGGTAGAAGACTCGAGACATGTAGGACTCACCGGCTCCGTCGTCTTTTCATTGCAACCACCCCCCCTCCCCCCACACACACATACGCGGGGAAGCTCAAACCAAAATATATAAAAAAGAAAGATACAACAGAGGACCACGCAACTGTCGCCAAGTCGAAACTAGCGTTTGATATGGCTCGCGTTCTTTCTTCTCCTCTGTTCGGCCTCATCTTCCCGAGGATTGTTCAAGAAATCTCGGCCGAAAGACGGACGGACGTACCGTACGTACAACGGATGAGATTACCTGCGCTCAGAGAAAAAAGACCCGCGCCGGGGCCCCACTAGTGCCTCCGAGGAAGAAAAGAGATTCGGATTTCTTGCCTCCCTCGGCACCGGCTTTGAGACCGCAGCACGAAAAGTACCGCAGGCGGAGATCGTTGGAGGGGGGGTGGGGATTGGAGAAGAAACGGCACTCTCGGGCCAATCACACGGTACCTCGGAGTGAACAACGGACAGAGTCAGTGAAGTGGGCCATGTTTCAATGCGAAGATGTAAAAAAGAGAACGGCCAAGAGAAGGCAGCGCTAAAGAAAGCGTGTCGCAAAGGGCAGTAAGGTCTCGACCGCACGGACAAGGTGGGGGCACCAAAGACTGTCGACAACGCAAAAAAGCACCGCCCCGCAACCTGAGCTGGGAATGGAGGGGGGTGGGGGTGAGGGGGGGGGGGGGGGGGGGGGGGCAGGTCGGCCAGCCGGCGGCGCGTTGTTATACAGCGAGCCGAGCGACAAAACCCCGGAGTCACGACGTTCGCAACCAAAGCCTTCGCTGCTTAAAGAAAACTTGCGAGGTTGAAGAAAAGAGGCTAGCGCTGAAGTCCGAGCTCTCGTGTGCGTGTGTGTTTTCTTTTTGGTCTTTGCTCGTATATCGAGCCGGCCCCGCAGGCCCCGTTCCGAGGCCCGCCAGGGTGAAGTCGTTCTGTATTCGAAGAGAATGTCGCAAAACTGGCGCCACGGTCGCCAGTTCGAAGACTGAAAACAGCCTCTGTATTTCGAAAACACCGCGTAGCGTGTCTCTGTCTCATTCTCCCTGTGCCAGAGCGATCGAACGATAGCCGAAGATGGGATACAGAGAAAATGGGAAGGGAAGCGACGCCCGAAGCTTCGGCTTTATTATTTTCTTAAAACATAGTTTCGCGGCATCGTCAGCTGTTGACCGGCGAGTCCCTTTAGTGGGGGTAGATAACGGAGAACTTCGCGCCACTGGCCGTGATGCACCAGGCCGCGGTCGCCCCGAGTAGGCTACATTGCAGTCGGAACATGTGCCTCCGTAGCATTTTACAAACATTGAAAGAACACCGCGATGTACCCGTTCTTTCTCTCTAGCTAAATACGAAAGAGGTCGGTGCACTGTGTGTGAAAGCTACGGAATGGGAAAAACAGCAGTCTGGGAGGGGGGGGGGGGGGCGCATTGGGTTCTTGAAGACAAGCGCCGTGGGCGCGCGGGGGGGGGGGGGGGGTATGTTGGAGGCAGACAGAAAAGGAAAAAGAGAAGCCCCCGAGGAAGAAGAAGTCTCAAACGGCGGAGTCGGGACCGACGGACGACCCTGCCTCGTCTTGCCTTGGCGGCGCGGTCGTCGTCGCCGCGAAGCACAATACCTGAATAATTCAGCGTGTCTAAAGCCCAAAACGTGCCCCGAATCCCTTCCACGGACGGACGGACGGTCGGTCGGACGGTCGGCGATGTGTTTTGGTGCGTCTTTAACGTTTTCTTCCTTTCTTTGTTTGTTGGCATGTGTGCATCTCGAGCTCCGAGATGCTGCTGCTGCGTGCCTCTTCTTCATGTCGGCATCGTGCCCTTGCCTCCTTCTCGAGGGCCCTGGCGCCTACTGAACATGCCAACCCACTTCGTGTTTCGCTCAACGCCTAACCCCTCCCCCCCTCCCCCTACCTCCATACCTCCCTCCCTCAACTCACTCAACCCCTCCCACTAGACCTCTCGCCACCTCTCAAACCCCAAAGCTTCTGCGGGAGCTCGGGGCAAGCCGGTTCCGCCCGACGAAAAAAAAAAAAAAGATGGCGGACGGAACTCCCGGCGGAGAATGCCCCCCGGGGCCCCCTATTTCTTTTTCCCTCGGCGTTTATCGTTTGGAAAGTTTATGTATTTTGCCTTCCCTTGGACATGGCTACAATTTGTTCCTTTCTTGCTTTTTTTTGGGGGGGAGCCCTGCGCGCATGCGGGCCAATTTGCTGTTGACCGTTGCCTGGCTGCACACGCTGAACACGCGCATTTTCTTGGGCAAAAGTTTCAAAAACGACAAACCTCCGTTACTTCTTTTACTTTCCATCACGGAGATGTACGTATATTTTTACGCCTAGTACGGTTGCCCGCCTGGCTTGTTCTGCTGCGCGAAGACGCGAACAAGAACTGCGTGCATAATGCTTCCCGTTTGTTCTTGCGGATTGCTTTACCAACATTTCTTTTTCTCTCTCTCTTATTATTTGTCTCGCTCTGTCACTACCACCACTTTGTTGACTTCGGCTTCGACGAGGTTTTTCGGGAATTCGGTCCCGGCGAGAGTTTTCGAGCTTTTTCGACTTCGCTGTGCGTCCAACTCGGCTACACAGTCGCGCCTGCGCCGCCGCGTTTTCTTGATTCGCCTCGCTTCACGTCGTAGCGCTTTCGATTTGTTCGACGACGCGCCACGGGCGACGTCGGAAGTTCGCGAGCTGCCTGCCTGTTTCCGGAGGTTCGTTTCGCTTTCCTTTATCGTTTTTCGTCCGTCGTTTCTTTCTCTCAGTTTCGGCGAGCAAATAAATATCCGGACTCGAGGAATCGCATATACTCTTGCAACGTGCCGCGCTGGAATGGCGGAGGAACGGTTTCCCCCGCCGAGAGGAGCTCACGAGTCAAACAACCGCCAGAGGGCATCGCGTTGCGAGTAATTTCATTAAAACCATACTCCTTATATATTATATAGCGAGGACTTGGAAAGGGATAGAGGGAGGCAGGGTATGGAGGAGGGGGTAAGACGGATACGCGAGTTCGTAAAAGGGAGTAAGCGACGAAGAAACGAAGATTCCCGGTTCGGGAGAGCGGTGACTCAAACGGAAGTAAGGGAGAGGGGATGACGCGAAGGGGAGACTCCTCCGGGACAAATCGCATCGAGTCCCGAGATTTTTTGGAGAAAGTAAGATCGACAAAATAAGGGGAGGACGAGAAGCGGGGAAAACGCGATTTTCCACGGCTGGGCGAATGAGGGAAAGAGAGAGAGAGTGGTACGGCCGACAAAGAAGCGAGCAGCGCTCCATTAGCATGAGCTGCCGCTTAGCGTTCGTGCGTGCGTAAGTTCGTGCGTAAGTGTCACTGCGTACAGTCTACAGCGAGGAGGCGTTCGCTTGCGCACACATGCACGCATGCACTCGCACATACAGCGCGTTCGCGTAAGTGCGCGCGCGATCTAGAGCTAGAAACGCTTCCGGATCCCGAGTCGTCATCGGAAGAGCGAGAGTCCCAGAGGCGCCGGCAAACAGAGGAACCGGTGAAATAAAATGATAAAATGTCCCCGATGATTCAGTGCGAGCTGGGATGTAGCAGAATCGGGGAAGGCTGGCAGTGCAGTTTGCTCGCAGGCCGAAAGCGAAGGGCGGTGGCGGCAACCGTCGGAAAGCACGGTTGGCTATGCGCCTTTGAAGACGCCGCCGCGAGGCGGGAGAACCGGGCACATAGGGCCGCGACGGGCACGGACGTCGAAGTTCGGAGGGGGGGTTGTGGAGGGGAAGAGCTGAGAGGATGTAGAGGGGGAGAGGGAGAAGATGCACACATTACTCGGTTGCGGCGAGCGCTCGGGCGGTTGCTGAGAGTTGAAGCCATGGGAAATACTCCATACGTATAGTAGTTCGTTCGGTCAGAAGGGACGCTTTCGTGGGCGCGCTCATCGCAGGGAAACTCGCGTTCTTCTTGTTTTATTTTTTCCCTCTTCTTTCACAGCGAACTTCAATGCGCACTATCTGCTGATGAAAGAAGAGAGAGTCATATATCGGCGCCTGCTGGCGTTATTCCGTCAACATTAGGAGAACATAAACAAAATATGCGTGCACCTTGATCTGGAGTCGACTATGTAGCGCGTGTTCCATTTGCGTATAGTTATAACAACGCGCGCGGAGACGTGGGGCAAGAGAGTACATTAATCATATCTTCGGACCTCTTACCTCTGCATCATTGCGAATCCAGAATATAGAAGCTCCTATAAAGCGGGGATACCATCGAAGGAGCGCTAACATGACTTTTCCGGACTTGAGTCCCGTGTCATGACGTCACGATAGCGCGGATGACGCAAGGCCCGGCCTTTCTCGAGACCAATTTTAGCATCAAAACACCTGCTAAGTAGTTCCCAAACTTCCCGCTCGAATGTCTTCGCGAGAGGGAATAGCATGGTTGTAATATGTGTTAATAGACGGTAGTGATAAAGCATAATAATATGGCAATAATAGTATGCTACTAATATGGGAGTAATGTGTGTCAGCCTGACGAAGCCTAGCGGTGGGGGTCAAACGCGGAGAAAGGAACGAATCGCTAACCGGTTGCAAAGCCTCTCCAGACCTCAAAACTTCTCCCCCATCCAATGTGCCAACGTTTCAGACGGCCGACAAACTACAAAGAGGCGCTTACACGCAAGAACTATATATATATATATACACACGCCACAGAGCTCCTATTCACCTGGTGCCCTCCGACACCTCGTGCCAATAGCCAAGCCGGAATCCGTAATTACGAGGTTGCGCGCTACAGCTGAGAGGTGAGCGAGACAGCCTTTCGCAACCGACTTAGAAGGAGGCGAGGGAAGGATGGAAGGCTCCCGACAGGACAGCGTGCTCACGCGAGGGCGAAATTGAAATCTCGCGAGACGGGACCACTGCCGAGAGAGGAGAAGCGTCCCGGATGGGAGCGCGGGCTGCGTGTTAGAAGGCACGCACGTCGAAAAGGCGACGTGCGCAGAGACGCTGCGCCGCACTGTGACGTCAGGAGAGCGGCGGCGCTGCCGTCACTTCCAGTGCAAGAGAGAGAGAGAGAGAGAGAGAGAGAGAGAGAGAGAGATGAAAGAAAGGCAGGGATGTTAACCAGTCAAGAGTGCGGTTGGCTACCCTTTGTTGGGGGAAGGGAGTAGGGGAATAGAAGGAAGAGAAAGAGAGAGATGGGGGTAGAGAGACGTACACGAACTTCCAGTGCAAGAAGGAGAAGAAAGAGCTCTACTGGCACGAATTTACTCGCACGGTAGGATTGATATATACGTGACCAAGCTTGTGGGGGTTTATCTGGGCACAGATTGCGGTGAGGGCATGACGCTTGCGATTCGGCGGCTCAGAGCGTAAGGCCGGCGAAGCTTTTAATATCGAGGCCAGTGTTCGTGCAGTCGAGACTTTTTTGGAATATCATGTTCCGTAAACTTGTGTGGTCGACTTGGGTGCACAACTTGTCTAGATTAAGGAATGCGCCTGGTCTCGGTTCTTCGCACACTTGCCTCGGGCTGCGCATGCGTTGTTTATGCAAGCGCGCGAGCAAAGAGCATAATGTAGCGCGCTCTTACGAGAAACGTCCGTTAAAGGATATTGGTCCGACAAAGAAAGCTTAGCCCAGAGCTTGAGGTACGACGCGTTATTCCCAACATTATAATAAATAACAGGACGAGCGTTGGTGCCTCGGCCAACAACGTAGGAAGCTGTCTTTCAAGGTTTCTAGACGGGTGTTGTTGGCCTCGCGGTGAACGACAAAACTATCTTGTAGGGCACAAGACAATATGCCGGTGTACACACACACAGGGCGCCTTCCTAACGTGATCTTTTGATGCCAACTGTACGCCAAGACGCGGCGTAAATTTTCGAAGAAGCCGTCGGAGATTCTCTCTCCGCAGCGACTCTCGAAAACTTTTCGCAAGTTCGCGAGGCAGCACGGCATGCGCGCACGCTCTATATTACAATCGATTTTCAATCAACGTATTGGGCGTGTCTCGCCGGCATTATAAGAGAGGGTGAAGAAAGGAGGAGGGGGGGAGAGTTTTGTGAAGGGCGGGGGTATCTACCGGGTCGCGCAAAACTTTCAATTTTCCTCTCTGCCCTCAGCCCAGGAAACCCTCGCCCTACTCCCGACGTTGTCGTGATTCTGGTTCCTGACGTGTTCTTCATCTTGCCTCTCCCTTGCCTGCGACCTCCACGTCGCTACTGTGCTTATTAATTTCACCCGAGTCGTTCGCCTTCGAAGCCAGTTCCAAATTTTTGTTAATCTCTTTTCTTTTTCTTTAAATCTTTCCTTTCTTTATGCTAGCAAATTGGTCCGTCGAAGAAGCCCAGAGAAGCCGGCCTCGAAGAAATGATTGCAGAGCTTTGTTGCTATAATCCTTTGGCTACGTGATTGACGGGCTATTAGAAGTATAGAAATGACGTTCGACTGACGTCTCACGGACCTTGCGGAGTAATTTCCCCACGCCTGATAGCATGCTAGTTTACCAGAGATATGAGGAAAGACCTGTACTTTAACCGTAGCGGTTGTTTAGCGATCGACGCTTTCGAAATTTCGAGAGAAACCATCCACGTCACGCAACAATAACGAAAGTATTTGTACGCAAGCACCGTACCGAGGTTATAGGGAACGAGCAACGAGATACGGAGTATGATAGACGAAAAGAAATTAGCTATTGCATATGGTATGAATTGAAGGTGGATCTAATGAGACTAGATAGTACTGAAAATGAGATTAGTGGGAAGAAATGGAGTTTATCAAGCCCCGTGATTAGTCTAACAGATAACGGGTGGTGTAATAGGGTAACAGTACGGCCTGCCGAGGGAAGACAAACGTAGTCGATGACGGCAGATGATGTGATTACGACATATGCACGCACTGCTTCGGTTGACGCAAGACAAAAGATAATTCGATATCTCAGGGAGAGGGCAAAGACCTGCGATGGACTTCAAATGGACCCATGATAACGACGATGATTGCAGCATGCCCGCAGGGAAGGAATTAGATCAAGTCCGATTATGTGCTGAAATATCTTAGAAAATGCTCTTTCGACGCACTTCTATAATTGCGTCGATGTTTCGCAAACAAAGCCAGCAGGCAATTTGCCTTCAGGAACTTGGAACACTAACCAGACACGCTAACAGAGCAGCCTAATTACGCAACTCCTACTTCCCCCCAAATCCACCCACCAAAAAGGAAGAAAAAAAAATAAAAACAAGGAAAGCAAGTTCCAAAAAAAGAGAACGGCTCTCGTCGGTCTGTGGGTTATTTGAACAAATGACGCTGATAAAAATAACTACCGCGGATAAACCTTCAGCAAGGCATCTCATCTGGGCCTAACTCGAAGCCATCGCGCCAATAATGTCTCATAAGCGACGCGCAATTAGTTCCTTATTACGTAAGTCAAGCGATTCTGTGAACGTGCGGTATATATCGCGCCATACGCGCCGCGAGGCGAGCGGACAAACAAACAAACAAACAAAACAAAACAAACAAACGTCGATCATTACGTGGCGTGCGCTGTCGGTAATTGGGTACACATCGCCCCTGCAGTCATATCGTTAACATTGCGAGCACGCCACGCTGCAAGCGCGCCGGCCTCTACCACATCACGCACCTAATTCAATTGCGCACTTCGAAGCTCGTCAGCGACCCCAGCGCTTACAGTAGTGCCGGGAACAAAAGAACGAAACAACGCCAAAAAACGAAAAAAAGGCGCAGAAGGAGGAACAGCCCGTTTCCCCCAGAACCCGAAAACAATAAGCCTAACACAGACCGGCACCGTCGGGCCCCCCCGGCTTCTGGCTTTTCCGCGGGTGTCGGGAAGCTGTACACAGCTTTGCACCGTTCCTGTCCACACCCCTGTTCAAAGCGAGGGATCAGCGGCGGATCCTAACCGTTCGGCACAGCGGGCCGGTACGGAGGCGGATGGGCACAGCCTAAATAAATAAACAGAACCACGGGATAGAGACAGGAGAGACTTCGTTAAAGCGCAATTAAAAGTAATACGCGTACGCGCCGAACAGCCACGCGGCGGTTTTTTTTTTTTTGTTATTCACTACGCACGGGAGCCGGCAACCGATGCGCCGCAAATTAAAGTTGCACGAAACGTAAATTAGACGGGCGATGGGTGTGCGCGGGCTTGGCTGTAAAGGGAAGGAGGCGAGAATGAGAGGGTGGGGGCAGGACGGGGAGGGGGGAGGCAAGCGATCGCGTCGTGCCTTGCATTCTACGATCGCAGCGGCGATTTCTTGGGCGCCTCGCGAGCCAAGCCACCTGGGAAGCCGGTGGCTTCGCTTATCGGCTGCTCCCGCGGTGGCTGTTTGTGGTCGAGTTTGGAGAGCGGAGCTCTCGCCCTCCACCGCTTCGTTCTGCTTTAAACTTTATTTTGAAGACGCGTGGTTTCCTGCTTTGCTTGCGGAGGCGATGGTGCATTGTCCGTGGTCGTGAGAATGCTTACGAGGACTTACGAGGATCGAGGGTAATGAATCCACGGAGTTCACGTTTTCATCGTGCTGCAAGTGTTCGCCATTACGCATTCTGCGCGTTATCGTTTCGCTTGCGTTGCTTTGTTGCCGCGTTCTTTGCGTTGCAAGTTTTCGCTGTAAACACTGAATGAGCAGCGATTTCCGTGCACGTGTTTTGTCTATGCGTGATTATGAGCTATAGCTTCACTTCTGCCCTCAACACTGTACGTGCTGTGTTCTGAGCTTTCTGTCTCTCGCTGCGTTATATTGCGTAACTCTGTCCTTTTCCTCCTCACACTATTTGTTTGGTGTTTTCTTGCCGCTTCGACCTCATTGTGAGCGCTCGTAAAAGGACGTTATTTGCCTATCTTGCTTTTAAACGTGACTGCAGAAACGGAAGTGGGCGGGTGTATGTTTGGAGAAGAGGGCTGAAGGGGTGAAAAGCGAATGCGGCTGCTTCCGCGAATTAGCAAAGTTCGGGAACTTGTGGAGACACAGAACAGATGCACGAAATCCGGCGTTTTGTGGCCGCGCGCTCCTGGTTTCCGTCCACCGCCGGCGCCCCAGGGGAGACAACAAACAAATGACTGGCGCAGCGGTGAGCGAGAAAACGGTTCGCCAAAATATACCGCGCAAAAATTTTTCAGTATACAACGATAAAGAGGGTGTCTGCAACCCTTTACCTGGCATAAGGCCCATCCACGATATCCTCTGCAGGCCTATAGCTTTGCTACACAAAAGTCAGCACTGCGCGGCGGTGGGTTTCTCGAGTCCCGCTTAGCCGTCGCTGGGAGACAGACGCACCACTTATACAGACACGAGAACCTAGGCATAGATACACTCTGTTAAGTGCAGTAACAAAGCGCATTTCCGGCATAACGAGACGAGCCGCATATCTCTGTGACCACAGCCGTGAAGCTAACTCATTTGCTTAAAAGCCCCGCCGGTGCTGCAAAACGCAAGCCAACTTTGCAAAGCACTATAGGACAGAATCTGTTGCACGAGATATCGTCTGTTCACGGTGTTCCAAGCTAAAGCACGCACGTCTGTTTGCGGTGTTCAAAACTAGGGCACGTTCGTCTGTTTACACCGTTCAAAACAAGAACACGGAGAGATATATAGAGAGAGATGGGGGAGGGGGAGGAGGGATACGCTATCCTAACTTCCGAGACTGTTGGCGCGGCGAGGGGACGAAGCAACGTGCACAACAGCAATCACGGAGTCCTCACTTCTCGCGTTCTTAATTTTCACGCGGTAACTAGACTCCCAACGCCCTTGCACGCCGGCGGAGGGGCTCTTTTACTGAGCAGAAGGCACGTGCCACGGTCGTAACATCATTGACCCGGTGCTAAAAGTACCTGACGGGGCTCGGAGGGACCGAAAACCGTGCTGCAGGAGACAGACGGGGAGGGTGGGGGGTAGGTTGAGGTTAGGCTTAGCTAGCAGGCGACCAGACGGCGATCGTGCAGAAAGCACGCATTCTGCGGAAAGGGACGGGAAAGCGGAGCAGAGAATACAGCTGGTGCGCGCGCGCGAGAGAGAGACGGCTATATAGCAGAGTCGCACGCGAAGGCGCGATATTAATGAACGACGTGGTGCAGTTTCAATTAGGGCGAGCGGCGCTTGAAATCACGTACGGCGCTCTACCGCGCCACCGTTACACACACCATCCGTTTGTAGCGCAGATCCCGAACCGAGCATTTTTTTGCCCTTGTTTCTGGGAATAGTGCACATCCGTGCCTGCCGGGATCGACACGCCTACTTCACGTGATCTAGCGCCATTTATGCGCTGTAAGAGAGGAGGCAAAAGTTGAAAAAAAAAAAGCAAAAAGAGACGGTGTAATGGAAGCGAACAGGGCGCACTCGCGGGCACGATCCCGAAATCCTATAGCGCTCGCGAGAGCCAGACGGCGCTGTAGTGCCTGGTCCCTAGAGGGCTACACATCACCGTTTGCTTCCGCGAAAAGAAATAATCCTGTGTGCGCTCGCGACGAACAGACGCGCGTCTCGCGTTGAATCACGTCCACTTCGACCAAACTCGCCAGAAGATGTTTGCGATTCCTAGCTAAGTATAGTTGTGGTTAAGTTCACCAGAGTGAACCCTGTAATGAGTGACAGGTGGTTGCCTTATCAGCAGCGATAACCACCCTGGTTATACATGTTTAATGTTCAGATGAGCTGCGTGTTTCTGCTTCGATATGGTTTCAACTGTGGATCGACACGAAAGTACGGGGCGTGCGCGTTTAAAATTGGAGAGTCACTGCAGGTATACTAGGTTTCAGATATGCGTATTATTGAGAAAGCTCTACACAACAATGTGCGCGCTTAACAACTTTAACGCAATATAGGCGTCTATATTAATCCAGAGTAGGAAAAGTTACACACAAGTTAACACGGCGGCGTAACCTGCCCACTCCCACAAAAGAAATGCAAAAAAAAATTAATGAGAAGAGCAACCGAAGATCAAAGGAATCCCAAGCTCAACATCCGAAAGTTCGGAGAGAATGGACAGGTGCAGTTGATTAAAACGAGGGCTCCTTCGAACGGAAAGAATTACCCACCAGCCTTCAAATGTGCTGAGTACGCAGCGCACAGCCCTTTTGGCTTCGGCTACCTCTTTTCATTCTTCTGGTCAGTTCAAATGTGTTTTTGCCAGAGGGTGTCGGTGCGGAAGAACAAACCTATTGGCGTGGAGGTAAGGCTTCGCAATTTCCTGTCGGGTGGCCGATAGGACGCCCCTTATCGTCGAATCCTTATTGGAAACGAAACGATGATTTCCCGGAACTTTCGGGTCACACACACACAGCAAACAAATAAAAAAGGAGGTTGCGCGTTTACCTGAGACCTTGGTGAGATGAAAGTGGGCAACTTTGAAACATAGACACCGACGATAGCGGCTTCCGACTGCGCTTACTAAAGAAAACAAAGTTCCTCTTTCGGCGACCTGGAAACTGAAGTTAAGAGAGAAACAAATTGAAACTAGAGGTATAGCAAAGCGCAAGCGCTGAAGTATATAGAGACAAGCAAAGCGCCTCTTACAATCCCCCCCCCCCCCCCCCACACGCACACCTCCTTTCCATCAAGCCCTGGCACCTCCCGCTGCTTGCAGAGCTATCCAGACTGTGGGTGGGTGTGTGTATCAGAAAGCACAACGGACTAGAAAGCCGGAATCAAATTCGTCAGGATCGGAGATGAAGTTGCTTTCCAGCGATCCGCGCGCGCCTCGGCGGAAGAGGCGCTGAAAATAAGAACAACGTACGCAGCATCCATTGCCTCTGATGCGATCCTCCAAACAGTGGCGATCCGTAGAACAACAACAAAAGAGACAGAGAGAAATGAAAGGTGGCACACATCTTCCGAGCGAAACTGGAAAGAGACAAAGGCAAACGGCAACAACAACGGATCCCAGGAAACGAACTGTTAGGTGCAGCGAGCGAGCGAGCAAACAAGAAGAGAATGCGAACGAGAGATACGAAATAAACGAGAGGCCGGATGGGGTTAGGGGATCCGGTCGCGAAAGAATGCGATACCGGAAGCGGAAAAGCCGAAAAGAAAGTATAGTAAAACTGAAAATTTGAAACAAGGAATGACGGCCAAGTTACGGGAGATGAACAGAGCAATGTAAAGGCGGAGATGGGCGAACAGCGTTAGAAGAACTATGCGAAGTTAAAATGAAAACTAAGGGAGCAACAAATGGGGGAGGGGGGGGGGGGGGGGGGGAGGCGTTCGGTTTTTCAAGCGCGAGGCGCTAAGACGTGGGCACACAGCAAAACGAACGAACGGCGAGCGCACATTCTGAAGGATCCCACCGGATAGTGGCGGGCAAACGTGAGAAACGGTGGAGACAAAGACGCTCGTAAAACGGGACGACGAGTCGCGGGAACAACACAAAATGAAACGGATCTTTCAAGAAGCGGCGGAAAAGGAGAGGGGAGCGAGAAATAAGAGCAACGGGTTTCAGGAAGTAAGACGCGCGCAGAGGATCGGCGGGCTCTCTCTTCTCCTTCCATTTTTTTATAGATAGATCTATTTAAGAAAGCAAGCTGCATTAAGTCCGGCGCAAGGAAACCAAACGACGTTCACCAAGCTCACTAAGAACGGAAGGCGCTAGTGTGTGCCCGAGAGATACAGAGGCCCCCAGTTTAGAGAACGCTGTGAAACGTCTGGAAGACCGTCGGCTCGGAGAGCAGGCTTTCTGCAGTCTACACAGCGCAACGAAGCGCGTCTCAATAAAACCGTGCAGCCAGCTAGTTAGCGCAACGCTTCGTGAAACTTCAAAGACGTGCAAATGCGGCGAAGCGGAAGCGGAAGCAAACAGAGCGGCGTTTCTTGCCAATGAAGCATGCGCAAGGTTTCTGGCACACCTACGCACTTGTTCACAGAGCAACAAGACGCTGGAATGGAACTTTGGCGACATCTGCTCCGGGGAGCAGACGGCGCATACTGAGCAGACGACTCACTGGCACGTAGTCTAATACATGCAAGAACATTGCGTACAAACGGCTGGTGGCCTATGTTGCTGACGGAATAAACGGCAGCTAATGGTGGCGGTCGTGGCGGCCAATGACGAAAAGCTGCTATACAAACAAAGCTTTCTGAATGGAAAAATCAAGCTCAGTATTATAGAAGAACACGGTATTACGTGTACAGCACATAAGCAAACGCGAAACAGATGAGGTCTTCCACGGACGAGGCGGCAATACAAGTGACCATTCCAACACAAACGATTTCGGTATGACAGTTGAAACCCTCCCTGTTGTGTCCCGTCACTGTTTACCTTTTCACGATCATGTCTTCTGAGTAACAGGTCCTTATTATTCGTAGCATAGAATAAACAAAAGACTCGAATCGCACTCCCCACGCTCTGCAGCGTCGTCTGCCCTCGAAAAGCAGACGTTCTGTTGTGCGGATGAACACGAACAATATCGCAGAGGAAGAACACTATAGTTCCGTTTGGCCGGGAGAAGCGAAAGAAAGAAAGAAAAAAAAAAGCTGGCTGCTGAACGTTGCACCGTTTTATTAATACCAGAGTGTACACAAGAGCCCAGTTCAACGCTGAGTTTGAAGAAAGAATTCGACAGGAAGGTATATATGAACGAGAAGCAAGAAAAAGTAAAATACAGGTGCATGGCCGGAGCATTTGCGCCGAGTTCGCAGGAAACACGGCAATGGCGCGGCTTGAGCCGTTTCCCCTTAATCTGCTGTTTTCTCCACCGTGTGCTGAATGGACTGCGCCCCGTGCACACTTCGTGGATCGTGAGCTCTTTACTTGCAAGCCGGCTCGACTCTTTCTATTTTGCCGCCGATTCTCTGGAAAATTTTTGGCTGATTCATTTGACTGAGCTTCCCGAGCGTCCCATTTGGCTTCAAAAACACAAACAGAAAAGAGTGTTTTATGTGTCAGGAAGGGAGTTGGTGTGAGTGGAACGGCAAGATCTCCTTCAGGAAGTGGTGGCCGGATGAGTAGTTTCAGTTCAACGGGAAGTGTCGCGTAAGACGCAGTATATCAGGTCCTCGAGGGAGGTGCTCGCAAAAAAAGAAGGGGGGGGGGGGGGGGGGGCAAGAACGCTATATATATATATATATATATTTGTGTGTGTGTGTGCCACAGTTTCAGTTTAAAAGGTAACATGAGCAGAAACGGATAAGCAGCAAACGGACTTTCTACTGCGCTGTCTCCAGCTATACGCTAATTACTCCCGTATATCTTATATTTTACTCGACACCTTCCTATCGTTTATTTTTGTAGTTCTGTGCAGCGCTCAGGTGTACCACAAATTTCTTCCAACAAAAGTTGATTTGGCGCAAAGCGTTTTTTTCATCGGGAATCATTCGCTTCCCAAGGCGTTACAACGACAAGATTGCGTTCCTTCGTAGAATCATTTGCTGGTCAAGGCGTTACAACGACAGGATTGCGTTCCTTCGTTCCATTTGCAACGACTCCGCCTTCTTTGTTAAAACACATCGCGTCAAAAGTGCCGCAAGTCAGAAACGAGGGCCCACCTTAGAGATACTCAACACTCGTCATCATCTCAGCTGTACACGTCGTAAAGCGAACGCGCAATGCTTGCTCGATTAACGGTGGAGCTATCGGAAGCATCATCTGCCGCATCTCGACTTTCTTTTTTTTTTTTTTTCTAAATTCCCGTTCTTTCTGTCTATAGCCTTCGTGTGTAGAGCTCGTCGAACGTTCGACGATATCGGCCGCACTCCGCAAAGCTGTTTCCAGGCAGTTAGTTATCCATGACGCAGAAACCAAAAGTAACGCGAGTTTTAGCGATATGAGCCGAACGGCACACAAAGATAGCAAGCCAGTTGCGGGCGGAAAACTGCCGGAAGCCACCGACGACTGAAGACGCGTTAAGTACGTTCCAGCGTTTACGACTCAAGCTTTTGCGAAACTCAAAAGCCGTGAGCAATGCAGACAGAGCTCCGCTAAAACGGCGTGGCGAAAACAAAATTTTTTTTGACTGAGCACATAAAAAGGTCGAGATAGAGATGAGAGAACGTCGTTCGGTGTTTCGTCGCGAGTGCCGGGCGTTCGAAAAAATAAAAATAAAATAAAAATCCGGGGAGGAGGAGACTCGGTCGCCATAACGAAAACTGGCGCAGTAAGAAGACCTGACAAGACGGCCGAGAGACACGGATTCCCACTTTGACACTAATGGCCGCCGCGCTATCGCTTCGGGACCCGCGACGTCGTGGTTCAGTTGGCCCGAATGCTGAACTTCGGCTGGGGACAAGCGACGACGGTCCGCATAGCGGTTTGTATATGACGTTTCGCGGATTACAAGTAGGCCAGCCACCCCCCCCCCCCCTACCCCCTCTTCACGCAAGCGACAGTTTTCTTTGCTGCAACATACACCAACATGATGCACGAAGTGCGGTCACAACTGAAAAAGGTAATACTACTAATAATAATGACCACGAAAGGGAAAAAACCATGCACCCCTCAAACCACCCGTATCTCATAGCACTATATAACTGTATCGGAATCGTATACATAAACATATTCATCCTATACAGTATACTTTGCAGAAACGCCCTGTGTCACTTTAGAAACGTGCAGCGATGTCATTAAGTCAGGGACGGCTCGCGTTTCGTAAAACATCGCGAGTGCTTAACTACGCGGCTTGACAACCGTGTCTCATAAACTTGGCTGATAGAGATAGAAGGTGAAAAGCCGAGAAGGAATAGGGAGCACGAAAAGACTCAAAATATCTACAAGCAGACGCCACGCAAAGAGGGCTTCACTGCGGTGCTACTGTGGCACGTGGGGAGGCAAACTGGCGGCAACGCTTGTCCGAATTTTCTTCTCTTTCTTTTTCACGCTACAGAATGTAGAAAGAGGAGGTAGAAAACAACACAACAGGCAGCGAAAACCCTTGCCAGCTGCCCCGCAATTGAATGAAGCAAACTAATAGAAAAAGTCGTGAAAAAATAAACGAAATACTGTTCCCCTCGAACGATTACCTCATTGCAACTGCTGTGACGTAACTACCGTCGCCCTTAGGACTGCTCTAGGCCTGTCGGCTTGTTTTGCAACTTAATTGCGTTACGTATGGCTTCACTTGTTGAAAGTTTACTGGGTCGTCTGATTTGAGTTAGTAGAGCACTGCAACTGTTCCGGTCGAGGCTGCGTCAGCCTGACTCCGCATCTTTCACCTTTTTCACCCGCAGTGATAACGCCGACGAGCTCGATCCCTCCAAATGGTCCCACGAGAGTACTGTACTTTATGCGACACTGTGCTTAAGCGTCGCACGCTATGGCCTGATGAAGACGTTGAGCTTGCTGTTACCACACGCCTCGTTAGACGTTCAAGTAGGCGACACGCATCGAAGCACCACATTGCCCTTTGAACTTTGCTTCTGCGCAAGAGATGCCGAGGAAGCTGAAGCATAATAAGGCGGGGAGGGGGGGTTGGAGGTGCTCCGAACAACAACGCCACCCCGCGAGCAATTTTTCGTCGTACGTAAGCCAGCCAGCGTCGCCCGGTTGGCTGGACGGCGCCGGTTGTTTCCTCGAATAACGAGCAGCTCGGAAGGAGGCCAAAGAGCGGCAGCTACGAACGACCCCCCGGTAGCTTCGCTGGGTGCAACAGCAGCGGGCTGGAGGAATTTACTCCCCGTCTAAAAACGTGCAGCATTGAAGAAGCTACACGGCGCCTGGCTTCAGCCGTCTCGGCGGTTGAAGTCGCAAAAAGTATTCGGGAATTGCCGGTTCCCTTCCCCGCCCCAAACCTTGCCTACGCCAGCTATAAATATACTGCGCGAAAATTACTGCAGAAGGGAGTTGAGATATGTTATGCAAGAAAGTGGCGAAATTATGCCTATTAGCGCGCATCTGCAGATTTCGTCTTATTGCTGTTGTTGTTTTGCATTAAGGGCAAAAGTAAACGGCACAATCAACAACAATGAAGTAACTGACAGTAGACGACTTGCACCAGACATCGCCGGAGCCCAATATGGAACACCGATTCACACAACATGCATATCGCTGTCGGATACGAAGTGGATGTAGGGGAATTAGATACAATATACAAAACCTACAAGCTTTTCACTCAGCTGTAGGTCCTGAAACAGGGCGACCGCTACGAATCTTTGGCCACGATGTTTGGCCAAGAACTGTTATGACTCACGTTCGCGCTGCCCGCTGCTATTGCGTTTTGTTTAAGGCTGCCTGAAGTCCACCATGCAAGCGAATACCAAGCTGCACAGCGATGCAGGAGCGTACGGTCGGCATCGTCATCTTCACAGTTACTGCTATCTCCGAGCGAACGAGAAATCGATAAACGTCACTTATTGCTGGCTACATTACGATACACCGGCGAATTTGCGCCCGTTAATAAAGAAAAGCCTACATCTTCAAGATAAGCAGAGTTTAGTGACTTATGTACTTTGAAATTAAAAACTCTAGGCTCCGCGCACGCTGCAGCCATCTAGTGAGACAACAGCATGTGTAGATAAGTCTTCTGACCGTGCGGATAATGGCGACCCAAACGACGCCGTAACTTTCGCAGGCCCTTTCTTCTTTCTCCTTCACGCTGACCTCGTCGCCCTTGTACACTACAGCAGCGCAGGGTACGCGTTCGGGACGGTATACGACGCGGTGTTTAACGCTTTTGCCGTCCGGTCACTGTTTATTTTTATTTTTCATTTCTTGTTCTCTTTGATACAACACCAAGACAAGGAGGCACCTCGGCAGCAACCGGGGCGGTTTATCACTAGGGGCACCCGCGTAAGAACAGGCACACACGAGTGGCGAGGCCTGGGCGTCCGTTGAAAAGGCGCGCCATCTTTCTCCGCTCTCGTCCAGCGAAGGGTCGCAAACGAGGGGGTCATTAGCGTCGCTGTCGGTGGGCCGCACCGGAAGGAAGTACGAGCCGGGGAGGACGGAAGTCAATACGAGAAAGCAAGATTGAAAGAACTTAAGGACGCAGAGAAAGAACGAACGAATCGTCGAAGGAACAAAAGAACAAATGAATAGGATGATGAAAGATGGAATATTACTTTGAATGAGAGAATCAACGAAAGAACCAGTAACATAATGAATATGGGAATTCACGAAGGAATGAAGGACGGCGTGAGTGAATGCATAAAATATAATTTAAGGAAGCAACGAAACAATGAAGGAGTGAAAGAGAAATGTGCAAAGAAACGGAGGAATATTTGGTCGATTCGCGGCGATTAACATACCAAGACAACGCCGTGGTTGTAGTAGACGCCGTAATTGCGGCGGCACCGGATTTCTTGTGACGTCACCAGGTGCCTGAACTCAAATTATGGTTACACGAGTCTTTTGCGCTATAGGCTTCCACCGGAATGCGACCGGTACTCGAACTCTGGACCTCGCGCTTAGCAACAAAACGCCATCCACAGATTGCGCGGCGGCAAAATGGATAAAGAACAAGCGAAAAACAGAAGTAAAAAAAAAAAAAGAAAGCAGAAAGAAGTAGAACAACGAGCCCCGCACCAGGCGCAGCACCCACCACTCTACAAGAGCGCGCTCAACAAACACTGCCTTGACAGCCCACGTGAACTGGCTCCAGCCTTGAGGTTGGCAATGAAATCGGTGTCTTGAACACCTCCTGGAGTACTACAAAGCCACGGCCTATCGACTCCGAACGCGAGGAAAATGACTCCGGGGTCACCCTCCCGAACCCCAAGACGCGCGTCCGCAAGGAAAACTAGGGTCTTCAACGAGGACGGACAGAAAGAAGCCAACGAACCGAGGGCCACCCATAAAGCGGGAACCGAAGAACAAACAGGAGCGAGCACGTTTCTCAGACCTCGCGCACGTTCCGCACTCTCTATCGGCGGCCACAAATAAGCGAGGCAGGGCAGCCAGCTTATCGCGGAGGCGATAAGGAGAAGGTCCTCCAGCGGGGGACAGGACCTCCACCGGCCTTTGCAAAGCAGGGATGTAGGGGGGTTTCGAGCAGAAAGCAAGTCGACATTCGCTCGACTCCCGAGGGGACTACGACGCCCTCTCTACTACGACGTTTACGGTGTACGGGGCAAAGGATCCACTCCCAGTGTGTCGCCAAAACTGCGCCAGCTAGAAGCTACATACGGGTGCCGCCGAGCACCACCATCACCAGCTGGGGGACTAAATTCACCAAACGCGAACGGCTACTAGCATCGCAAAGGAACTTGCACGTATCGGGAGCAGGATATGTCCTTACGCCTCCTTTTCTGTCCTACTTACACGTTTAACTTCCAAGAAAAAGAAAGGAGGAAAAAGTATCGAAGTCGGTAATTGCGACTGGTCAGGGGCGATGGTTGCGATGTGATTCGTGACCAAACAGTGGCGCTGTTTGTTGTCGTGAACTGCAGCCAACACTGACCATCTGGAAATAAAGAAAAAATAATAATAAAAAGAGAACATACACGTACGACAGCTATGTGGATTTGGCCGCCGGGGCTAGAACGAAAAGCAATAATTCCGTCAGAATTCAATCGGCGCATGTTCTTGCACTCCAGCTCGCACAATACCGCCTATGATATCACCCAGACTCGTCAGAACGGCACGGCGGGACGGAAAGAATGAATGAGGCAAAGGATTGTTAGAAAATGTCGACGTCGCAGCATACTCTCCTCTATACCATTGCAGGGAGAGCGGCAGAACCCAGGCGAGCACAGAGCTCGGACGGTATGGCTGTCCGGCGAAGACGAAGTAGGTGAAGGGGAGGGGGGGGGGGGGTCGCCCAAAAACGAACGACCTCACTTCGTCGGTCGCGCTATATAGATGGCATCCCGGAGGGAAGGACAGCCGAGACGCGGTCATTAGCCGCACCGACGCCACGCTCTTCCGTCCTCGTCCTATAGCTATATAGCCGAGTCGGCCGCACTAGTGGACGGCGAGGACCGAGAAAGAGGAAACTGGTCGACGTCGCCGAGCGATGGGACCGACGAGCAACGAGCCAATGCGGCGGCGTTGCCTCTCCAAAGAAAGAAATAAAGAAAGAAAGAAGGGGGGAGAAATCAAACGCGCAAAGACACGTAGGCGCGCGGAGCGACCAGCGAGTGAAGCACCTTCTATGGCTTTCGCGATGAAGATTGCGATCGGGTCGGCAACTGATGGGCTGCTCTGCCGGTGAGATACAGGCCCGATGTCGCGGCTTATACGCGATGCATCTAACCCCCCCTTCCCTCGTCCTTCAACCCCCTCTTCTCGCACGCTCTCGTCGGACATCCATTCGCTTCCCCTTTCGGCGGATCCCGCTCCTTTGCGGCAGGAGAGGCCGGACGAGGAAGGAACTGTTGCTCGCTGCTGCCGCTCCCGCGCGCGGCTCCGAGCAGTCGGTCCGGATGGTATAAACCTTTGATGCACGAGCCTCGAGTACGGCGCGGTCTCTTTATGCGGTCACGTGCTGTATCCGCGGGAGCCGCTGTGTGTGAGAGAGAGACAGAAGAGATCGGCCGGCTACTTTGCAAGGGCCAACGATCGGGCATCGGCCGTGCGAGTGTATAGATTTACATCTAAGGCACCGGGGCGTTTTCTCCTAAGCGGACGGACGGCAGGAGAGAGCAAGCGAGTCTATTTGTGGCGAAAGAAAAATAACGTGACCAGGCTCGAAGAATGCCTCCTGTCGTCGCAGGGAGAAAGTAAAAGGCGAGTTTCGGTCGTGTCGCGTTGCCGTAATAGCCGGGCGAACGAAACGGTAGCCCGTGCCAGTAGCTGCATGGGACAAATAATGCCCCTGCGCTATCTACAAATATATTTGCTGGACGGGACGATATGCCGTGCGGCGACGTGCTTTCCTGTATGGCAAGGCTGAAACATTAACAATGAATTTGCATAAAATTAACCCGTTCTCTAAAAATATTCCTCACCATGATCTCTGGCTTTTCAAGAACGACAAGATAGATGCACGTTTTGGGGGGGTGGGCGTAGGAGGGGATTAGATAAAGATCGTGCTGTGCAACTGCGTCCCTATCGCACATCGCACCACAAGCTTGATGTATCGTTCGAATATGAGCGCGTCCTAGAGCGCCAACCTTGGAAAAGCTCGATGCCAAACTCTTTTGTTTCTGGTATCCTCGGCAGCCCACAATCTGCCGAGGATACCAGGGGATGCCGAAGATGCCTGTGGGCCTGCTTTAACTGACAGTGTTTGACCTGCCAAAGCGACACCGGCGGCTAAGACAGACGGCCACCGCAGTGGAGGGCGCCTCGGACGATTACTTTTCACCAACCGGCCGTTCCTTAACGTTCACTAGAAAGCAAAGCATGCGAACGCCTGGATTCGAACCCGCGACCTCGACCTTGTCAGCAGCGGAACGCCAGAGCCACTGAAGCAACCGCGGCGTGTAGCAGTCCGAGCCCCCAGCAGTGGGGGGCAACTTTCGACCACTCATTACAGGGAGCGCCCATTTGTTGCCCCGATCACAGGCGCCCACAATCCCGCATACGGGTACCCGACATGCGAACACCGCCACGTTTGTGCGCAGCGGACCAGCGGACAGGCACGCAGACCGAGCTCTGGCCACAAGCCGGATACTGGCTGCCCACAACCACCGGACACAAGCGACGTGCCGTGCGGTCCACGCACGTCGGCGGCCGTGGAAGAGGGGGGTCGCGGCGAACAGGCAGGGAGGGCGGACCGAAGCCACCCGCACAAAAGAAATCGAGCCGCGTGCGCGCTCGGTGCTCGCTCTCCTCCGGTGTGTGTGTGTATATATTTGTATCTCCAAGCGAGTTTCGTGACACGTTGCGCCTTTATTGCAACCGCAGCAGCGACTACTGCCGCACTGTGGCGCGCGCGCTTCTCTCCTCCCTCCATTCCAGTCTTGCCCATAGCCGACGCCAGGCGGCGTGGAAAACCGCACAACACGGGGTCTAATACTCGCCGAGGAGTCCGGCTGCGGGACCGTCCGCTACAGGAAGGACTGCAGGCCATCATATGCGCTATGCGCATGCCCCCCCCCCCCCCCCTCCCCCTTCGGTCGGTGCCTTCGCTACGCCATAAACGGAGCAAATTGCTGGAACGTGAAGAGAGATCTTTCTGGCCTGTCCCCCTCTCCCTCTCTTAGGTAACCTCCTCTCCAGCCGAAAAGATAGATGGACGTGGCCCGAACCAAAGGGGCGGAGCACGACAGGAATCAGGTTCTGCAAGCTCTGTACACGGCTTCTATGCTTCTCCGTCGTCATCGTCGGCGGCGGCAGTGCTCTTCCAAGGGTGGGGGGCGAGGGGGGGGGGGGTGACCAGGATGGAAGAGAAGAAGCTTGGTCGCGGGAGGGCGTTCAAAAAGAAAAGCCAATTACTCGGCGGGAGAGCACCCGGGAGGGCCCGCGAGGCGCACGCTGCAAGAAGGTCCGGCGGCGGCGGCGGTCCGCCGGGCAATGGTGGGCTCCTCTGGCGCCCTTTCCCCCGTATTCCTGCTTCTCCTGAGCTCTCTCGTTCTTGAACTTGGCGTTTCTTTTATCGTTGTTGCTGCAGGCTCTGCCGCTGCTGCAACTCGCGGCGCCGTTGCATGACTGCGCGGCTGCGCATGTAGTCATGCGGCCGCCGCCAGCGTTCTTCTCTTAAATGGTCTCGGCCCCGTGAAGAACGAAGCGTCCCCGGCATGCGCGTTCCTTCGGGCCGGAGGTCGTTACTGGAGCTGCGCACGTTTATTGTTGATTCAGAGTTCGCTCAAATTCGCCGCCGTCCCCCTAACGTTCACCCCTCATTCTCAAACTTTAAAGCGACGCGCCATGTATACGTTCCGGCTCTCCCTCGGGCTTTATTTTGCTCCCGACTCGCTCGGAGAGGAGGGCACTCGCCTAGGTTTCCCACGCCAGCTGGACCACGGGATGTCGATCGGTCTGAACAGCCGCTACAGAACCGCGATCGCGTCGGTGGTTCGCGCGCACATTTCACGACACATTGTTGAAGTCCAACGACGACGTTTCGAAATGACCACTGTGTTGTGAGTATCAAGACGCTCTGCTACCTCTAACCTACGTAAGTAGCAAGTACCTGCCTAAGCAGAGCCAATGTTCGGCCAACTGTGTGCGACGTAGGGCCAACATTGGACTTTTCATTCGCCCCTGCTTTCTGCACCTAAGGGCAACGGTGAAGTCCTGAAAGTCAGCTAGAATGTATATGAACATTCACGTAAACCCTGTTCTGAACAAAGGTTTCAACGGAACGGCGTGAACGTTACAAAGAAGCTGGTGCAGACTTCAAAGGCGACTGAATCATACGCTGCAACTAGAGCCGCGGAGCTAAAAGAGATAGGAATGCATACTTCCCTAAAATCTTCGTTAAATATTCAAACACTTTAATAAGAGTGACGTCAGTTCGGTTGCACGTAACCGACCGCAAGCTGCCGGAAGCACTCTGCGTAGAACGGCTTCAGCGTTACGCGCAAGACGTCATGCTTTCTCCTTATCAGAGACTCCCTTCTCGAGATGACGGAATAGATTGCCTCAAAGTGCAACGTCACGTGAAGCCTCGTCAGGAAGTGCGAGATGACGGAAGAGAAGCGACGCGTCGACAACACGTGTCCACAGAACCGCGACTTCGTGACAGCGCGCGTGTATGACGGGCCCGTTAACACAAACAACGGGGGAGATCAAGGCGTCTAAGAAGCAAGAAAGACCATAGGAACGTCCAATCACTCCCCGGTACTGTCATCACCGCGTTACGCCGTCACCCATCGCTCGGGTGAGCGCGCCTAGACAAAAGGACAGCGCGTCGCCAAATGCACGGGCGCACAAACTCTTGCCCCGCGGAGCTCCCTGAGACGTCGGTGCAGGAAACGCCTTCTTCGCGCAAGAAAAAGTGTAGGAACTAATGCTTCGCTTCTTCTTATCTCTTAATTCGATGGCTAAGAACAAAAGCCATTCACCAAGTCAAACTCACGGTGACGTGGGGTTCCCACACCGTCTGACAGCGCAAGTCGGTTGACGAGGGAGCCGAGCCGAGCCAAGTCAAGAAATGGAAAGAAAAAAGTCCCACACGAGAACAATGAAGGGACCCCGAGCGCCCGCGCGAGCGGTTTGACGCTAGGGTCTCCCCTTGCTCCTTTCCTCAGCATCGCGGAGAACAAAAAGAAGACGGGCCGAAACGTCGTCTGCGCCGCGGCGACTTGACAAGCCATCGTTGGAGGCGCGCACAAGGGCGGCGAGCGATCATTATCGCGCTTCTGACAAGTGCATCGCGAAGAGCGAGAGAGAGCCCTTACGAAGCCCAGGGCGTTCCAGAAGGAAGGAAGCTTAAAATCGTCTGCTGTCGCTGTCTTCTGCAGGCCAGTACTTCTGTTTCTCTGCGAAGTAGCAGAAGTGGCCCTTCCGTGGGAGGACAGACGGCCGTGCGTTTGTGTCGGGTCGTCGCCACGGCGCTAAACGGGCAAGACTCGGCTGAGCGAATTTATAGAGAGGTGGGGCCCCCGCGCTGGGGTGAAGTCGTAATAAGCGGTCTTCTTCATTGCGGTGGCCCCCGGGAAAGACGTCACGGTCGACGCCGTGTCGCCGCTCCGCGCGCGAGCTGCCTCTCTTGATTGGGACCTAGCGTGGTCCATGAAGTCTGCGAAGGCCGCGCCATGGCCGCTTATAAAACCCCTCTGCCTTGGGAACAAAGGGCGTTCCTCTGTTTTGCGGCTTTTCTTACTTGAATGTACTGAGAACATTCTACCAAAAGCCCGTGAACCCTGTTTTCTTTCTTTTTTTTTTTTTTTTTTTTTTTTTGTAAGATAGCTTATTCTATAGCCTGCTAAGCGACAGGAGCGTGCACGAAGGACTCTTCAAATCTGAAGGCACAGTGCGCTTTCATCTAACTTAAAATCAAGCAGTCGAAAGTGACGTCCTTTCACGCCCCTAAAAGACAGAAATAGGAGAGAAATGGGCTGCGACGTCGCCTAATAACGGGTGCGCTACTCCAAGATTATCTTCACAATAAACAGAATTCATAACGTAGCGCATCAGCATCAGGCTGACATTCTAATCTGAGCAAACAGTGCAAGTGATCTGCACAGCGCTTTCGCGCTATAGCTAAGTTGTATTACTTCTCACTCGCCATCTCGCTCCACCGCTGGCCGATGGTCAGGCGTCAGCATGAAGCCTTTCCATTCTCAGTCTTTCCATTATTTGTTCGACTAGAAATTCGAACAAAAGAAAAACACCTTTAATAAAGCGAGTCGTACTGACTGCGAAGGCAGAAGGTAGCTGCTGAAACATGCACACGCACAGACGCCCACAAAATTTTACGTACCAACGAATCTGAGAAAAAGCTTAATATCTCAGTGATATCACAACGAAGCCTGGTGTTCGCATTTCTAGCCGCTACTGATATATGCATATAACAAAGCGATGTCCTGTTTTACTGGCTACTTTTACAGGCTGCTCGGAAATTCTGTGGTCCCGTGGTCCGTAAACATTTGTGGTTAACTGTACTTGCGAAAGCATATTGCAAGCACGATCAAGAAAGTTCGATGGAAGTGGCGACATGTCCGGCGATTTCGGTCGGGCGGAAAGTGGCTGATATAAGACCTTCCGACTGCATACAACGAAATCGGAAGACCGCCACATTCGGCGTACCGACGAACTGCGCTATCGCTAGTAGAGAGACAAGAGAGAAGAAAAAACGCACGTACACAGAAAAGTATTGTGACGAAAAAAAAAACGCCAATAAAAATACTATTTCATGAACACACGTTTGGAACTCGGACATATTAATGCCCCTTGCAGCAATTTCCAGTCGTCCATCTTTAGTAAAGATCCTGGATAGCGCTTTCCTTATAACCGAGAAACTGCAGCGCCTTTTCTCACAAAATAATGACGATCGGTTCGCGAAAGAAACATGGTCAATAGTTTTCAAGCGGCGTCTCTAAGAATAGGACAACGTCGTCTTCGAGTTAAAAATTTTCCAAATATAAAGACCACATGTTGAAGCAGACAGAAGGCTTTACAAGAAACCAAAGCGGCGTGGCATTCTATGTATGCTCTTGTTCTAAAAACAAACAAAAAATCGCAGATATGAAGCGCGCGGAAAAATAATCAGTGTCATGTTCTGATCATACAACATGAAATACCCCGCCAATGCATCCGGCGCTGCGTTGACGGCAAATTAAGCTGCACCGGTTAAGGCCGACAACTCCCTTGTAAGCGCATTTCGCTGTCACATCAAACGCAACGCGAGACACATCTGGAAAATAAGGCCCCACATAAAACGGGACACCGGTTGCCGCTTATAAAAACCACTATATCTCTCTCTTGTATGGCCGCGTCTCGTCCGCAGTCATAGAAGTGAAACCAATCGGCGAAGTCGCGCACGATCGCAAGATTCCAGAACTCACCGGTCAGGACCGCAGCGGTGGCATCGGCGATCAGCAGGAACACCGCGACGCAGAGGGATCGGCGACAGGTCGCCATCGCGTCGCAGACACTCGCCGTGTATCCAAAAGAATCAAGATGGAAAACGGAGGTAGTACGATCCGAATCAAAAGACGTAGCCGATCAATCCGTTCTGAGGACACGCAACACAAAACGACGGGACAAAGCCGGAGCGAGGTGCAGCCCTCAGTGCACTCCGGGCCGTCGATGGCCGGCGACAGTCACGATGACATTGGCGACGACGTCGCAGCAGCAGCAATACCGCGCGAGCCGGCGCTCGCGGCTAACCATCATCTCGCTCCCGGCGTTCGGGAGTGAGTGAGAGAAACTCCGCGCACACAAAAACACGCGCGCGCGCCGCCGCCGCCGTGCACTAAACCACACCAAATCGCGCACGCGCGCACGTTCAGCGGCACACGATCAAAGCACGGTCGGAGAAGTACCGTACGTGGCCGTCCCACCGACCGGCGAAGGAGCAACTGTGTGCGGAGCAGCGGCACGTCTTCGCGCGGGTCCCGGGCTCTTCTATTTCGAGACCGCGAGGGTAGGCCGGCTGTTCGGTGCGGGGCTTGCGGGGGCAAGGCAAGGCAGTGCTCTCGGGAGAGGCAGAGCCAGGTTCTCCCTCGCCGCGAACGGCGGCTCGCGCTGATGCGATGCGAGAACTTGTTCCGTTCCGGCCGCCCTTTCCGCTGCGACGAACGCCCCTGTAGTTTGTTCGTTGCTTTAATCCCCCCCCTTCCCTATCCCTCTCTCCCTGAGGAGGAAAAGGGGGGTCACTCAAATTGGGGGGAGGGGTGCCCTCGGCAAGGCAGCCCACCACGGCGCGCCGGTGGTGGGGGACCACCGCCACCAAAATCATGTCAGAAGCGGCCGTGATGTGCCTCCCTCTGGTGGCAGTCTGTGGCGGCACGTCGTTCGTTTGGTTCGACGGTTCGATGCACCGACGGCATCGTCACAGCACGTTTCGCGTGTGTCACGATGACGAGGACTACTGCGTGCGTGAGCGTGGCTGCAGGGTGCGCTTCGTAAGAATCGCGGGTCCTTTTAAGCTGTCCCGGCGAGATGTCGAAGTCGTCGTCTGCTGCTGTTGTTGCTGCTGCTGTTGCTGGCGACCGCTTCGACGTGTTTGTTTGCCTAGCGCGCGCGCGTTCCTCGTGCGAAAGGAAAGAGAGTCGTGTCCCCCTTCGAGGGAGAGATGGCCGGCCGATCGCCCCGGTGTGGTCTACGCGGTGCGCGACGGATCGAGATGCTGATGGCTCGCACACCTGCTGCGCGACATGGCAGGCGAGCGCTGCTGCTTCGATTTTGCAGGCCCCCAATCGAGTTGCCCGTGCCTCGCACGACCGACTCGGCGGGGATTCCTCTCGCCGAACCCGTGTTTCTTTCTTATATCGTGCCGTTCATTGCAGTGCCGCACAGCGTTCGCGGTGGGACGCCCCGCATTTAGATGAGTGCTGAGTTGGGGAAAGGCGCGCAAACGCGAGCGAGCCCGAAGTAAGACGTGGGCCTCTGCGGAGAGTCGTCGTCGTCGTCCACTTTATAGGCTAACGCTGACAGGCCAAAGGATCGATAAAAGAAGCGCGTGAATCCAATCTTTTCTTTGGTCTCTTATTATCCTGGACGGCCCCCGGTGCGCTATTGTCTCGCCTCCCGGCTCTCACTCCGAAACACGCACACTTCGTTGGAAGTTTCGATAGCGCACCTCGGCAAAGGTGACATCAGCAGAAATAGAAGTCGTACCGATGCGTTTCGATTACGGGCCGCCCCGGACGGCCCACACACTGTGTTGGCTGGGGAGGTGGGGAGGCGATTGGGAACGCGCGTCCCTCCCGCAGTGAGTGTTCCACTGAGCCGGGCATTATTTTCGCCGCGTCAGCTGCCAATCACGTTCGACTTCCGTCTTTGAACATCGAGAGGTACGCACAGCCTTGCCAGGCGGGTACACCGGTAGCGAGCTACACGTGGCAGCAGTAGTATACTCTTTGTTCTTTCCTACGTCCCACTGAGAGGGGGGGAGAGAGTTTTGACTCCTTCTCACGAAGTCAGCATGCTCTAAACCAAGACGTCAGCGGCGCTGGTGGTACGCTGCCAAATCTGTCGCTCCTTCCTCCGTCGCGAGGCATTCATCCTACGACAAACAAGGCGTGCAAGAGCTAGCGAGGCAGCAAAGAGGAAAACAGAAAATAAACGACGCAGAAAGAGATTCGCGACTCCTGTAGGAGTCGCACAAACCCGCGTCCATGCACTCCGCCGCCGAAAAAGAAGGGAGCACGCTGTGTTCTTGGGCAGCGGTATATAGTATACTGGTGCGTCTTTTGTCGGCGAAAGGGACAGCGAAAAGATGCGTTCGACTGTTCTCCCTGCTCTGCGTGAAACTGTTGGGAGTGCGGCACTTCAGCGGAGTAGAAAATAGAAAAGAAAGAAACAAAGGAGAGAATTGGGGGGGGGGGGGGGGGGAGACACGGAGCCCGTTTCTGGAGAAAGTAAACTCTTGACTCCTGCGCTCGCTGAAGGTCGCTCAGTTGTGTTCGACGTTCGGTTCCTCACAAACAGAGTCGCCCTTCCTTGCTTGACAGAGTACCGGAACAAAGAGAAGCTAAGGAGGGAGAGAAAAAGAAAGAAAAAAGAAGACAGTGTCCGCTTCGCGCTCCCTGGGGTGGTAAGAGCCGCTTCGGGACGAACAAAAGCGAAGACCGGGGCCCGCGAAGAAGTCTTTCGCTAGGAGCCGGCGCATAATCCTCCTTTGCTTCCCTTCGCAGTAAATTTCCAACCGCCTCGCGAGCTCGCCTGCGTGCGCGCGCGGCTCGACTGATGAGCTCCCAAAGTGAATTAGTGTCTTGGGGCTATTTCTAGCAGTCCCGGAATGAAGGCGGAGTGGGCTCGCTCGGGGCGTGCGAGCCAAAGTGGGAGGTGCCCGCCCCCTCCCTTCACTCCCCCCACGCACACACACGGCAGGCACACGTGGCCAACTCCGCGAGAGACCGTCAGGACTCCCAAGACTGCTGCTGCACCTGGAAAGAGGGTGAGCCCGTATAAGAAAGAGGTGGAACAGCGCGCTGTTGTCGTGAGAGCGTGATTGCACTGTTTCTCTGCTACAACCAGAGAGACCCCCTCCTCTTTCCTCGTCCTTTGGACGACCACTGCCTCCCCCCGCCCCGACGTCCCAGACGTCTGTCTCTTCCCCTCCCGGAGGTTCCTTTCGCAGCGTCGGAACTCCCGAGTCACGTCGAGACCCGACCCAACCCCACCGCCTTCTTTGTCTTGCCGGGTACTGGCGTGTAGGAGCGGTGCTGATCATTTCCAGCTGAGCCGCTGGGACAACAAGGCCGTGACTCTCCGGCGTCAAAGGAGGGAGCGGACCATCTCCGAGGGAGGTCCTCTCCTTGTCTGCCTGCCTGTCCGATGTAGCAGCACGCGCTCCCTCGATCCGGGAACAAAGGGAACCCAAGGGGGGGGGCGGGAGGCGTCTCGCTGCGGTGCACGGGTTCTTCTCCCAGAAGGAACGTTTTGCCAATCGCCGTTAACTGGACGACCGCATTCAACTGCCCAGGCGGAGACACAGTCCCTCTTGCGGCACGTGGGAGAACTGATGCGTCGAAAGACGGAAGTCAGGGGTGGCCTTGAAAGGGCAGGCTAGTTCGAAGTGAAGCTGTCATGCTGTATACACTGGCTGGTAAAGGTTTCAAATCCGTTGGCGGCGTGGAAGATTGAACGAGGCGTGAGTGTGTAGCGTTGCAGCGATGTATGTATACAATGCGCCCTCTTAGAGAAGCTTTTGCGTTCGTCAAGCGCTCTCAGGTAGCGAGGCAACCGGACTCAGCTGTGCTAGAGTCAGGTGCAGCACAAAGGCCCTGTAGCAGGTGTAGGCATGACCTTGTCAAACGGCAGAAGTCAGAAGTCGTGCCATGTGCGCGCAAACAAAAGGCGAAGTAGAGTTGTCAAGCACGCAGTGAGTAAGCGCATGCCCTTGCGAGGAAAAAGAGCGGAAGAGCCGGGAAGTTCACGTTGCAGTGGTGCATGCTGCAAAAGCCCGCCTAAGGAATTCCGCCTTTGTAATCCATCTTCAAACAACGCGTGTTAATCTAAGAAAAAAAAAAAAGTACAGAATTAAGACGCGCCTTAAGACAGCCTTGTGCCGCATGTGAGCGCAGTGAGTTGCCAAAGCGACAAAACCCTGGAGCAGTATACAAGCGGTCAAATATGGCAGCAGGTGTGTCTCCTTTCTGCTTTCGCCGTTCCAACGCACCACACTTCGCAAACCAAAGCCACCAGAAGGCACACAACCTGGATCAAATGACAGAACGATTATTTAGCGCGGGTTGAATAATCGAAGATCCGGTACCTTTAAATTCAAGCGAAACTTCAACATGTGCGGGAAGCAAAACGGCGATATCGTAGCCTAACAAACAAACAAACAGACAGACAGACAAACAAACGAGCAAACGAACAAACCTGAGTGCAACGCAGAATCAACACGGCCCTCAAAAAGCGCGTTTCCGGCAAGAAAGTTGCGGAGGCAAATTGTTTCTCCACGCGCACGCATCTTCGGAGAGGCACGCACGGTGTCACGGTGCTTGGCTTGAAACGCGAGCAAGGGGGCGTATAGTGGGGCTGCAACGCGATCAACACCGATAAGCCTATTTTCAGGTTCGCTCCTCGCTTCGGGGCAGGGAGCGAACGCAAGCTGGCAACACACAAACAAACGACCTCGACGATGACTAGGGGGAGATAAAGCCGAAGTTACATCCCCTCACGAAGTTAGCGCAGAGGTCGCGTTTGAAGACGGGGAGGAAGACTCTCTCCAATCGCCACATCTGCGGCCACCGGCGGCACTCGGTCGGCTCGTGAGCGACGCGTCGAGTGTAAAATCTGGGCGAGAAATCTGCGCTCCCCGCGAGGAAAGCCTGGGCCGGGCGACGACGCAAAAAGTTACAGCTCGCTGTCTCGACCAGGGCTAGCGCCTGGCGCGTCCCCCCTTTTGCTCAAGTTCGAAGGGATCTGCGGAAGAAGATGTGTGCTTGTGTGCTTGCAAGCGACGTCTCCGGTTTCGTCTTTTGAGGCTGTAGCCAGGGCAGCTTGTGCGAGGTGCTCGCAGGAAACGCGCCACCCGCCCTTTCGAGCGAGTCGGTGAGTGTGTGTGCGCGCGCGCGGGCAAACAAACACACAAACGCGCGCCTCTTCCGTTTGCCCTCATTACGAGCTCATAAGCTGGCCTCTCTGCTCTCCGTGCTCGCTGCAATCACTGCCGCCGCCACGCGTCGCCTTCGTCGTCTCGAAGGAAGCGGAGAAGGCGAAGTCTCTTCTGCCACTCATATGCCCTCGCCACAGTTCTATGTACTCTTTGCTTACTCCCCCTTCTACCTCCTTTCCTACGCCCGCACGCTGTCCAGATAAAGATGTGCAGCGTTGCGAAGGCCGCAAGACGTTGTCTGGCAGGCTCAACTGCTGGCTTTCGAGAGCGATTATATAGAACAGGCAGGTTGGTTAGCGTTGAAAACACTGATGGAAACTTGGGTTCGTGTATGAAAATGAGTAAAAGATGGAAAAGGCTGGATGTTCCCAAATAGCGCCTTAAAAGAGACGTCATTACAGATGGGACGAAGTGCTACGTGCTTTCTTTATTCGCGTCATGTTCCGTGCGCTCCTCGTAAACATAACGTGAAGCACTTATTGAGTCTCATGTCGTCTGCTCACGTGGCAAGCCTCATCGTTACTGCAAACGTCGGCGTCACGCTGGAATGGAATCACGTTAGCAAGGAATAGCGCCAGCAGACGACTGCGAATCAGTGAGGTTTGAGATACGGGGCGAGTTTATTCTTATTATCGCGAATAATACCTTGTCATGCGGCTCGTTTTGCTTGTGCTCTAAGCCGCACGGCGTAATTACAGAACACAGCTTTCAGTAGCACCCTCTGTTGTCACTGGTCGATGCGCGCTCTACGACTTTATGACCAAACGAGTGCTGCGGGAATCCGCAAGACGGACGGAGTTCTATGAAAGGAATACCTTTCATTCTCCCGAAAGTAGAATGAAGCTGCAAATGAAGCCGAATGGAATACTCACAAGCAAGAAAAAAGTCAGTCGTGGTGCGAGGTACCGAACCCGGGACCACAATATACGGGGCCGTCCGTCAACCACTACAGGAGCGGCTTCTTTTAGCGCTCTGCACGGTACTATCGGGAGGGCGTACAATTCCCCCCTCGGCGGCGCCGCGTCCTGAAGTCTCTGTCGCCCTTTCTTTCTCTTTCAACTGCCGATGGCTCCGGTAGATTTCGAGAGTTTGGGGTGGGGAGAGTAGCAAGTGCGCGAGCTTCTTGACGCCCCCGAGGGCGCGCGTGCGATGTTATCGGGCGCTGACGCCGCGCCGTGAGCTTTCACCGCTAACCTCTCCGTAGGAGGGGTCGTAGTTGCCGTCGCAGCCGTGTTCGGCGCAGGCGGCGGATGCCACTTCCTCCTTTGTTGCCACCGCTGCTTCTTCATGTTCGTGTTGGCTTTATGCCTCCTGGGCGCACGTGGCTATTGGCACCACCGCTTTCACTTTGCCTTCCTTCCTCCCCCCCACCCCCGCCCCCCTGCAGTACCCCTTGGGTCATCCCCGCCGATCCGCCCGTCCGGTCTGTTAAAACTCTCCTTGTTCACACTCAACCCCCATCTTCCCCTTTAGATTTCTTATCTCTCGGGAGTGAATAGGGTTTCAAAAGATTTTTTTTTTTTTTCCTGGGAACTGAAGATTACCGCGTGAAGTGCTACGTTTGGAGGCTTCTTTCAAGAGGTTAACTTCCCGCGTGCAGATTCCATTTTCTGAGAGAAGCCAGGGAAGTTCAAGGCCAATGTCGGCAGAGTGCTAGCAACTTTGTCTGAGATAGGCGAGTGCTGCCGGGAGACGGTGCCCGATGTGTTTAGTCGCCGAATTTCTCGCTACTAAAGAAAGCGGGATAGCTGTGTCCACGGCATGTTTTCGTGCTCGAAAAACTAATTTCATTCATTGATTTATATTCTGTTTGCTGGATTTGCTTAAAAGCTGTGTGAAGAGTTGTTATCGTCGTTATTCTGTCACTTTTACTCTCACTGTAATGCACTGTGCATGTAATGTGGTTTAAAAGAAAAAGGATTCGACAGGGGGGCGACTTTGCCTCATGGCACTTACGCTATCTGAATTAGAAATATGGCTATTGTCGACGTATAGGCGGACTAAGTATACAACTTCCAAAACTGACGAACAGTTGGAGGGAATCCACAGTTGAACGCCTTTGTTATTTATATGAACCCTAGCGGTATATTGAGCTTCAAGACCACTCATCTCTATCAGCTGCCTGCTACACCTGGTCGACTTTGCAATCTTCGTAGGCACTGCGGTTTCCCACGCCTCATATTCAGTGAGGGGCGGGCAGGCACCAGCAACCAGTTCACTTGGTGGCGCCTCGGTTTCTCAAACGCGCGTTTCCGTCACAGCTTCCCCATTATTTTACGAGCGGTAATGCGTAACGCGTATCACTCTATCTACGTCGGTCATTACGAGCGAATCGCTCAAGGGTCCTCCATCGCCGCGCGAGGAATCACCGCGAGCGCGGCAATCCCCCCTCGCACCCCCAACTGCTGCTCTGCTTCCCTTTCTTTTCATATCTGTCGCAGCCTCGCCTTCCAAGTCTTCACCACCCCACTTTTCATTAGTTTCGTTTCGTGCCTCCATCCGGCTTTCTCCAGAAGGAAGAGCTTCACCGCCTCATGCCCGTACGCTTTAACGCCGCCAGCCTGCCCAACAGCCTTCACGTCTCGCTCGCTTCCTTCATAGCGCGCGGTGAGTGAGGCGGCCGCGGGTCCGGAAAGGGCGAACGGGCCAGAACACTTATCGAGTGCACTTCGGAGACCTCCCCCCTTCCCTTATTCGCACCGCTATAGCGGTCCCGAGAAGCCCCCGAGGGGGGATATCGAATCTCCCACACTTTTGGGGCGCGTACAGCCACTCGGCTCTCGTGGAAGAAGGACCCCTCCGGGACGGTCCCAGCCGTCGACGACGCCGACGGCCCTCGCTGAGGGCTCGCCCCATGCCGCGGTGCGTTTGTTTTTCGAAAAGAAACTCGCTGAAGAAGAAAGCGTTCCCGTTCATTGCCGCACCACGCTCGCCACCCAAAACTCCTTCTCTCGCACTCTTCAGCGGGGACAGCTAGTGCAAGGCTGCAGAAGCCGGCAAACGAGAGGCGAGAGAGAGGAAGGCCCTCGGTCAGCTATGGCAGGCCGGCAGGGCTGTTCAAGTGTCCCACATGTGCGCGCCGAGGGTTGGCGCCTGGCGGGCGTCGTAGTCAGCCGCGGGCACCGACGGGGACCAAGTTTACGACCACGTCCTCCCCTCCGCGGTTCTCCCTCCTTTTCTCCTGCAACATACGCTGCTGGTGCTCTTGTTGAGTCCTGCTCAGTGCACAAGCCACAATCCCTCCCTCTCCCTTTCCTCCCTTCCTTCTCCCGCCTGTTCTCTTCCTTCCACCACTCCCCACTCGCGTGCCCCTCACCACCCCACGAACAAACAAACAAGCCGCTCCACGAACACACAGCGCTCTACACAACGCTTCCTTTTGTGTTCTGTTTATATAGCGTTCTTTTCGCTCTTGTTTTCGCCGTCATACAGCAGTTTGCGCCGTTCCTCTACCATCGCCCCTTCCCACGACCTCTCTCTCTCTCTCTCTATCTGGTGCAACGGTTCTTTCTCCCCGGGAGCAGCCAACCGATGGCAAGCTAACGTTATCGGCTATACCGCTCGGCGCCAGAACCGGCAAAGCAATAAGGGGCTGCACGCGTTTATGCTCCCCCCTCCCCTCCCCCGCTCTCGTTGCCTTCGTCCCTTGGTCGTGATCGAACGTCCGCGGTGGGTAGGGGAAAAAAAGGTCCAAGTGTCCGGAAATCCTGCTTGGGCTTAATACTGCCGCCCGGCGCTGCCACGCGTCGGATGTCGACGCTTCTCTCCGGTCGCGTGCATCGTGTATGGACGCATCCAGTAACGTTAGTTTGTTGCGTCGGGGGTGTGAGGCACCGCAAGCCGTGGGCATCGACGCCTCCTTATAGAAACGAAATTTATGCAGCTTGTACACTGCCTGCAGATGTGAAGTAGACTACTTCTCTTACAACATTTTGTATTTTTGTTTACGTAAGGTATACAGATTGTCGTAGATAAAAGTCGCTGAAAAGTCTATTTGCCATATTGCGGCCCACAGACTCTCGAATTTGCGGCTTGTAGAAGTTCTCAAGACATTAGTCGGCAAGTGGTCTGAGGTCGTAGGTCCACAGGACTGTGGACTTCATATTTAGACACCATGTATAGGTAAAAAAAGAATACGCATTTTATCTATTGGGCTTTGGAATTTTCTCGGAGTTTTAGCGAACTGCCTCGCTATCTCATGGACTTGTCCATCCCCTTACAGAGAGGGTACAGGCCTTCTACATATAAAAGTGAATACATTTATCTCGTTTGATCTGTCGCGTTAAAGAGAATTCGAAGAAGGTTGCCTGCAGTAGGTCCATGTACATAAGCCGACAAGAAGTGCATGGAAGATCTTCAGTGCAGATGCGTCCAGATTTTCTACCAACTTTCTATATCGACTTTCTACGGAAACTTAACATACTCTTTTATACATTACATAGCAAAGCTTCCACAGACCTTACACAACCTCCCTAAATGCGGTTTTGCGACGACAGACATGCGTACGCGAAACGTGTTGACAGGCTGCCAGGAGGATCGAGCGCCGCGCAGGAGACGCAAGACATAACGATGCAAATCGACGATGAGCCCTGGCGGAGGACGGCGGAGCCAGGTATCCTATGGCCACTAGACCATACAGGAAAAGAAGGGCGTGATTTCGGAGTGGGCCCAAGAGAGAGACCGAAAGGGAGAACGGATGGCTGCTTTGTATATTACATACACACGCCGTGAAGAGAAAACGTTATTGCCTCTGTTCTGAAGAGCTCGCCGGGCGTTATTTGTGCGAGGAGTGGGCGCACATAGTAGCAATAACGGCGGGGAATCTCGAGGTCGACGCACGAAGAAGAGCGCGGGGGACGATCTGCTACAGGAGTGGGGGGCCTGCGCCGGCGTGGACAGAGGACGGCCAATAGGTGCTGAACGATTTTGATTTCATCTGTTTTCTCTCAGGGATGCGACATATTATATAGGGGAGTCGGTCGGTCGTGTGTAAACAAAAAAGTCGCAGTTTCGCCTGAAAGGTGAAGCAACAATTGCGATAACAAAACTGGCAGACAGCCATGCGAAGTAATTATAGCAGTTTTATCGGCCGTATAAGCTTGTAAACATAGGCGTATACTAACTAAATTGACAAGCGTGACAAACGCGCGCAAAAGCAAACATGAACACATCTCACTCGGTGACCGCGGAAACTCGTCGTCAAAACGCTGCAGTGGGGAAACCGCGGCAGCAGCAGCGAGCGAATTGACCTTCCTGCAGCCGCTCGCACCAACGCGAACCAAGTCTCGAAAACACAGCGCAGCGCGGACTATGTAACAGTCGCAGATGGCTTTCAAGATACAGAGGCCCGGAGTACAACGCGCTCCCCTCCCTACCCTCCCCTCGAAGCCTTGCGCGCGACAGAAGGCGGCGCGCTTTCTCACCAGTTTCGTTCGCTGCGCTCGCGAGATTAAGCCGCGAGCGCCGGCTCACCCATCGTTCCCTTCCACTCGCACACACAGAAAACGGCGCGCGTCGACGATTTTATCGCCCTTGCACTTTATACGGAACCTCACGGCGACGCCGAAGGCAGAAATGCACCCGGTATGTCCACATAATTCTATCGCAATACAAGCCTTTTAGCAGCGCATTACACTCGCGTATACCACATGCCCCAGCTAACGTTAGCGAAGCCGTCCAACGAAAAATAAAAAAAGGTAAAGAAAGAATAATAACCATGGTACACAATACCATTACAAGACGTACGGTGTTCGGTCGTCCGAGGCCTGCAGACCGAACACCATGGGTCTTGTAATTATAGCTTGCACCCTGTTTTATTAATATATTTTTTTCGTTGAAAAGCTCGCCTAACGTTAGCTGGGACAACCTATGCCGCACGTCATACATTGCATTAGTTCAAGGCGCGCACGCGGGCTGTACCACTTGATTTATTCCGGCCTGCCCAGCTTCGAACAATTTTTTTTTCGCAGTCCCACTGGGTTCCAAACTTTCGCCCCCAAGTGTGCATCATATAAAATGCCAGTGACAAAAACAAGATAAAAAGTCGGACACAGATGTTCATAAGTTCAGAAGTCAGCAGTGAAACCCAGAGTGAGAAGACTTCTTGTTTTGTTTGTCACTTTATTCTGCTCTCTTCATCGGTCTGTATAGCCTTTCTGCCCCCTTTTCTCGCAGAATAATATTTTTGTGAACACATTTACTACAGAAAGCCTCGTTGCTTATAGATACTGAGGAGTTCTATCTGTCTGTCTTAATGGAGATGGTTTGGCTCCGCAACGAAGCTTATACTTTGTGCTTCGCACCAACACTGGAGTTAAGCGATTGCCCCATACCGCATCTAATTTCTCTTGTTATTACACGCAACAATCTCTTACGCGCACCTGTTCAATTATTTATGATCATAAGCATGAGTCAACATTTCTTCAAGTCTAGTTGTCTCTGTTAGGGGTTGTGTTATACTTATTCGTCATGGATTGTGCTACGCGTGTTCATCTGTATTATTGTTGCCAAAAACCCGGAACGTTCGATTGCAGGCATCTTTGTGTGTATTTAAAGTGGCTAGCAGTTGTCCAAGAGGGAATTAATTCATTCATAGCCTCCGAAATTGGGCGGCGAGCACACAGCGCGCGCCGCCCGATTTCGGAGGCTATGCCGTGCTTCAAGGTCCCTTGCCGAAAAGTTGGCTCTATAGCGACATTCCATGTTCCACCAGCAATCACTTCGAGCCTATACCTTCCTTCGAACTTTTTGTCTTGCTTGGATTTGGGCACATTTGTGCATTCGTTTGTGTGTGTACTTCACACAACTTCTGCAACGTGCTACTATAGTTGGTACGTTCTAGTACGGCAGTATACCCAGAACGACGCCAATGATCATGCAGTAATGAAAAAGAAATCGCGAGAAAGCTATATAGGACACAGTATATAAGAACCGAAACGACTTCTATAGCAAACGCGCAGACAAAACTTGGAGCCCCGTGGGATCCTGTCTCGTCAGTTGCCTCAGCGGCTGGGGCAAGGGCGAGTAGGAGGGGGGGGGACAGAAAGAACGCAGAGATTCCACGCATCTAAGCAGCCGTGGCTTCTTCCCATCCGAGCCTCCACAGCGCGGCCGCTGAAGCGGCCGTGGGGGCATAAATCACGAACGTGCCCCAAACCTTGCGTTCAGCCGAGTACCGCGGCTGGCTGCGGTGTACACGGCAAGCTGTGTGCGTGTTGCCTGAGGATCGAGCCTTCCGAAGGCCCATCATACACACAACCCCAGGGGAAAAAAATATGGTAGACGAAGTGGCGTTACATAAGGGCTGTCCCCCCGCGAGAATCTGCTGCACGAAACAGGCCGAAAACACGAACCACGTCTGCCGTGGTCAGGGCCCGGGCTTATACGAGACCGCCAAGTCTACAGGCGCCACGGCATATGGGAGGTCGTGAAAGAGGGGGGGGGGGGGGGGAGTCAAGAGCTGAACCTGAGTCCGGTGGGCGGTGGGGGAGGAAAAAAGTTGTTAGGACGTTCTTTGTTTACGTTGAGGATAGAGCGTGGCCATATCCACGCTCCGTAGCTTGGGGCTGGCCGCTCAACGCCGTCAAACTCGAGCACACGGGGAGATTCTCGAAGGCTGGGAGGAGAGGAAAGGGAGAGATGTAGGAAATGGGGGGGGGGGGAGGCGAAGCAGAGTGCGCTTCTCCTAATTATTAACGCCGGCTGGCTTGGCGTGGCTTCGGCTCCGGCACTCTGTACGTCAAAGCCTACTAGAGAGAACGGCCAACCGCGGCAAGAGAACAGAGGGGACGCGTGTGTGCGTGTTTGTATGTGTGTACGGAAGCCTGGAGAGACCCAGTCGCCTCGCGAAGAGCTGGCGAAGGAAGCATGGGCTCCGTGTTGTGGGTTTTACGAGCTTATTTATATAACGGGACGAAGGGACGGGCTGGAGCGAGAGTCGAGTTAGCTGGAAGCAAGCAACGGAGGAGAGGTCGGATTACTCTCCGGCGAACTTAGCCCTCCAGCGCCGGCTCACAACTATGCGGGGGCCGGACTCCGGTGCCTATAAGAAGGCGTTGGCTTTGTTCGAGGTCCCGGAGCACGTCATTTATTAAAGGAATAGAGCAAATAAGCGTCGCGCGCGCACGCACGCGCGCGGTTAGAGGGGAGGAAGCACATGGCCTGTCGAGCTATATGGGAGTTTTCGGCGCCGCCGTCATGTAGTAACGCGATCGCCTGAGAAGCCACGACGATGCGGTGCATGGCGTGCTATGTTTTGCGTCTATCGTCGAATAGTCACTGGCGCCCATACCTTTTTCTATTTGTTTTTCGGATGGCTAGAATCATCCTTCTCGTCGGCGACCGGTGTCCATGAATCTCGGTTGTTTATCGGCGTAAATCAAAGGAAACGCGAGAGGAGACCGCCTGTATATGTGTGCACGGTCGACGGCGCGTGATGCCGCTTCTTCTGTGCAAGCTAAGCAGCGGGGGAGCCCACCAAACCGCCGCCTCTCTAGAGATGCGCAGTGTTGTGGAACGTACGGAGCGTGGCTGATCCCGTAACCAAACTGCGGAAGTTGCAAGTTTAGGGAAATGTTGGCTAGCGCATTTGTGACCGCTTAAAGCTTATATGCATGCACGCATGAAACGACTGCAAAGTTGTCTCCTTGTGCGTCTTGATGTGGAAGCCGCCTGTTTGTCGTTCCCTACAGCAGACGACGTCGTGGTCACAGATGTATATGCGTCCCGAAGTACTTTTACCGAAACTTCTGCTAGTAACAGCGCAAAATGTAGACAAGGGACGAGAGAAGAAGACACCACAAGCGCTGACTTTCAAAAAAAAAGTCAGCGCTTGTTGAAAGTCAGCGCTTGTGGTGTCTTCTTCTCTCGTCCCTTGTCTACATTTTGCGCTGTTACTAGCAGGATGGAAAACCAAGCCCAAGCTGCTATTCTAGCGAAACTTCTGGTCGTGCGAGTTCTGGCTTGCTCGACGACGTCTTAGGGGCGCGAAAAAGCAGACGATCACGAACAGAAAGGAAGCAGAAGTATATTTGTCAGTGACGCACATTGTTCTATGTGTCGACCGTTTCTTCTGCGCTTTACAAAACCATGAACAGAGAGGAACCAGAAACGAGCTGGTGGCGGCTCATTGTCCCACAGTGTATTTCAAGTTCTGTCGGCGATTGTCTGCAATTCTGCGCCTGGCGAGATGTCGTCTGCTGCGAAAGGGAGGAGCAGAATGTGCCGGATATCGGCGTAGACCGACGCCAGTGACGCGGGACCGAGGCGCCACAAGTGGTACGCATTAGCAGTCTCCTGATTGGCTTGCGCGAAGCAGCACCTCCGTAATGCTGCACGGATTTAAGCGAAAAAGAGCGAGAGCTTACAGCTCGCCCTTTGCCCGCTCGAGAGAGCGGCGCTCTGTCTCCTCGTGTTCCCGTCGGCGACGGAGGAGCAGTATTTACGTTCCAGGGTGGCAGTGATAAAGGAGGACCCACTCAGGGAGCGTGGCGGCAACGACGATGGCTCTCATTACGAAGATGGAGGTGACGGGCCGAACTTGCTGTTCCCTGCTGCAAGAGATCTCTCGCTATTTTGCGCACGTGGAAGGGCCATATACAGCGACGATGGGCTTCGCTGAAAGGAGCGAGCCGAGTGTTCCTTGCCTCCACGCCACAAAACTGTTCTGTAGCGCAGCAGTTTCACGCGCAGAGAAAGCGGAATTCGAGGAACGTTGTAGAAGATCGTGGAAGACAAGCAATGTTAACGGACGTGTACGTAAGCCTACAAGTGTGCCGTTTCATGCAGTACATACCCAGAGGATTACGGAGAACGTGTATCATTGCCCAAACATGTCACTCTGTGTACACGTGCTCCGTGTGCGAGATCATCGGAGAGATGCGCAGGCGCTGATAATGAACAGATACTATACAGGGCGTGTACAAGATAGGGTATGGTCTGGTTGCGCCCCCGCTGGCGAGTCAATCGTTCAGGCCTGCGGTCAGAACATTTCATTCTATCTGCGTGCCACGGCGTCTAGGAGGCCAGGTGGCTTGCGCAATGACATTGCGAACTGAGATAACGAGATGTCGATGTTTTCAGTAGACGTGCTCATCGGTGACCTCAACGCCGTCTGCTGCGAAGAGAGGCGAGCAGACGAACCGAGACGATAAGTTTGTCAAACGGCTACACACGAAAGACGGCGCTATATAGTGTCCGAGCACGAATGTAGGCGTTTCGACTATGTCAAGCTCACTACGACATTGCTGCTCCTTACTAAGTCAAGGAAATATATTTTCTCGTTTCATGCGATAGCATCATACACCACATTCAACGGCATTCGTTCCCATTAACTGCATTCGTATAATCAATGCACAAGTGTGGTGATCCTGACACTAGTGCATGAGGTATCCTCTCAAGGATTTCATTCAGGTTACTAAAAACGATTCCTCAGCTAACGTAATGAAAGTTGTGAGTAGGCCGATCCTGATAATGCTATCACATTGAAGTCACTCACGTGTAGATGAGGGCACGCAATTTTTTTTAACGTACATGTACAGCGTGATGACGCTATGCAGTCCGGAAGGCGCAAGGAAAACAAGGGCACGGGCGTCTGGTACATAGCAGAGCCTCCACTTCAAGCTGATCACGGACACGAGAAAGAATCACAAAAAGATGGACTGCAGCAGCTACATTGACACCCAAACAAACGCAGCTTTTCCGCGCAGTTGGAAGACGTGTATATCGAGGCAGCTGCGGGGCAGGGCGTGACTTCGAACCCGGCTTTGTACTATTGTAACTGTATACACTCACACACGCGCGCGCAGCTCTATTCTTCCTCTGGGCGACCGCGCAGGAGGCTCGCTAGTTGTCGCCAGGGTCGTCAGACCGATTGACGTCGTGGCAGAACAAAGGACTCGGAAGCGACGGATACCGCGACGCGGCCGGCCGTTGGCACCGTGTGCATCGACGCAAGTCGCGCCTGGCGCGAGCAGCGCCAGCCTCCTCCTTTCCCTCTCGCTGGACGCGGACTGCCACGCCCTCGTACATCTCTCCCTTCGGAAAGATGTAGAGCTTCGGAGACGCGGTGCGAAATCTGGGGCCCGAATTCAAACAACGAACAGCCGCCGCCGTGGTTAGATGACATTTTCGCATTTTCTTCTTTTTGACTTGTTTCGCTTTAAACGAAGGTCCTAGAAACACTAGAAAGAAAGACACTGGCAGTCCTTATACCCGGCCACGAATGACTTACTATAGTTTCTCTTCTGCCGCCCAGTTTCCGTTTAGTTTCCCGGAATGCGCATACCTCGTGACGTCACGACGCATGCGTACCTCGTCCCCGGACAATATTCGTAAACTGTCTTGTTATGGTTCCCTTATACGAAAATTTGGCGCTCGCTCCTTTCCTGCCGAGAATGCCATGTCGACAACGCGCACTCCGCTCGCGACCGGGAAGTACCGAACGCACAACGTTAAAGGGACACTAAAGCGAAACAATGAATCAGTTTTGACTAATGAAGCATCGTTTGAGAACCCTGCAAGTAGTCATTTCAAAAAAAATAGTTTGATTATTAGATGAGAAAATCATGGTCCAAGTATCAGTATTTGAATTTCGCGCCGAAACCCCAGCGCCGGTACGTCAGCGTGACGTCAGGGATCCCGAAGTATGCTTTCGCATTTGGGCCGCGTTGGCTGAATAAAGGTTCCCGAAACTTGTCATGTCTAATACTTGCTTCCTTTAGCACAAAATGTAGTCAATCTGTACCGCTATATATAATTAGTAGGCCCTAGAAAAGACTCACAAGTTAGATGAACATTGTTGTTTGGGGACAAGATAAGCCCCAAAGGGTGCAAACTTTTCACAGAGCGCACTTACATGCATATACCATTCGTACGCTCACCGAACGGCACTGCCTGCAGCTCTCGCAGACATCATCGCCGTAAGTTACCTGCAGCAATTGTTTGTAGCGCTGTAGTAGTTTGCGGAGCGCTGCATAATCGGTGCGAGGCGGAACGTCGTAAAAGTCCGCCTCCGCGGTTTGGCGTCGCGAGCGCCATTTTTCTGGTTTGCTGGAGCGGACACCCTCTGGCGGCGGAGCGAGCTGATGAGCACGCAAGTCGCACTGAAGCAAGCAGTGCTTGCGAGATATTCCGCACGCGAGACCCGCCTTCACGCGTGGCTAGCGCCGGGAGTCATTCAAGATGTCTAAACAATTGGCCAAGAACCGCGCGTGTCCGTAAACTACTGGCGATCTCGGAGTCTTTCCTCTCCGCTCTATAACGCCAGCTCAGTTGCTCATTTCACTATCATTTCATGTTTAATTTCAGTCGCAAAATTCGTTTCGTATAACCAACAAGCCGTGGTCGCTTAATGGATTTACCTCCCCCTCCCCTCTCTCCCCAGCGTAGGGCAGCAAACCGGATCTTCCCATCTGGTTAACCTCCCTGCCTTTCCCCTTTCTCCTGTCTCCATCTCTCTTGGTTTTGAGCTGCTAAGCACGAGGTCGCGGGATGAAATCCCGGCCACTGCGCCCGCATCTCGATGTGGGCGACATGCGAAAACACCAGCGTACTTAGATTTAGCCGCATGTTAAAGAATCTCAGGTGATCCAAATTCTTCAGGAGTCCCCCACTACGGCATGCCTCGTAACGAGATTGTAATTTTGGCATATAAAACTGCAGAATAGAATTTCTTAATGCGTTTCATATATATCTGCATATCTTTTATGCTATACAATAAATGTGATCTGCTGAAACCAACTTAGTCATAACCGCCATTCACGATGAATTAGCCCGATGGCAGGCGAACGAAGTGAAAACTTACTGCGGTGTGAGCAGCGGCGTTCAATATAACTCCTATCTTGAGCATTGCTTATGTGTCATGCCACGAGAAACGTCCGAGACCCCGGCCAAAAGAGGCCAGCGTCGGTTCTGCTGGAAAAAATTGGGCTAGTTGGTGATTATGTGAATAAAGTTTCACGAAAGCGTGTCTCTCGGTTAAAAAAAAAAAGTTTGGTGACGTAAGCGCTGTTTGAAGTTTCCGCGAAGAAGCGAGTTGGAGGTATTCTTTTTTTTTTTCGTCCAGCGTTAAACCAGCTAAAATGACAAATCTTACTTTAGAATATTCAGCTGGCGTGGTTTCTTTTATGTGAGGTCATGGGTGAATTCGCTTATGAATTTTCCGCTTTCAATTGGCCCAGTAAAAAAGCAAGGAATTGTGTGTTTTCAGAATTTGTTTGCTCCTTAACGTTTCAGTCAGGATGTCCTTCCATAATTTTCCCCGTTGCTATAATTTATGCTACAAATAATGTTCGACTATGAAATCAAGCACCCTTCCAGAAAACTGACTTCATAATCTGGCTGAAAGATACTTTTTTGACGATGTTCAGACCTAAATTAGGCCCTAACGTCCTACAAAAATAAATGAGTGAGATATTTCATTATTCGCACCAACCTTTCAGCTTGTGATCTAAACATTTTCATTCGAGTAAATTTTGTTTGAGGCGAGAAAAGAAGAAAAAAACTTTTGGATTCCATAATCAAGCTCACCGGCAGGCACTCCCCAACTTGGCTCTTCGCTGCAGAGCGAACTACGCGCCGCCGGCTATTTTTCTGGCATGACAATTCACTGTTGCTATTTTCCAAGCGAACCCGTGCTTTGTCACGTGACATAAATACACCAATGGCGTATGTTCGTCGGCTCACCACTTCTAATTTTAGGGTACTCGGGGCAGTCAGGTAGGCGAATACGGCATAGATGTGAGCTTTTTCTGCAGTGGCAGATAGCAGCTATAACTTAGCCTCATTCTGTCCTATGCAGAGGCACAATAATGCCCGGTCATTCCTTCTCTGCTGCTTCACATCGGATCGAAAACGGCGCTTGCTCAGGCCCACGGACCCTTACAATAGACTAGAAATTACGAACTGGAAATTTAATGACATTTTCCTGCTATGCAAACAATGAATCGGCCGGTTGTACACAATATCTCGCGTCGGATCTGGTCCTGACGACGACATCGAAGCAGTCATGGTATGCTTTCATCATCCAAATGCATTGTAAAACGTAGTTACGTTGGCATCAACATTCGAACAGTGTCAACGGATACTTTACTGCCATTTACTGCGCATAAAAAAGTATGCGCCCATATTTTATGCATAAAGAATTCATAAGCATCGCTAGAACTGAAGTGCCGCCCGCACGTATTTTGCAGTGGAGGCACGGTTTGGGAGTGAATACCGGTGAGATTGGTGGTGGACATTATTTTTTTCCCCTCGCTTCAAACAAGATTTAGTCAAATTAAAACTTCTAGATCACAAGATGAAAAGTTGTGTGTAGTGAGCTATATCAGGTATATTTACCTGGAGGGTCTTAATGTTCAATTTATGCTTGAATATCGTCAAAAAGTGATTTTATTGCCAAATTCGGGAGTAATATTTTGGAAAAGTATCCGATTTCATAGCCCAGCATTATTTTTGGCATAAATTATAGCACTTGGGAAAGTAGCTGAAAATATATTGTGGCTGTAACGTTAACGATATTTATGCAAAAAAGTTCTGAATGCGCACAATTTCTCGCCTTTTTACTGAACCAATTAAACGCGGGAAATTCATAACTGAGTTCACCTATGACGTCACATAAAAGCACCATGGCAGTAGAATATTCTGAAATAAGATTTCCCATAGTACCTAGTTTCACACTTGATCAAAAAGAAAATTCACCTCCAACCAACTTTTGCTTCTATGTGGAAACTTCAAAGAGCGCTTACGTTACCAAACAATTCTTACACGAGAAAAATACTTTCGTGAAACGTCATTCACACAACCATAAACTAGGCCAATTTTTTCCAAGAGAATCGGCGATGGTCACTTTAGGGGTCTGGGACGTTTTGCGTGGAGTTAGCCTTATGTAAGCATTCGTTGGGTTGCATTTCTATAGGGTTGTCAGGTGATGTGTAGATGCATGCGCATTGCATTGGAGATATAGAACATTTAGTGTGTTGGGGACGCTGTGTCTGCTTCTTTGTTATCTTTTTATTTTTGCAAATGAAGTTCTTGTCCTCGACGAACTGTGTGCGTGCGGTTGAGGCGACATTAAATGGACACGAACAAGTTACAACGTTTTAGTAATTGCGGACACCAGCACTTTGAGCAGGTAGCGTCAGCGGATTTGCGCATGCGCAGAGTCCGCGCTCTGCGTCAGTTCATGCTGTAGGTACACTCAGAGGATGGCATTACATGCACGACAAACCGCACTGTAATGCTAGCCAACAAAGTTTCACCAATTAAACTTCTCAGTCAGAGCTGCACGTTTACTGAGAAGCATGCCGTCGAATTGCACGGCAAATCACAGCGCGATTTCAGGGGAAAAGTGATGATTTAACCCTTTCTATATATCCTTCACTTTGGGGTCCATGTACTGGTTGAGGAACTGAATCCAAGCAGTAAAGTGACATTTACCCAACGGAAATCACGTGGTGTTTCACCACTCGCTAGAATTGCGAAATACGTCTTCAAAATTTAGCACGAAATGCATTCATAATCCAGTTGACCCTTGTCAGGCCTTCGTTTTGTCGCAGCGCTCATAAGTCGCAACTTAAACACCTTCGCATTTCATCGCAGAATTCGAGGACATAATCTCCCGAATTGGCTTTAGGCACAGGATTTCTATTAAACGGGTGTGAGCGACTTTCTCTATAGAGTTCAGCTTTAATTCCGCGATCGGGACAATGCGTTGAACGAGAAATTAAAAAGTTAATCATAAAGTTTTCTTAGGCAACGCCACATTGCAATTTATCGAGCAAGAAATAATGTCCACCTCTTGAAGGAATCACGCTAATGCGACCTAATCGCACTCATCAACCACAGGCTGGTTTTAATAAAACACCTGTCATATTACTGCAATGAATCTACCCGTAGACGATGGTTTTGATGGTATACTACGACCGTATAACCACCTCGCTCGCGTCCGGAACCGCAGTACTAAACGATAAAAGCCTCAGGCACTGGGTAATAACAACCTGAGGGGGCAAGCGGCTGTCGCGTGGCTTGCTCTACGCAAGATTTAGATTGATGCCAAGCCTTTCAACCGAGGCCGTAAATTTTGATGAAGCGGGCGAGAGACTGAACAACAACCTAGCACGCTTTTTATTCTCTGCAGACTCAAGAACAACAGCGAACGACGGGCTGACGTCCCAAGCGTGTCCCCCTCAAGGTCGAGGCCACACATCTCGCTGTTCTGACCGCCGGCGAAGGTTCTTGTCTCGCAGGCAGTGGCTAACGCGCCACGAGGCCATTATCCTAGCCGGTGGGCCCGCGGAAAAAAAAAGAAAAAAAAAGAAAATTGCGTTCCACGGAACAACGGCCGTAGTGTCGGAGAGTCAAGCAACCTTGGCCTTCTCCTGTCTGATATTTTTTTTGTTTGTTTGTTTGTCGGAGAGACTGGCGACCGAGGCGTCGATCTTAGCGACGCGGTAAGGGAGCGTAACGAGTCTGAATGAGGTAGGAAGCGGACGTATATATGAGGGCAAAAAAAAGCTGGAGCATCGTAATTAATTCCGCTCTGACTAGCACAGCCGCCGGGGGCTCGCCGGAGGCGATGCGGGTCGGGAATGTCCGCGCTAATTGTGACCGAGAACGCGGCATTTAGGGAGGGCGCGGCTCCTTGAGATTGACCCCACAAGCGCTCCGCTTACACGACCTCCCCTCCACCCGCTCCATTCACTTTGTGGGGGGGCGCAGGACGCCGCTTTGATCTAAGACAGCCAGCCGCCTCCGGCAATCGCGAGCAATCAGAAGACGCTTCCTTTGTCTCTGTCGCAGCTCCGTTCTCTAGATGTGGCCTATTTCTCCACAGCTAGCTCTGAATCCTTAACGCCTGAGAGTTCGTGGCCATTGGTTCCAGTGTAGGATCTGATAGAGAGCCGTGTGCCCGCGCTTCAGCACCGGTGATGTTTGCGAATAAAAATTTACTACGTGCAATTTGCTTTAAAGGAAGCAGGTGGTGCAAATCTGCACAATCTCTGCATTTAGTGCTTGTTGGATTCAAAATTTTAAAACACTGTAAGTGGGACTCATTGGGATCAATCGTAGCCGTAGGTAACAAAGAACCAAACGAACAAGAGACACCGGTAAGGAAACTATCGCTATTTCAGTGCTGAATTCCATAGCGGCTTCGTCTGGTGTCTTCTACGCCAGACTCTGTGGAAAAATGCCAGCGTTACTTGAGCAATAGAAGGAAGGGCGATGTTGGTCACTTCTGCTTCCCTGTCTGTTCGCAGAGGTGAGCGCGCGTGTTAACTCTTTCGGACAACAGAATGCAAATTAGGACCATCTGATGCGTGCTTACGGAATCAAAGAAAATAGCCCTTTACAACGGGGAAAAAGAGCAGACGGCAATGGACGAGCCATGTGTGCACATGTGTCGTCTGTTACATGTCCCGTAAACCAACCGCTGCTTTTTTTTCTTTCAGGCACCTCCATCGTCTGGTCGCGAGATTCCGAAGACGCGCGTGAAGAACAGGCACAGACGATCCAGCTGCCAAATCGGAATGCTCGCATAGTAGAACGCTGACTTTCTGGATTTTTTTTGCGCATGCAGTCGGCCTCGCGGTATTAGCTACCGAACACACAAAGGCGCAACGAAGTTCAACCCCAATCGGGGCCGGGGAGGCCCATTCGACACGGTCCGTCCCACTGCGGGCGTCCGAACACCCAACATCCACCGCCACCGCCTGCCCAATTGCTGTTCGCTCTTCAAAACACTGTCCTATACCTGTGCATGCAGCAGCTGGCTATCCTAGAAACCAGCAGCAAGCGCTGGCGGTATGAAGGAGGCCGGGGAGAGGGGGTCGATCGGTTCAACGGGCAACTGATTTTCACGGTCTTGGTCGGCGGCGCCGGAAGCGGCCAGGTCCGAGCACGGCAGAAACATGCAAGCCTGGCCACTGGGGCGGAATAGCTCCTCCTCCTTGCGTGCTACGGAACAGGGCGCAACTTGTGTCCCGAGGACCACCGCCGACCGCCTCGGGCGGGTTTCTCTCCTCCCGACGACTCGTCTGGCGTGCCACGGCATGAGCAGACGCGAAGCGGCGTTGCCGCATGGTACACTCGAGAGGATTCGCGGATGAGGGCAAGTTATAGAAGCAGGAATGCACACGTTCCAACGTGCGTGCGCGCCCGCGCTCACGCGCTCGTCTCGGGGCTTCTTCGTGCTCTTGTACGTGCCCGATGCAGCGGGCTGCAGAAGACAAGAGAAAGCCCGCCCGCTTGGCCCGCGCACCGTCTGGAGCGGTAAAAACAACAGCGTCCTTCCGCAGACGGCCAAAAATCGTGTCTCGTTCGCATCTGGTTTTTATGCTGCTGCTGCTGTTGCTGCCCGTGCCGAGGGCTCCTTGGGCTGCCGCATCCGTGCGTGCGTACGCTTGTTTCCGCGGGTTTCCTCCGTTTTTATTCCCTCTCGCTTAAAAGAAGTGGGAGAGCGGGTGCGGAAAACTTTTCGTGCGTTCGTGCTCCGTCTGCCCCGGCCACCAGCACGGAACACACGCATCGGGCAGCGCGCGCGCGCGGTCATAAAGAAAGACCGGTGTTTCTCGAATACGCGGGGCGGAGCCGGTCGCTGCCGCCGCAGGCCTCCAGGCAAGCAAGCGAAGGAACTCCCGCGCACAACTACACTGCTTCGTATAGTGGGACGGAGAGGGATTTCGTTTCGTTTTGTCTCACGAATGGAGCGCGCGCGTGCGCTTTCAGGTATTTCGTTGTTCATATTTGCTCCTGTTCGTCTGCAAGCGAGCGAGCAGCAGTCCAGAAGTGGTGGTGACGCACGTACCTCGCAGAAGGACGCCGTCTGTTCGTCGTCGTCTGCCGGACGCACGGCGTCTGCACTTGTTTTCCTCGAAGTACAGTAATTGGGAAACGAAAGAGGAGGGCGCACCTTGCTCTTTTGAGCATCTTGAGCGCTGCCGGCCGTGGCTACCGATGAAATGAGGAGGCGGAAGTCCCTCCCGCTGTTTTTGTTTTACTACTGCCCTGTGCTCCCTTACTTTTGCTGGGGGACGAGCAGGTTTGGTTTATTTTTCAACTGCCAGCTGAAGCAGGCGAAGGTTTCCAAACACGCCATGCGTCAATGTCTGTGCGCCTGATGGCGCTCGAAGAGGTCATTTGCTAAGTTTGTGTTCGTTATGTTACCTCTCTATCCTGGAGAAGCGAAGTTATACCTGGGCCACCCCGTGAGAAGGCCGAGGCTTAATTTAGTTGTGAGCCGGGAACTGCCCGATACCGGAGTCGGCCGCAGTCAGCTGCTCAGGCGCAACAAATTGGATGACCCGAGGCAAGCTTTCTGTTCTTTACGAGAGCCGCCCTAGCACCAGGTGGGTGACCGTAGCCGAGCTTTAGCATCTAACTCTGCTCGCAAAGTACAGAAAAGTTAGACGCGCAAGTAGAATGCCCGCTACTCTGAGATGGATGGAGCGTCCCAAGAAAATCCAATTGCCGTCCCGTCAGAAGACAAATACCGGTCAAGGGGAGAAGGTTGAAACCACTAACCGTATAGCGTTGCTTCCATTCCACGCGCAAGAATGCCCTCCGAGCTCTGACAAAAACACATTTTGAGTGGGCAGTTATAATCCGGCTACTGACAACGGATACCAGAAGACAGGTAAATGCTCAAAGTAATGGATCCTAGAGTCGCTAAGTTTGTAGCTTCAAAGTACAAGTTATGCGCGAAAGAGAATCCAAACGGGCTCTGACCAAACGGAAAATTTCAAATGACAAGAACAAAACGAGTGTATTGTGGCTCAGGTAGGTCATATTAGTGTGGCCGTGCAACAGTATATTGATCTTCCTTACCTTCCTACATAGTTGAAGCGAAAAGCTAGCGACCTTCTTATGTGCGACACACATCGACAGAAATCTCGAGTTAAGGCTTGCGTTAGGTCGAACGATGACTGCACAATCGAAAACAAATGGTTATGGTCCAGGGTCCTCCTGATGTAAAACTGACGTCTGTGCATCCAGAAAGTGTCAAGTGCACTATTCGCAATAAACGCTTCAGTTTACCCTATACTCACTCGCATGATCCAAGCAAAAGCCCAACGGCACATGCCAACCAATAAATTCAGCTTTCTACAAACGCAGGCAGTACCACACTGACAACAAACAGACCGGGCAAATTGACGCGTCGAGTATGTCGCGAATACCCAAACGGAACTGCGAACTTCGTGAGAAACTCCACTGAGCACTCATTGTTCTCCACAAGTTTAGTTCGTTCAAACAGCGCACGTTCCCTACCCTACACCTGGGAGAGCTGAAATCGAGATTACAGCGCAATCCTTCGTGTCGTGACGGAACACGTCGGTGTTCGTCTTTTCCGTTCACCGCTTGGGAGTGCTGGGCCGCTCCGCCTGCAAGAGCTATACGTCCTACATTACGGCCACGTACTGATGGCACCCCACATAAAACACATGCTATACGCGGGTCCAGATGACTGAACGCAGTACTACGACCGCGGATTGATCCGTTGGAGCCCACAGCGACAACTTGGACTAACCCCCGTATTCAGAAATACATTTTAATCTGAAGCCGATGCTTGACTTGATTTAAACGACGCCTGTCGTCAACGCACCAAATGAAACGCAATGAGCGTCTTCAGCATGTTCGCACCAGGCGTCATTTATATCGAGTCAAGCATGAGCTTCAAGTCAAGTTGCATTTCTGAATGCGGAGGTAAGAGTCGTTTAGAAACAAAGTATATTCATTCTCTCTCTCTCTCTCTATCGTTGCAACCGCGATACACGGAGTTTCGTGCCCGACTGTACACCGTCAAAGCAGGAGGATCAGGCAGTAGCGTTCGCTCGCTATGACATCAAACTTCTACGGCGCATCAGCAGACGCGCAAAAAAAAAAAAAAAAAAAAAAGAACATAGAATTAAGGGATCGGTATTCGTGATACATTCATCAAAGAACCCCTGGTTCGCTCACTTGGCGTCACACGGCGGGGATACAGGAACGGAAAGCATTCCCCAAACAAAGCTCGTTTTTTCTTTTTTTTCTTTTCTCAGTGCGGCATGACTTTCTGGGAGTCACGAAGTATACAGTTCGAAAGACGGCAGAGCGGCGGCTGTCTGCCGGCTGACCCCGCGGGGCGGTCCCGACGAAACCCAAGTGGTGGAAGTCACGACGAGCTAGCCAGCCGGCGACTTTAAAGCGATGGACGAGAGAAAGCGAGAGAAGTGAAAGGAAAGAAAGAAAGAAAGAAAGAAAGAAAGAAAGAACACGGAGAAAGGAGCGCATCGAAGTAGCGGCGAAAGTCGAGCAGGCGCGAAAACCGGCATTTTGTCCAGGATTTGTCCGACCGCTCGGCCCACCGCCACTCTCCCCTCGGCCGTGTCTTGTATACAGCACGTCACTGAGAGAGAAGAAGCCCGAGTGATGATGAAGCGAGGGGGTGAGGGGGAATAGAGGACGACAGAGGCGGAGCTAGCAAATGACTATACGCCACCGTGTATTGAGGCCACCGGGCCAAAAAAAATAAATAAAATAAAATAATAATAATTGAAGTGTGTAATCGTGAAGGGACGGAAACCCGGAGGAAAAAAAAAAGATGATGATGAGAGGGACGACGAAACACGATACGCAGCGGCTCCCGTACAACCCCCGCATATACAGCCAGGCAGCTGTTCGTGATGACTGGCTGCTCGCGGAGAAGCCGCAAGCGAATTAAGGAAGCCTCCTTCGTCTATGAGCGCCGAGGCGAGCGGAAAGGGGCGGCGAGGGAAGGCGGGGGCCCGCTCGAAACCGACACTGCGGTGCGCCCGGGGTTCGAAATTGGTATGAGCTGGGCGGCGACTTCTAGCGCGGCTGGAAGAGCGAGCAAGCAAGCAAGAAAGAGAGAAGGAAAGAATTGAATGCCCCCTGTTATTCACTGACACGCATCGCTAGCGAGGGAGGACTCGTTGACGGCACGGTCGTGGCCAGAGACCGAGTAACCGTGAAAGAGTATATACGGCGCGGCCTTGTTCTTTTGATGGAAAGCTCGAGTTTCCAGCAACGACGTTGGGAAAAAAAGGCGGATCTTTCGGAAACATCGGACAAAGACGCTACTTTGCATCACTTTAGCTCTTGTCTCTGTTAGCGGGGTAACATATGGCTCGTGTCCAATGTGGGTGATTGGCGAAGCCCCGGATGGATATTTTCAAAACGGCAAACGTAAGTAGACTTCCAGGACTAATAGAAAAGCTTAAGATATGAAAGAGCGACAGCACGCGGTAACACGAAAATAACGGTCACTACAGATCCGAGAGTCACTATTTGAAAGACACGATGAGAAGAACTAAGGACGCAAATTTAACGTGGCCATCGGTTGGTCTCGATAATGAAATCCCGGACGGCTGAACAAACATTCATTGACGCAATTCAAGAGTTGATACCCCACTAAAAAGGAGAGCAGATTCTATCAAGTCCAGAAATGCTGTTTTGGACACCGCCACATCTGCCATGTTGGCGTTTTGAGCCAATTAGAGAAGACGTAGTCGCCTTGCGAGCCAATCAGCTATGACAAGATGGCGGAGTTTACAATATGGCTGAACCCAGAATAGCACGCCAGGTCGAATGTTCGGAGGGAAGTTCAAACAGTTCTTTTCCCATAGCACAGGAGCAAGCGACATTACAGAAAGAGGCGACGAATGACTTCGTCCTCATTTAAAAAAAAAGGAAAAAGAAAGCACAGAGGGGCCAGCAAAAGACCATGCCTTTGCTACTAATAGCTTTCTGTGTTCGGAGTATACATTTTGGCCTCGCATGACGTCGTCGAAGTTTGAATTGCTGTGCGAGCATGTTTCCTTCCCTGCGACGGGCATATACTAGCTGCTCCCGTTCCCCACGACAACCGTTAAACTGAGGCTCAATTGATTAGTCATGCTATTATTAACTTCGTGAGTACATACAACCAAGCTCGTATATCAAGGCTGGGCGTATCGTTGTTTTTAGAGCGTCATGCAGATATGCCATGCGCCGGATCGTCAAGAACAGCCGCTTATACGGAAATTAGTTACGTGTATCCCCTCATGAATACCAGCATCATTAGCCGCACACTGCGTAAGCAGAAGCTTGACATTTGAGAACAAGGTCATCCGCTGTCTTCGAAGCACCAGCGAGGGAATGAAAATACAAAAATCAATAAACAGCGCCCTTCCGTGGAGGCGACCGCTGACGCATTTATTGGAGAGTTTTAGTTTAGGGGACGCAAGCGGCTTGCGTACGCAAGAGCTAGGGGCGACGGTACTGCGCATGCGCAGACCCCTACGTCTAGGTCTGGGCATGCGCAGTACCGTCGCACCTAGCTCTTGCGCACGCAAGTCGCTTGCGTCCGCTAAACTAAACCTCTCTATTATAGGCATACAGCCGCCGCATGTACTGAACGAGGCCCATTTACTGACATTCCCAAACGGTCACTTCGTCAACTTTCCATCTTCAGACATCAAAATGCGGTCGAGGGTGACGTGGAAGTTCACTCGCTGGAATCCGTCTGCTTATACTTGTGATTGGCGATTGGCGTGAATTCTTATACAGTTCATCTTCGATCCTTGCGGTGGCGCTATAACGCGTTTATGAACCTCGAGCACAATACGATCGGTTAAGCATTTCGTTAACTATCCGTTCAGGAGGAAGAGGAGGAATAAACATTTATTTTCGAAACAGTACCCCGGGGTAAACCCTAGTTCTACTCTCGGCGGGAGGTCTCCTCATTCCAGGAATCCTCTGGCCTTCGCTGCCTCCTTGGCCCTGGCGACGAGGAGTCGTTGTTGTTCCAGGTCCTCGGAGACGAGCTTGGCCTCCCACGTTTCCATGAAGTCAATCCGTTCACACTTTCTTTTTTTAGCGTCAGCAAGTAGGTGCAAAAACAATGTGCAAACAACCAGTCATGAAACTTATCGTGATATCGTGTGGAGAAATCTCGTGAGAAACATAGAAACGACTGAGACGAGGAGCCGAAAGATTAAGCAGGCCTTCCGTGCGTGTGTGTGCGGGCTTTTCAAATATATTTGCAACACTGTATGTACCACGTATACCGCTCTGCATTGGAATAAGTCGTGCTGTTTACTTCGAGTAGAGTTCGAACTGTTATCTATAGAAAGACTGAACGACTATCTCGTTTGTTGGATGAGGTTAAGCACGGCAAAAAAAGAAAGAAACGAAGGTCAGCAGTGATAAAGCGAACGGTGTTCCCCTTGGTTTAAACCGACACTTTACCAGCTGTTTTCCTCAGGGAATCGACCGCAGCGCACTGCCCCGTCCAAAAGGAAGCAAACCACTTCACACTGCGCACGTGCGTGCGTCCTGCTGCCATCCGGCCTCGTAACGCCAGCGACGCCGTCCCGCTTAACGCTCAGCGGCGGGCGAAGCTAAATGTCGCGCCAAGTGACGCACAAGCGATCTCGTTTTCACGGCTCCGCGCGACCGGTCGATATGCGGCGCAGCCATGCATGCACGGTGCGAGCGCCAGCAGGACTGCCGGGGAGGGGGTCCGAACCACGGGCTGCGAAGGAGCTCGACGAGGAGCTCGCGGGAGAGGGTGGTGGGAAAAAAATGAAAATAAAGGCGTCCCAGCCGGCAGAGCTAGCGTCGAGAAACGTCCTCGTTCGGTTAGTCTGGCGCTGTGGACTCGTTGCCCCCTCCCCGAACGTAATAACGCGGCACGAAGAGATCCGCGGCCATGCGCGAAGGAAACCGTAACTGCGACTCCTCGTTGCGGTTTCAGTTTGATTGGGAACGGGAACGTGGTGCCGGGTGGGTAGAGTAGAAGTGTGCGCGTGGTTGTGTAGGGATTGTGTGCGTGTCTCGTTTGAGAGCGCGTGCGCGGGCCAGTGGGTGTCTACTTGCGTACGTGTGCGTGCGTGGTTGCGCAGACACGAGAGTGAGTGTGTGTATGTGTGCGCGTACAGTGGGAAGCAAAAGTTAGAAGACCAACGGTGCCCAGAATATTTTTTTTTCATCTCAGCTAGGCACGGGTGTCCAACCAATGTACTATATTGAAGCACTTCCACGTTCCGCAGATGTGCTAGAATAAATTTAAATATTTTGATGATGCCATAGTCTCCAATTTTTCTAGTGTATGTATGTATGTATGTATGTATGTATGTATGTATGTATGTATGTATGTATGTATGTATGTATGTATGTATGTATGTATGTATGTATGTATTATGTGTGCATGAACATTCAGGTGGGCTAGCTAACGTCACAACGCCTCTGCAGTGTGCTGCCTTGGAACTTGTCCCCAAACCAGTAAGTGCGTTCCGATTTTGCCAACTCTTTAGACGTGGACTTTCGTAAACTTTCTTTTTGAGTGTGCCAATGTTGTTACTCCTTACGTACGTACCTAAGCTAGTAGTAGTAGCCGGCATCCTACATACTGCTACCGTCCCTTGGGGGGGGGGGGGGGGGGCTGCCTAAATGTGGTATAAGGGAACATAAAGGTTTTTATACGGGATGCACATACGTTGACACAAGGACATACGCTATGTGATATATGGAAACATACGGGTTTTTATACGGTACCCTCAAATGTTCACATGGGATGAAAGATAAAAGATACGGATGAAAGGTATATGATGATATCATATAATAATATCCCCTCGCATGATACATAGGAACATGCGGTTTTAGTGTGCGACCCGCTTATGTTCATATGGAATTGTTGAAGATTTGGACATATAGGTTGCTTTATTTATTTATTTATTTTTTTTGGAGAGGGGAGCGGGGCAGGGTAAGATTACGAAAAGAGACGCTGCATTGCAACGCTTTGCGACCGCAGCCTCCCGCAACCCTACACTGACACGTATACACTCAAAGAACTACGCATGCTTCTTCAGACACTGACGCAAACTACGTTGACACGCTGTTATTTGGAATTACCACTTTAACAACCATTTCATTTGCCAAGCAACCTCGCTTTTTTATCCGTGTTTTCCGAGTTGGTCCGTGAGATCTTACGGCAGATTGAGTGAGTATAGACTACAACCGGAGCAATGGTACAGTCTCTCTCACCATTGCAAGCGCCGTTAGGCCTAATACCAGGGCACGCGTTATGCCTCGTTTCAGCTTTTGACGTCCCGTCCAGAAGCACTTTGTTCACGGTCGCACGTCCTGGCGTGTCCACCTCGTCCCGCCCCGTCCTTTTTCAGGCGCAAAACAAGACGTCTCCACACTTTCGCCGTCACAGGCCGACACCTTTTAAATGATTATTTCTCTTTGTATTTTTTTTTCGTCAAGCCGCATAGTCGCAAGCATGTACGGCTGGTATCCACCACCACCAACGGGCGGGGCGTGTCGAATTGGCGTCTCTGACATACGGCGGCGCGGGCAAGCTGCTCCTTGTCTGCCTGGTTGGCTGTGTGCTAAATTCACGCTAGAAGGTGAGTGCGACAGGTGCCAACTTGGCACCCATGCGCAGTGCCGAGCCATTAGCGCGCGTACAACAGCAGCGCAGAAGCAGCGGCGGAAAGCCTGATCCTTCCTTCGCCTCCTCCTCCGTCATTGCGCCTACCCTCCCGAGAAATTAACCTCGTCACATCAGCGGCGCTACTTTTCTCGAGGCTCAAGACCATGCAGACGACTCGACGAGCAGACGACGCATCGCATATGGCGCGTCGTTTCGCAGCGAGCCGCAGCGGCTGCCTTGACTTGGCTCGGCGCGCGGATGATCGCAATTACGCGGGTCCGAAGAACAAGGCGTCGTAGTAGTTTGGAGGAACGAGTCGCCGCCGCAATGAGGGGGGCGGGATCGCTGTGTAGTTCACAGAGGAATGAGAGAGAGAGAAGCGAGGGTTGCGATGGCGGTGAGGCGCAACCGTGCAACCAACTGCACCTCGCCCGTCCGCTCTCCCCCTCTGCCCCGAGCGTGGTTTTCACGGGCAGCAGCAGCAGTCCAGGCGAGCGAGCGGTCGGTGCTCTTCCCTTTGACCATCCCCGGTAGTTAGGCAGCGTGCCCACGTGGTGCGTGCGTTGTTCCGTACGGCCGCCCTGCTCGTCCGTCCGGGGGCATGTGACCAGCCGAGCGGCGATTATCAGCTGGGAGGAGCCTGACGCAACGCGCTCTCATCTGGCGCTCACGCTCTCTCGATATGTATATACATTTTTCTTTTCATCGCCGCTGCGGGACCCCCGACGCGATGCGTATACGAGCGTATAAGAGAGAGTTTGTAGTGATGGTGATACTTATAAAACGCCGCCGCCGCCGCTCAGGGCCGGCTTTCGTCGGTCGTGCACCTGTCGTCTCACCGGTGAAGAGCTGTGGGTGCTCTCGGCTTGGGAGAGCACCCGCATTTTCGCCCGCATACGGAGCGCGCGTTCGAACCACAAAGGCCTGGCGTCGTGTGTTTATGGGCGCACTCTCTTGTGTGTGTACGCTTCCGTAGAGATTTCCGGTAGGAAGCGCGGATAGGAAACCGTGCGAACGCGCGATTACGCATGTGTGAACCGCGCCCGCCGCGCCAGCTCAGCGACGGCGCGCTGAGCAGTGAGCAGGCGGTTGCGCGATCGACTCCAGGCGGCGGCCGGTCGTTTCTTTTTCTTTTCTTTCTTTTTTTCAAGGGTGAAGGATACAAAAGGTCTCGTGTGCACGGATTTCAATTTGCGCTTCAGCACACACGTCCGGTCTTTAACATTCTTCAAATCTGAAGAAATTACATTGACGCCACCAACCAAGTTTCTGTCGTCTTTCTTGTTGTCCCTCCCGTCCTAATTTTTTGTCGTGTCCGCCTTTTTGTATTTATGGAAACGTACGGCCTGCTTACAGAACAGTTATCGCCTAAAAAAATAAATAAGCCTCATGAATTCTTACATGCCATATACGTACTCACGACTTTACGGTTAGTATGAACCACATGACTACATTCAATTTTTTAGGCTTCGTATAAGTCAAATAAAGAAAAGGAAAAGACTAGGAAGTGAAAGCACGGCACAAATTATACACCATTTTTCATACCGTACGACATGGTACACTATAAGCATTAAGCATGCAGACCGGAATAGCGTATCAAAGAGTGAGAGAAAGTGAGATACATTCTTTGATGTACGCGGATATCTTTCTGGCTACAGCACGCTACTCTAGATTGAATTGAATCGTGCCAAAACCACGATTTGATTATGAAGCATGCCGTAGGCAGTGGGGGACTCCGGAGTAATTTCGACCACCAGGAGGTCTTCGACGTGCCCCCACTGCACGGGACACGGGCGTTTTTGCATTTCGCCCCCGTAGAAATGCGGTCGCCGCGGTCGGGATTCGATCCCGCGACCTCGTGCTTAGCCGCGCAACATCACAGCCGCTAAGCCACCGCGGCGGCTCTTCTGTAGATGACGAGAGCGATGCATGATATGACCGATTCATAAACAGATATAGTACACACGCAAACCGGAAAACACTACTATATTGAGTAAATCGCGTATGAAACAAATACGAAGGGCCATATATGTTGTCAATGTTTCGGTGCGAAGAAACCATTTTCGCCCACATCAGAATTCGTTGCCGCCCGCGCGTAATACGGTGGAAAATGCGGCTCCCGCGGCTACTGCCGGACGTGCGGCAGATGATGACCGCACCGCGCAGCGGCATCTCCGAGGGCGGCGGCAGTGGGACGCCGCCGCTGCTGCCGCCGCCCTCCCATTTTGCCAGCATGCTTCGTAATGGACGCTCGTATGACTCTCGCTTTTTCTTTTTGTGTTCTTGCGCTCGTCCCAATTAGTCGCAACACCTTGTACTGTACGCGTACACTACGCGGGCCATCGCCGAGCCCGAGCACCCAGCCGCCGAGTTCTCTCGTTCCTTCCTCCGCACGCGTGCGCGTCCGGAGCAGCGCCGAGCCAGCGCGTCGCTTCTTTGATGGAGCCGTTTCTAAGTGGACCCCCCTCCTCCACAACGCCACGTCGCTAACCCCTGCGAGACCCCCCTTGCGAACCTTCGCGCAGCCAAAACCAAACCTATAGCTCTGTTCCGTTCCGTACGCATGCAGAAATAAGAAAACACGTGTGCGTCCGTCTTCTCTCTTTCGCTGCGTGAGACCCCAAGTATTTTTATTCTTTTTTTCTTGAAACCCTGTCGTCTAGAGCAACTGACGGGAATGGTTTTGTATAGGGAACAGTTGTCGACGTAATGGCGGGAGCGCTCCATTTGGACGACGGCGGGAGAGGAGGCGGCGCCTCGACAAGCGATGACTTCTCGTGTCAGCTAGCCGGGGCCTCCTTGCGCGCGCGCGGGGGTATCAGGGAGCCGACCCGAGTGTCGACAGGCTCGCCTCCAATTTGGAGTTGGAAGCCGGGCGGCGCGTCGTGATCAGGGGGCATTCGTCATAGGAGCTGCCAGGCCGAAATGGACGTTCGCCGGCGCGCGCTTCGCTTTCTTCTTCTCTACTTCCTCCTCCTCTTCTTCCTCTTTTTTTCTTTACCGCGACGTTCCGCAAGGCGTCGTACACTTGTCGTACAGTCGTCGAAGCTGGGCTCTTCCGCAGGGCTTTCTTGGTTCCCTTTCTATATATGCGTTTGGCGGGCTCGACACCGTTGGCGGGGCGTAATTGTAAGCGAGCAAAGGGTCGCACCGAGAATTAGTTTAATGATAGAGACGTCATTCTAGGCTGTCCCATTCCCACTTCCGCGCGCGTCGTCTTCTCTCTTCTTTTTTTTCTCTCTCTCTCTCATACACTTGCGAACACGGAGGTTGCTGTGCGCACTGAGCTATATACAGGCGATTCCACTGTTTACAAACAAACATGGTGTCGCAAATTCGCAGTGCGGAAACTAGATAGGAAAAGACAGAACAGACACGAGGACAAGCACCTGTGTTCGCTTCTCTTTCTTCAATACTACTACCACTGCTGTTAAAACTCAATCTAGTACGAAACCCGAGTTTACGGAGTTCCCGGTCTAACCAAGAAATTTACATTCCCCGGCAGATACCGTTAGGGTTCAATGTTGTCATCAACGCGAATTAACGAAACAAACTTGGCCGAACTCGATTTAACGAAGTTTTCCCTGAATTAAACGAGTAGGAAAAGCGGTGATTTCTTTCTAATTTTGACACAGGCGGGTTCTTAGAGCATGCGCTCTAAAGCTGTCTCGTTAGAACACCTAGGCGCCATGGTCACATTCCTAGCTTTATTTCGACGAGGCTGCACGCCGCGCCCATGCACGGAACAGCCGACTCAATACCGCCTCGGCAGGGGCGGCGGTGGTTGCTTTCGTTATTTCATGATATATGGGACAGATGGCTGGATTGGCGGCAAATACAATGCCGTGGTAGCCTTTGCGTGTCGCTATACGTTACAACTTTTGAGTTCAAAGGACTGAAAAATTCCTTTCTCGACTTTACGAACTTCCCGATTTAACGAACTAATTTGAGCGGGGTCATCACTTCGTGAAATCGAGTTTCAGCTGTACTACTACTTCTACTTCTACTACTACTACTACTACTACTACTACTACTACTACTACTACTACCACTACTACTACTACTACTACTCTCTTTCAGCGTCCTGTTCCCGTGCTGCGAACGTGTTTATACCCTGCACTAAGGAGAATGATTACAGTCATGCTCGTTCTTTCTGCCACTTTCTAGATAGTGGAACTTTGCCTAAACAGCGATAACACGAATCATTTACTCAACTGATTTCAGGAGATCCATATTCATGTTTTGTAACAAAGCTGACATGAAGATATTTTTCAAACGTCCCTTTTGTTTAATCTAAGGATTCGGGGGTCCGCGCCGCTCCCATGGCGACAACTTCTCATGCGGCATTTAAGAAATCCCGCTAGGTGGCGACGTTCTCGGGTTGAGGAGATACACTCCTTTCCAAGCGTTAAGGTCGCGTAAGATAGCCGAACAGCTGGACCGGCGCTCTCGCACTTATTTTACCGGTAGTTATACCAGTCGGTAGCTCTGCAATACCAGATGTCCTCATCTAGCTGCACCAACGTTTTGATAATTGCTTGTGGCAGATAGCACAATTATCACTCTTGATAAAAAAAAAAAAAAAGATTACTCGTTGAGGCGGCCATTACTTCTACGAGAAATCAATATGCCTAATTGAATGACTAACATACCGACACTAATGAACATATTAATTATTTGTTTTACAGCACACATCTTAATCTATTAATTGTAGCTGGTAAGCTCGTAGGGCGTATGCACTTGGAAGGAATGCGCTATGCGCTGCACCACTTTACAGGTACTAAGTTTCAAAGCGTCCGACGAAATGAATTCGTGTGCCAGGTACTTTTGGGCTTGAATGCATAGAACAACGTTTTCCTTAAAGAGCAACTGCAACGCCAATGCATTTCATCGGAAGCGCGCGCGCACACACACACACACACACACACACACACACACACACACACACACACACACACACACACACACACACACACACACACACACACACACACACACACACACACACACACACACACACACACACACACACACACACACACACACACACACACACACACACACATCAACCTGCATTTGTACTAATATTCTTGACCGCATGCTCTGCCTCACATGCTCCGCGAAGATCCACAGAAGTTCCGGCGTAGTGTTAACTTGGCAGGGAAGCAAACAAGCAAACAAACAAACGAACGAACAACCAAACGAAAACAACGAATGAATGGAAACAAGAAATGAGTTTGTTGCTCTTTATTGTGCACTTTGTCTGAGCGATGGTCCCACAGAATATGAACCATTAACCCAGATTTTCATGACGAAATATGCACCGGCTAGCGCAGAAACATGTTCTGAATTCGTTCTAAAAGACGAATGGAGCAGCCGATGTACGCTCTACCTATATCGCCTCCCCCCACCCATCTTTTCCGCAACCCATTTATAACACAGAACAGAACAGCAATGTCCCGCGAGGCGGCGAAACACTTCAAACAAGGAGGCGCAGCTTTTCCCAATTTTTGCATCCACTTTTTCGCCCATCCGACACGTCTCACCTCAAGGGTAGCAAGAGAGCGCCCGTTAGCGCGCATTTCGTTATGCATGACTGGGCAGCGAACTCCCTAACCACGACGCTGTCGCCGCAAGACCCGCCGAATATAAGGGGAAGGAGAAGAAGAAGAAAAAAAAAGCAAGGAAAGAACGAAAGGATTCTCCATACATGGGACTTGTTTGCAAGCGGCAAGCGTCTATAGCGAGTCCATTACGTCCAGCAGAACTGCGTCCGGCAATCAGCGCGCAAAACGAAAAAAAAAAAAAAAAAGAACGGGTTGGATTGAAGGTGAGCGCGCGTGCGAAGCGAGGCTTTCGCCCGAAGGTAGGACAGCTCGGACGCCGTAGAGACGCGTATAAAGCGCGCGCCCGGCTGTGTGCGTGTCTCTGTGCGTGTCTGTGCGTGTGTGTCTGTGTGTGCGTGCGGGCGCGTGCAAGTCCAGTGCGGCGCCAGGCATACGCGCAGCAGGACAGCTGGAATACAGCGTCTCGCCGCCAAAGACGCAATTTGCACTCGCGTGGGAAGGATGCCCGGTCGCCGACTTAATCGCTGTCGTCTCCGCGGGCACCTATACCGGGGGACAGCGTCGCCATAGATGTAGCATTCAGGTATACGTGGCCCTTGGCGATGCTTATATAGCTGCCCCGAGAGAAGCTGGAGGAGCGTCGCGTACTTGCTCAGGCTTAACGTGGCCAAAGATAACTGAAAAATAATGGTGACTGGTATACGTATAAATCGCAATAAATTACTCGGTGGCATGTATAGCGGTGAGATTTCATCATCATGTCCTCCTTCTCGCTTTCATTTTTCTTCTATTTCACATACCTTGGCCATGGGACAGTTGAGATGTCTTCCGACAGGTGAGACAGTTACGAAGCTATCACCCTATAATCTTCTAATGCGTAATTGGATTGGATTGGAGCTTTTCTATGCCTACCCAGCAAGAAATTTGTCCATCACGTAAGACAATCAATGGCTCATATCCCCGTAAGCGATGGCTAATATCTACGTAAGGCAGAGCTAGGCTACAAGCGCTCAGAAAAGTGAAGCGAACAGTGATCCAACGAAAACACCCGCGCAGCACAAAGAACAGCACACGTTTCATTAAAGAACAAGCTCAAAACAGGAATCCGAACCATCAATGAAGTATTGCATACCTCCTCCCACAGCAAACGTAGTGGTCGCTTTGCAACAGCTTCGCTAAATTGATCCTAATTAATACAAGATATCGTGGGTTCGAGTGCCTTAATCAACTATATCTAAATCAGAGGAGTTTAGGCGTGAACATTTATCCGTGTCTTTTTAAACAAGAAAAGGACCACAACAAAGTCGTTCATTTGAGTTATCCTCAAATTACTCAACAATGCATAATATCAACGCGAATGGCGCAATGCCATTTTCAGCGACTGAGGGACGTTTGTGCTAGACGTCCCGCACACACTATTATATTCCTCCCTATGCATAATTCGCAAATGCTGTCTCACTGCTGGTAAACCATAAGCGCAACTTTCAGTTACAGATCTGCTTCTCTCACTAGCACGCGACCAGCGCGAGCATTCTCTTCTGTGTCTTTGAAGTCGCAGTTGCCGATGTTCACTTGATTTGTTGGATTGCAGACACGGAGGCATTGTGTAATCAAGGAGCGCGTGGATACATATATCCTGGATACATATAATATGTGGATATCCTGGGAAACATCTGAAATGACTCCGCAGCTACCTTGGTTCTCTACAAAAAAAAAAAAAAAAACCCAGAAAATTACCTATCAAGAAAGGGGTCAGGCAAGAAGACAAAATCTCTCCAGTGCTATTCACAACATGCTTAGAAAATGTATTCCTAGGTATTAGACTGGGAAGGCTTACGAGTGAGGATCAACGACGAATATTTCAGCAACTTTCGATTTGCAGATGACATTGTCCTGTTTAGCAACATTGGGTCTGAATTGCAACAAATGACTGAGGACCTTAACCGAGAAAGCGTAAGAGTGGGATTGAAGATTAATATGGAGAAGACGAAGTTAATGATTAATTGCCTGGCAAGGAAACTAGAATTCCTGGTCGCCAGTCAGCCCCTATAGTCTGTGAAGGAGTTCGTTTACCTAAGTCAATTACTCACAGGGGACACTTATCACGAGAAGGAAATTTACAGACGACTAAAAATGGGTTTGAGTGCATACGGCAGACATTACCAAATCCTGACCGGGAGATTATCTATGTCGTGGAAAAGAAAAGCGCACAGTCTTTGCAGTCTACCGGTGCTAACATATGAGGCAGACGACACTTGGAGGTCGACAAAGAAGCTTGAGAACAAGTTAAGGCCCGGGCAAAGAGCTATGGAACGAAAAATGTTGTGCGTAACGTTAAGAAGCAGAAAGAGAGCGGTGTGGGTCAGAGATCAAACGGGGATAGACGATATTCTAGCTGGCATTAAGAGAAAAAAAGATGGAGCTGGGCAGGCTATGTAGTGTGTAGGGTAGATAATCAGCGGATCATTTGAGTTGCAGAATGGGTGTGAAGGGGAGGGAAGCGCAGTCGAGGATGGCAGAAAATCAGGTGGGATGATGGAATTAGGAAATTTGCAGACGCAAGTTGGAACCAGCTAGCGCAAGACAGGAGTAATTGGAGATCGCTGGGAGAAGCGCACTGCAGAGGACATAAATATAGTCTGCTGATGATGACTTTATTTGTTACGAAACGTAGAAATCGGAATTATGAAACGCACAGTGTGTTACCATAGGATGCAAGTCAACTTGATGTCCTTTCTAATTCGGTGCCTTCAGCGGGAGCTTCGCGATACAGGAGAAGGTAAACGCGTTCGCACTCTGAAATGCGTTGGTGCGTTTGCAGAGGTTCCAATGACCACATGTGTTTTAACGAGGATTTGTGAATAGCTGGTTTTCGTGAGTGCATGAGTGACCCGACTCATCGCTGTACATATCATTTTACTCAACCGACACCCAAAATATAGCATGCTGGGTTATCAGCCGGGCTTAATATGTAGAGCTTCTCTCTAAAGGCGGCATCTCTCTCTCTCTCTCTCTCTCTGTCTCTCTCTTGTAACACGATCAACAAATATCACGTGGCATTTTATGCCGGCACTTGCCCAAGCAAGAGCTCTACGTTTAAGTAACCTTTTTACGTATAGTCTGTATACATGCAGAACTAAACAGTTGGCCGGAAATGAACGTGCGAGTGCAACGGCGTGTTTATGCCACATTTTTGCGGTTTCCTGCAATACTGTGGCGAGGTCGACGGACCCCCACCACTAATAACACCCAAGTGCCTGCGCAGAGGTGTTCGGCCAGACCACTAAGGGCGATGAACGACGACCTGTGGCGTCTCTCAACCAACCACCTATAGGAGCGTGTTGCGTGGGACGAAATTGCCCGTTTTTCACAATGTGAAACAAGTCTTTCTTTCTTTGTCATTCACCCCTTCTATCTCTCCCTCCTCCTCAGCGTATACCGAAACGCGCTGTACAATATCGAGAGAACAAAATTTTAAAGAAAAGAAAAAGAAAAGAGAAAGAAACGAAGGAGTGAGATTCGTTGAAGACAAGTCGCGGGGCGCGCAGACCTCGCGGCAATCCGTCACACCACCGAGGCGCCCGTTGCGGAAACGCTCGACTTGGCGCTCTTCGGTACAGACGCGGGGCCCATTACAAGACAATAACGCCCCCGAATCCAGTTAGTTACTCGCGGCGGAAGGACGAGACGCATTATACGTTTCGGGCGACCGCACATCATCAATATACCCGCACCGCCCCCCCCCCCCCCCTCCACCTTCCCATTCCTAAGTAGCGGACACGTACCGGAACACGTACACACAGATGAGCTGGCCGCTGGAGAAGCAAAAGCGAAACAGACGACTTCGCCCCGACAAGGCGTTCGTAAAGAACTACGCACGGCGCGAACTCAACTCCGGAAACGCACGCCTTCGAATTGTGCATGCGCGGTGAAGATCACGAATGCCCGTTGTTGCATGCGCCGCAAAGAAAACCCACGCTTGGATCCTGTATGCGGAGAAACGGACCGCCGGTTTGTGAAGGGTGGTGCAAGCGGGGAGGGTCGTACGTAGAGGAGAAAGAGGGTTCCGCGGCGAGCAGAAGAACGGTAAGAATACGAGACTAAGCCAAAGCCAAGGCGAGCTGATTTCTTTTGTTCTAGCGGGTCTCGGCGCGCGTTTTGCGGAAGGGGAGTCCGGGGACGCGCGCGGGCGCCCGCTTACCCGTCCGCTCGCTCGCTCGAATGATCGATCACGTGAACTTCCGCACTGGTATGGAGACCGAGACTGCGTCTCAGCGCGTACTTACAAAAGGAAGCCGGAGGAAAGAAGGAGAGAAATGCCCGCAGCAGCTACGGAATCGCCGGAACGCGAAGGCTGCTATATACATGCAGTCGAAAGAGGGTTTCTAGAAGGAGAGAGGAAAACAGGCAGGCATGGCATGGGGCAAGAAGTATAGGTACGTGCACGAGAAGAAAGCGCAACATACAGAAATGGGAAGGCTATACGCATTGCACATGCGCGCGGTCGGCAAAGCACGCAGCATTGGCGTTTCGCATTCATCGTTTATTACGACTCGGAGGAGCGCATTTTTCATCTCCAAAAGTACGCCGAACAACGCTGCCACGCGGTATTCTTCTTCCCTGCGTGGTGGCACTTGGTCTGCCGCTCTCTCTCTCTCTCTCTCTCTGGAGAAGTATATAAATGATGTCTAGTACCTCGGGTCGTCTTTCGCGGCCACGCGAGAACACAATATGCGTATCCGCGGAGAACAGCATCGCGGTCCATTCCTGGCTGGCGCGACCGAGACGGCGTCCGTTAGGCGTCCGAGCCAGCTTTGTCTGGAGTTGCTCTGGGATTCCCTGAATCCGTTGCCTCGAGGCCTACCGACTCTTGCGTCAAGCTCGAGACGCAGAATTTCCTAGAAAACTTACGATAGGATGGGCATTCTGGACTCTAAATTGCGCCATACTGTCGAATTCGCAATCGATCTTGCCGCTTCTGCTTGGCGAACAGGGCTGCTATACGGCCGCTTAGATTGGCTCCAAACACCCACATTTCACAGAATTTGACAATATTGTGGAGTCGGAGAATGTCCACACTCCAGAACTGAAGGCCAGCACGCGAATGATGGCCAATAGAAGGAATCACTTAAAATTCGCCCTTCTGGCTTTTCAAACGCCTTTGTTACTTTGCAACTTTAATCATTTTCAGCGAAATACTGCGTTATCAATGTACCGTCTCGCAATACAGTTACGCACGCGCGCAGATACTAGTTCTCTTGCTGTGTCTGCAGAACAATCAGTGCTTGGAAATTTAAATAAAGCGGAATGAATGACGTCAAAGGAACGTCTGACGCCCCAAGCGCAAACGTTCGCCAAATCCATGTGCCAATCAGCATACCCATTATAGCTGATCGATCGCAGCACCAGAGTTACCCCTAGTGTTTGAGACCCCGCCGCCAAGCAATATGGCGTCTTGTCGAGCTTGTAAACATGAACTAGGATTTTGAAATTTTGGTGGATTGCGCGCAGTGGTGCCGCGTGTCATCTCAAGGATCTAGTCTGTCCGCTATGTATGAGTGACTCACGGCTGATTCCACAGTAATCGTCCGCGCTCGCGTACCCTCGATAATGCATACAACACTACTCGCGACGCGCGCGCAATCTGATTAGAGGCGAACCTCGTTATAACGTAGTCGTAGTTATAACGTAGTAACGTGGCGAAAGTAGCTTCGTTATATCCGATATTCACTATAAGCATATATTTGGTGCACGCTATCAATGGCACACATATTAATATTATTTCATTATATACAACAGCACGTCATATACTGAGGTTTGATTGTACTAACAACGTTCAAGAAATTTCACCGTAGACAAGATCTGCGCAAGTGATAACTTGATAATAACTTGATAACATGTTTTTGCTCCACCATTGTTATCTGTACCGCCACTCTCACGAAATACTCCTTCTGGAGCTTGCTCCACAATTGTTATCTGTACCGCCCCCCTCATGCAATACTCCTTCTGGAGCCTGTGAGGTATATGAAATAAATAAAGAAATAGGCACGGCAGAAAGTAATATAACGACGCGTGGCAATATATGTATTCCGTGGCGTATACGGATTGCCTAGGCACTTCGGTGCTTTGGAGGTCTCTGCCGTCAAGCTCACTGCTTTTCTATCGGTGAAATATAGCTTCGAATACGATATCACCGCAGGCCATAACTTGCGCAGTTATGATCGTTATAATAATGAGACCCACTTACGCATGGTCGCCGTAATGAACCGACGCCCATTCAGGCCTCGACGAGCGGCTTGGGAACTCGGGTTTGGTTAAACGGCGCTAACTATCCAAACGTTCCCCACTGGTTATACGTCCCGAGTGTAACGTCACATCGTTGACACATGTTTCCCTCCCCCGAGGCCAAAACGCGTGTAATTAGCGAACCGTTCGCGTGGCGTTTTATCATGCAAATAATGCGAGCGCTGCAGCTCTGTCTGCGCGTGCGACCATACTGTGACTGTAAAGACAGTAAAACGAGGTTGGTTCACTATTCCAGAAAGCGTTCCCAGAGTTGGCAAAGAATTGTAAGAGCAAGGTGAAGACTGCTCAAGGGCGGGCTTTATTGTCGTTATGCTATAGTTCTGCAACGAGAATGAATTGCCAAAGCATTCCTTATTAGCTCCTCGCCGTCTTACGCTGCAAATATTTCTGGAGGGGCCCTTTCGAAAGCTTCGCGAGGACTAGACTCGTCTGGTTGTCCTTTCCTTTAATGCAAGCGACGCCGACTTTTAGCCACAGGAACGCTTGTGATGCCATCTCCAAGTTTACATGCGAAACATAAAAGAATTACGGGATATAATTTTCTCTTTTCATTTGCTATTTTTTTCCTTGCTTCAATATACAGTTACTATTCGTTTCATGTCTTTACAAGTAGACTTATAGTTGCGCTATTTTCATTTATTAAGATGATCGTTTCAACTTATTTTCCTCAATTTGAGGAGAAAAATAAAGTTTTCTTGGGCCCTTGCACCGCTCAATTCATGGCCGATCCCACTGAACGGGTTGCGCCATTTCTCTAAGGAACACCCAACCAACCCGCAAATCAAAATCAGTTCCTACAGTAACCCGCGAGTGAGTAATTGAGCGGGCGAGGAGCGCAAAAGCCGCGTCGTTTGTTCTGCCGAACTGTATAGCGAGGCAGTCCATTTTCTTTCGCGCGGTGGCCGCAAGAATTTCTGCCGGCTCCCACCACCTTCGCCTCGGTCTTCCGGCGGGGAGAGCCTTGGCCTATAGCCGCAGCCCCGGGAGAAGACGTACAAATCAAAGCTCGGCCTCAAGCGAAGACGACAGCGTCTCGCGGTCCTCGAAATCGGATTAGCCCCAGCAGAGCCGAAACCAAAGTGCAGGGGGAAAGTCACCGAACGAAAAGACCGACCGGTCCCTCCCTCCTTCCGCACTGTGTCTTCCGTCTAATACGCCAGCACACACACGCACACATAGCAGGTCCACTGCGCGGACAGCGTCCGCTGCTTCGATCGCAGGCTCGGACGGGGATGTCGTCGTCGTACGCGCACAGTTGGAAGGGCCGAACCGAACGCGACAGTTAGAAATTGCGCCCAGTCTTCGGGGACCGTATACGGATCTCGCCGATGGCTGGCTCGAAGGCGCAAACGAGAACCGCGAGTAAACGGATTGGTGGGACAGGGAAGGCGGCGGGATGGAAAGGAGGAGAGGGGGTGCTGAAGAGGGGAGAGGAAGCGCCCGCGCCCGCGCAGCAAAACAGACAAGAAGGGCGAGTCACGCGACGATCTTGAAGCCTAGTCACAAGAATTTAAAGGAAAGGTTCGTGGGGAATAGGCTTCCCCTGTATCGCGTGAGAAGCAAGCTGTAATTTCTAGCCGTGGAGAGCGCGGAGGAAATGGAGGGAGGGTAGGGTCGGGTAGCTGGTGGCGAGAACTGATCGGTGACGAGGGCTTGACCAAAAGCTTCCACACGCCAAACAAGGCCTCGTAAGGTTCGGCAACCCTGTAGGGCCTACTTCGCAAGATCTAACGCACATATGGGTCCCGAAGGAAAAGGAGGAGCGGCGTCACTTGCTGGCTTGGCGAGGCTAGACAGTCGCCTGACGTCATGCTCCCTCCTTAGTATTTCTCTTTCCTCCACGAAAGAGGCAAGACAAACGTACCAAGAGCTCGACGTTGACGACTTTGGCGCGGGGCCGAAGGTGGGCGGATTGGTTGTCTCGGAGATAGACGCCGAAGGCGAGCAGAGAGAAGGATCGGAAAAGAAACAAACCGAGGCACCGCGTGTCCAAGCTACAAAGCACGAAAGGGCTAGCAGTAAGACAAAGAGCATCTCGGAGCCGATCTGGCTGCCGTAGCAAATCCGGCCGCAGCGGCGGAAAAACCATTCGCCGCCGCCCCCGCTTTCCTTTCTACGCCGATGAGTCGCGAAAGAGGAAAAGCAGGACAACGGGTTATCTGCGGGAAGGATCAAAGAGCTCAGCGGCGGGGTCTCGCGACGATCCCGTTCCGGGAGGAGAAAGGTCTCGCCTTAGCCGGAACCGCGGTGCGACAACGAACAGCAAGACGTGGCAGCTGCAGAAGCACTGCTGCTGATCGCTATGTGGGGAACGGAGGAGGAAGCCGCTGCACCGGGCAAACGCAACACACGCAAGCGCGCCGGAAGGAAGACACGTCGTCTTCGTCGTAAAAGAAATAAAAGTCCCGATAGTGTAGGGATGGGTGGTGCTAGAGGAGGGTATGGCGAGTGCTTCTGGAGTGGCAGTCATAGCAGTCGCGTGATACCGGTCATGTGATATCCCTATGAGGCATGTGTAACTAACTAACTAACTAACTAACTAACTAACTAACTAGCTAACTAACTAACTAACTAACTAACTAACTAACTACGTGCGCAGACAAAGCGCTGGGAGAGGAAGCTTTATTGCGAGAACGAAGGTTACGCCAGCGAAAGTTCAATACCTGAAGTGCTTTCGAGTTCCAAAATATCTTTTAGAGAGCACATTTTGATGTGAACAGGATTAATAATCGCCTCAGGACATTCAAAGGAAAGCCGTATGGACCACGCGAAACGGTACCATCTGGCCTGACAATGCCAAACGAGAACGGCGACAAGGGCGTAACGAAAGCGATGAAAACAACGGTGACGGCTGTCCGGGAGCGGCAGGATGGCGACGGCGCAGCGATCGACTACGACGACGATGGCTGTGAACGGCCCTGCCATGCCGGCGACAAAAGCACGCATGACGACACGATGCCGAGTGGGGACAAAGAGACGGCGACTTCATCGACGAGACACCGACATAATAAACGTGACGATGATACGCGCGTGCAGAGACAGTCGTCACCAATTCTGGACGGAGCTCCATCGGCACACGTATACACATATATGCGTGCGTATTGAGAAAACGTCCTCTGTGGATGCGATTTTAGTTGGACGCGAACGGACTTGATCGGCGGTCAACATTCGTCTCCCTATTCGTTCGTCACCCGAAATACACAGACACAAGGAGAACCCCTTGTAGAGGATGATTAGTGTAACTAGATTTGTCCATTGCTTTAAGGGGTCCCCCTGCACTGCACCTTCTTTTTTTTTTTTTTTTTCACATTAAGTTGACGTGAGATTTTGGCAAGGAGAGACTTATAAGGTACGGCGCCGCAGCTCCGACGCCCACGGTAAGATGGCGTCGCCGGCTTCTCTACCGGGACGTAATCTCCACAGAGGCAGTTCCTCCGATAACCTCCTCGGTCTCGCGCCGGTGACTCCGTTCGCTTTCCTTTTGTCTTCCGGAAGAGGAAGAAGACAAAGAAGGAGGCGCAATACCGGGGGTGCATTCGCGGTGTCGTCCTCTCCGGCCGGGCGTGGTGGTGGTGGCCGCGGGTGTATCGATTGACGATGCCCGACAGGCCAGCGAGGGCCGCGCTATACAGCGGAGGTCGTCCTGGTGGGGAAATCCAATAAACTCTTGTAAATGGTATTCCATGAATCACGGTCAGCACCCATTAACCGCTTGGCCAAGCACCGCGTGGGCCGCGATTGAAGAAGGCCGTAGCCGCCGCCGCGAGCGCGCAGATCGCTTCTCCAAAGTCCCTGGAGGCATTCGTACCGCTTCCAGCTACAAGATGTATAAAAGAAGGGGGGAGGGGAAAAGGGGGGAAACGAAGAGAGTAGCGCCTCTGTAGCGCCGTCCTGTCTCTTTTGTTTCGGGGATCTAACGAACGGCTCGTTAAAGCAATAACAACTGCGGGCCCAAGCTCGTCTGCCGGGGCGAATGGATTTCCGGGCCCGTACACAAGAGTCCGAGCTCCGCTGGGATTCGGGTTCCCAGCGACGGGCCCGGGGATGCGAAAAGTTCGAGCTGCGTGTTCCAGTTTTCGTAACAGGCCATCGTCGAAGTGTCACGGCTGGCAGCTCCTGGGGACGGTCGAGTAGATACAATAACTCCTAATTACAACCGTTACCATAATATCGCTTAGCGCCTAAGAAGAGAAAATAATTGCACACGACGTTCAAACGAACAACCTTTAGATCAAAGTGGCATCGAAAGAGCTAATTCTTGGGCTATTCTAATGGTAAGCTTTTGCAGATGACATGCGCCAAAACGATATGGAATAACTAGCACATTGCTCCAATCTTATAATTCTTGCCACTCGAAGAGAAGGCCAGAGTATTTTTCGTTCCCTTAATTGACACGAAAGAGTGGCCCCCTCATCCCTACCGCCAACCACCCACAACTGCACATCGCGTACTTCTTACTCACCAACGTTGCCAAAGTTAGCCAAACGTAAAGACTCACATTGAGCCGACGTAGGCACGTGGGTTCCATACTTCGTGCATTTTGCGGCAGCGTCACTACGGCACTGAAGTGCACAATCAGGATTTCGGCATACCTGGGACCGACGTCGCCGTTACATCTGGCCAACGGTGGTACCGCGGTTACTAATATTGGTAGAACGCAGGAGACACATTGCCACGAAGTAGGTTGACGCTGAGCGTGCTTTCCACGGCGCGTTGGAGCGACCGTTCTTGAGCGGCGAAGAAACCGCGTAGGAGGCATTTAGCGCGCTAGAGTTCATCTGGCACACCCCTCCACTTCACTTGGCAAGAGAAAACTGTCAGCAGCATCAGCGTCGCGGTCACAATTCCATGCCCCGAAGCAAAGTGAAGAAAAAAAATATAACGAAAGAGCGAAGGACAACTTGCTTAGACACCTACCTACCAGTTCCTGGGTTTCGAATACAAAGCATTCGCTGACTCATACCCGAAACCGAGCGTCGCGGGTGTACACAGAAGTTCGCTTACAGAAGCGAACCTTATATCCCGTATTGCCACGGGAAAAAAAATTAAAAAATGGCGGCAACGGAAGCACGCGAAATGCCTCGGGCGGCGTTCCCGCTGCGAGCGCAATATGAAGCGAGTTTGAAATGAACACCGCAGCGCGTCTCTCCTCATGGCCCTCGGCCCCGCAAAGCTCTCGAGCTTTTCTTCGAGCCCGTATATACGAAACGTACAGCGCGAAGGCCTCGGGGCGAAAAGCGCTGCGCTGGGTTTGTCTGGAAACATTAGCGGCTGCAAACAAAAGGCGAGAACGACCGGAGGAGAAAGAAAGGAGCGGCGAGAATGGGCAAGGAGGAGGGATACAAAACGGGTCGCAGTTTGTGACAGCCCTGGGAAGGACCTGGCAACACTGGTAGTGGCAGTATAACTCGGTAGTCCGGGTGACTCAGCGCGAATGCGCTGCGCGCGGGAGGGACGTCGGGACGACGCAGTAGTTCGCTCCTTCGGAAGAAAGAAGAAAAAAAAAGGGAAGAAAAGGAAAAACTGTTGTCGGGTGAACTAGGCACAAAATAGCCCGAGAAGGAAACAAAACGAAACGAAAGAAACTGTATACAGGCGCCGCCTATAGCAGATTCTAATCCGGTTCCCCCGTGTTCACTGATCCGTTGAGGGGAACCGCGACGAAAACGAGTCGCCCGCGCAGCGAAACGGCCCCCTTGCGCGCCTGCTTTGCCTGCGTGCTTGCAACGCGCAAGTTGCGGCTCGCGCCGTCGTCTCACGCTCATGTGCGCGCCCACGCTGCCGGCGAACGCTGTGCGTGTCGGATTGAGAGCGCGCGGCGAATTCGACGCGGGCGCCTGGGCAGCGCTCCCGCCAGGCGTGGCCTGCAGTTCGGTGTACTGAATTTGCAAGAAACTGAGGAGGCGAGTGGGCTTGGAAGAGGAAGAGGGGGCGGGGGGGGGGGCGATGTTGGGTGGGCAGAAAAGCAGAAGGATGGCCGTGGGCAGCAGTTCACGTACAGAGTTTGCAAGATGTGTTGGAAGAAGGGCGGGGGGAGGGGGGTTGGAGAGGGAATGAGGAGAATAAATGGGGCGTGGGTGGGCTCAAGGGAATCGTCGGCGCGGTTTTGCGTTCCAGATCCGAGCAAGGAATACTGCATTGGGGGAGGTTATACAAAAGGAAATAAAGTAAATGAACAAAGATCACGTACAAGCTTTGAGCCAGCTTATCCCTCCCCCCCTTCCATAAAGAAGAAAAAAACTAGATAGGTAACGGTGCAAAGTACGTCGGAGGTAGCGCCAACAGCGCCGGGCACGCTGCTGTATTGTTTTGCTTTTTTTTTTACCCTAGTCTAATAAATGTGTTGGCTGCGTCTCCTACACTTCTGACACTTCTTTCTCATGTCCCGTTTCACAGGAAATACCGCTTAGTGCGACTTCTTACACTTATGAAGACGCTGATCATGCGGTGTACCGAGCGTGCCATTAATTTGTCGGCTTGTCATAGTACCTTTGCCACAGCGGGTCGAATGAGACCATTTGAGTTTGTAACGTCCATTGCGCACATTTCAACCGGTTAGTCACTTAGTGGACGACTTCAACCGGCGTTCGAAAGGTCTCATTCATGAGACGTTCGTCACTGACAGCGTGAGCAGGAAAGAAAAAAATAAAGAAAAGCTAAGAATTTAACACCCAGAAAACAGCATTGTTCCTCTCACTGTCGAAGTGGGTTATCCCGAATTACGAGCAGCAATATAGTACCCTGATTGATTGATTGATTGATTTATTGATGCAGCTTAATGTGTCAAACCAATACAGGCGTTACGAAAGACACTGCAGTGGAGGACTCTGCATCAGGTTTCATCACAGTGCAACAAAAGTGCGATACACGATGCCGCCGCGCGACCAGGAGTCGAACACTATACCTCGTGCACAGAATTAATGGTCAAGCGCAGTGGTAGAACACGGACAAAGCAAGTGGACGCACACTTGCGTCTTCACTGTCAGAGCAAATGCAGTTGTAGCTCCTTTAGTAGATATGTGTCATATGTGCCACATTACCCAAAATGACAAGCATAATGCACTGGTGCTCGACACCTCTTCTGGGGCGAGTGAATCAAACAGGGTGACCGGTTTTGTAGCCTAACTTCACCTTTTCTAATCTAACAAGGTAACCACTGCACAATTCGGTAGTGAGTCTGCCTTGAAGTATCGTAGCGCTGTGCCGTCAAACGAACTTCGGCTGCAATCACGAAAAAGAAAACAACCGATGATATTTCGAAAAGAAAGAAACAGAGGATACTGAAACCCGGGACCAAACCAAGAGGTGGAGTCAGAGAACGAGCCCGCCAGAACTACAGCCCACCCCACAAAAAAAGTTATACCAGAAAGCGGGCTGCGAATGGCCGCGTCATCGCCGGCCCACATCGCCACCATTTCTCTCTCTCGCCATGTATACTACTTTCTTCTTCTTTTTTTTTTTCCATGTATTCTCGAATGCACGGATTAATTGTTCTCCTCCGCTGGAGCGTGACCGATATCGACACAGAAAGTGAGCAATGCCTCGTCCGGCACACTTCCATTTCCAGATCTGCGCAGACATGCGCATCTTTGGGCGGGGGAGGGGTGGGGGGGAGTTCCCCAATCTCGCAACACAAGCGTCGTCCGCACTTCTCCGTCATTCGCGGGTGTGTAACGCTAGAACGCTATCAGCGGGAACGCTACTAGCGCAGCATAGCAGAAATGTATTCGGGTGGGAGGGTGGGGTGGGTTCTATGTACAGGACGGTAGCACCGGTCAATCTGTGCGTCGAACCCCAGATAAAAAAAAAAAAAGAATGAGAAGAGGGTAGGAATGAGAGGCTGGGTTGACCACCACACAAAGGCGAGATGCGAACGAAGGGAGAGAGCGTGGGCGACGCCGGATTGTGCAGTATGCAGCCGGGCGACGCGCAATTAGTGCTCGTGCGTGAAAATCGCGAAGCCCCAGGCAGCGTCACGCACGTATGGCGAGCGTTTTCCTGTCTTTGCCACACGTTGTGGGCGGGACGAGTAGACGGGAAGTGATGGGCGGGGGGATGAATTAAACTGTCCCATTAATCACGTTCCTTCGATCCGGCGAGACAGCGGAGGGGGAGAGGGAGTTGGAGGGGTGGTAGGGGGGAGATGAATCTTCAAGGTGCGAGTTCGGTGTTTAGTGGGCTGCGTTTGACAGCGAGAGGGCGCTTGGCACGCAAAACTGCGGGGCTTTTACAGAAACAGCTCACCGAAAGTTAGCGAATACGGTATTACACCATACCGGCCCCTGCAGTAGGTGGCGTCCACATCGCATCCCTCCAAGACGGCTCCTTCCGAGTGATGGAAACAAATCGCGGAAGCCGTGCTTTTATGCACTGTAAGCACTGGAAGTCTTCCTTCTTTTTTTTTTTTTTTTAGAGCCGCAAATCGTAGCCGTCGGTTTCAAACGACACGTTGGGCTTTTGCCACCCAGTTTGTCTTGTGCACATGGCGCGGTGTCGCTAAGGTCGCTAACGCCCGTTATATTTAATGCTCTTTACGGGATATATGATGTCCATAGTGTTCTTCCTAAAAAAACACTCCCTGAGAGTAGCAGAAGTCAATATGGAAGGCCCTACCTTTGGACTATAAGGCGGGCGGCGGAAGTACCGTTATGGCCGCCATGTTTAGAACACAGCCTATTTGCGACTACATCGAACGAAGTACCCTATAGAGATGTCGCCAGAACTAGAGAGGTACATGTTGGTTCATATAGTTACAGACGTGGTGCCACAATCCAAACCCCAAGAACGGCCGTTGCGTGGTAATTCGGTTTACCCTTTCATAGGAGCTCGCCGACGTAGTCATCGCCATGTTCATAACCATCGCCAGCTTTACGTTTTCTCTTCATTGAGATGAACGCTTGCCTAATGACATGGTCGTGTTAGAGTGCGCTGCGAGGCCTGTCCACTGCACACGAAAACGGGAAGTGCTCCGCGGTACCTCTTATCGTGTAACCTGCGACTGTCTCTAGACTGCAGCTATGGCGATGGCCGGCTAACAGGATACATGAGAGTTGCGTCTGTGGGGTTAGACGAGTTAACGTTGAATGACGAACGTTTCCTCCTGTCGCAGACAGGTGACATATGAAGAGGGGCATGTTGGGGCAGCAAGTTCGTTGCTGGGCAAGGGCATCTGCCTGAGATTTGGCGCTTACATCAGCTCTGCGTCAACAGAGCACACCATATTCATATGCACGTAAACTTCATTATCTCAGCTTGCAGTATGGCTCGGGTCATCATCGAGTCTGACTCTCTCGGTGTAAACTGAGAAGTGGACAACGTGCCTCTGGGTGGTCTTCGTTTGGACAGAAAACTAAACATGCCTGATCACGAAACTAGATAGATATCTGTTTTCGTGGTCGTACAGTGCCTCGTCGTATATAATATTTTAGTTCGCATAACGACATTAAATAAATGTCCATTGCTGCTGTAACAGCCATTAGGGCGGGGGGTCCTGCGCAGCCATCGCTCGTTAGAGCGAGTGCCGACGAGAAAGACCTGTCCATCCGATTTCCAATTACACTGCGTCAACGGAACCAACTTCGTCTATTCGCAGATTTCGAGATGTCATCAATCGACTCGGCACGCGGTAATCCAGTTCTTTCTCTCTCATTGATTTTTCGTAAACTGGGACTCTGACGTTGTGCCACTGCCTGCGACAGTTCTACGATGCAAAAAAAAAAAATAAAGTTGTCCGACCACCGCAATACAGATAGACATCTGTATCCGCGCTATTACTTTCGCCGCGCACGGTTAGTCTGCTGCGTCTGAAATGCCTTCGAATCGTCCACCGCTTCTCTTGAATCTGCGAGAAGCCATTTAACGCATAGTGCACGTAGAGCGGTTGCTGTTCCAGACGGCTTCTGGAATTACGGCGGCGGTACGTCACTGCAGGTCGGGCGCGCGATCGACTCAAACGACGACACCGGCTGATGTGCACATATTATCATCATTAATTTACCTTCATACGTGATCGAACGACGTCATTGCGGTACCGCCGAATGACATTCAACGTGGGACAACATGGCCGGACGCAACACGGCGTCGAAAAAAAAAAGATACCAATAGGCAAGATCGAAACGTTGCTTCTGGCAAACATTTCCGTCAAGCCTTCGCGATGATCAGCGTTACCGCGCTCAAGAGGGAGTAGATGTTGCTCATGGGCCCTTGATGAATGGCACATGTCCGCGACGGGAAAGAACCGGGTATACATAGCAGGAGGCTCAAAATAACAAGCGAATGCCGAAATATGCAAAAAGGGGGAAAAAAGGAGAAGAAGCATCATTTCCACGGTGTACAGAGACTCGATGTTGCGCCATATCGCCTCATCGCCACCGTCGTTGCTCGTACATTACGCAGAGGACTGCGCGTGGAGGTACACCTGTGTTCGCGGAGAAGACACAAACTCGTTGCGTGGCATACACGCGATACGAGCGGCAGCGCCATCTGCCCATGCGTAGAGCCGCAACGCGACGAGGAAAGCAAGCGATGGTTGTTGGATTGCAGACAGCGATAGCCGCTACTAATGATAAGATTCGGAATGAAGGACGCAGCCAGAGCGTCGTATCGCAGTATCAGGTTATCGCAGAGTAAGAGTCGCGTTCTATAGATAGGGCTGGGCAAAGATACTTTGCAGTTGTATCCTGATGTGATAGAAGATACTAGGGCAACACGTATTTGAGATAAAGATAAGCGATACTACCGCGATTGTTGTATCCGATACGATACTATCCATTTGTATCTCAACATACTGCGATACATTCGAAAACCTATTACAGATCTATATAAACTAGCAGCAAACGCATATGCACAAAAATGTTTTCTTGGAAATTGAAACCTTGTTTCATTTGAATTAAATGTCTGTTACTATCTCAAAACTTTTGTTTTTCTCGCTCAAAGTACTACATTTTCATTCCTAAACAATCTGTGAAAGCCACCAGAAGGCAAGGCAACCCCATTGCGTTCTTCAGACTTCGTAACAACGCACCACGCAAGGGAAACTTCGATAATGACACTATATAGCGGCATCAGCATTTGTGCGAAAGACGCCGCATGCATTGACGTACGCAGCACAGCGCGGTGGCTACCAGCAAGTGTCATGGCACAGCCGAAACTAGAAACAGCGACAACAACATAAAAAATCAAGAAAAACAAAATGTCGGCTGCGCGCCAACGTTCGCGCGCTTGTTTTTGTCGAGACGGCGCGTGCGCCACCACGTGACTCTGCTCCACCAATAGGGACGCGCAGAACTCATCGCCCGCCTTAGCCAAGTTCATAGTACCGCATAGTGATGTTGCGATAGCATTATCTTCTACCTTAAGATATACGATACGTCCTTTCATGTAACGTAAATACAGATACTGCTACGCGTCTTGTCAGACGTATCATGACACAGATACAAGATACCCAAAGCGTATCTAAGATAGTATCCGAGATACATGTATCTTCGATACTGTCCAGCACTCGTTATTGAAGAGGGTCTGTACCCTCAAGGCTATTACGGATGCTTGCGTTCCGAGCGAAACTACAGTCGAAGCCTTCCGAGTCGAAAATGCAGGGTGTGTCACTAAATACCTCAAGTATACACTAAAAGAGAACGACACTGCGGTATACATAAAGCGGTAACCTTTGTTGACGCACCATTCGCACAGGCGAGCATCAGATATTGTGCTACAATCAATCGTCCCTCCTTCCGTTCCAGAATAATCAACTTAAATTTGATTTTAAATTTTCAGGCAATTTCCTTCGGAAACATTATGCCATAATGTAGTTTAATACAGGCCACGCTCAAAACAAGCTTTACAGTAAACGTTGGTCTATATATGTCCGCCACCCATACGTATTTATTTATTTATTTATTTATTTATTTATTTATTTATTTATTTATTTATTTATTTGAGGTATTTACAATGTCTGAAATACCCCATATATGAGGTTCTAAGTGAGGAGTGGGCAAAAAGTACACCATGCTACTAAGCACAAATGTATTACAATACGCGTAGCACAAATCAGTGAAACGCTGGTTCCAAGCTAAAAGATTTAGGGTATAGAAATTGGACAGTACGCAGGGAAACTCGCGAGTGCGGTCCGCTATATAGGGAAGCACGAAAAGCGACACTAAGCACATAATCGCACAAGCAATAACAAGGCGCAGGAGATATCAATTTGTAGCGTACATGTTCATTGTATAATGGACGTCAGCGAGCTTTCAGTACATTGAAAATATTTCAACAAAAATTTTTAGGCGTGCATGCCGCAAATAAATAAATGCTAGGGTACGCAGAAAGAGAAAAGAAAAGAACGAATGCTTAAGAACGCCCGAAGACGAACTGTGCTTTCAATAGCCTCTACTATAAGTCGAATCCGAGGCTCCAAGCTGTCCTCACAAGATAAGCTGAAGGCTGCTTGCAGCGCGTGGATAAAGACGAACAAACTTGTCTCTCGAGGAGAGATATATGTAAAATATTCTTCTCCGTAGGCGATATTCCCTGCGATGCGCTAAGAAATATTTCACGCAAGCCTTGCAGACATGCACAATAGTGTGTTCTCGCAGATTAAAGGAGACGGAAGTGTGGCTGCACGCTATTACAAAGGGTTCAGTATTTCGCTTAGAAACGACGACCACGCAGCCCTAAATCGCCTCTCTTACACAGTCCGCCTTTAGATAAACATTATTCCACATTCAGCGCGCTGTATTTACAGCACGTGGTCAAGGAAAACGGAAATTCAATACAATGTAAATCGACATTTCCGACAAAGGCGACGCTCCTCCTTGGGAAGCCGTAGCGCGATTGTCGCGCCTCTCGTGGTCCCATTCTTCCCAAACAGCATGCTCGATGAAATATTCAAACTTTCCCCAACCCTCCCCCCCCCCCCCCCCCCCCCCTTCTTCCCGTCCTCAAGAAACGCGTCTCTTCGAATCCTCTCTTTTAACCCCCTTTCCTGAACACGCAGTAATCGTCGCCGACGTTATACGTAAGCACCGGGACTTACACCACATGACATGCTGTAAATATTCTGGAAAGGCAAGCCAGGAAGGATATGCGAAGCGAACACAGACAGAATCGATCGCGTGGAGAAGGTTGAAAAAAAGCGCACGCACGCACACACACACACACACACAGAGAGAGAGAGAGAGAGAGAGAGAGAGAGAGAGAGAGAGAGAGAGAAGATAACGCGGCTGTATCGTTTCCGTCACATAAGCAAAACCGCGGCGCAAGTAGCGATGCGACATCTAGTGGTGCGACCCGCACCACCTATACAACAACGACGCATGCTATTCAAGGGAACGCGCTCGGCAGGCCTCGACGCTGAGGCCGCAGTCGCTTTGTCATGCAGATTTCTCTCTCGTCGAACTGCACGACGACGGCCGCTTGGCGCTGGCGTGCGTCGTTTCTCTTTGCGTTCTCGAGCGTCCTTTAAGCCGCAAGGAGCACCGCGCACGCGCAAAGCTGTCAACGCGGCGCGGGGCGAGGTATCCATTGTTGAAGGGAAAAAAAAAAAAAAAAAAGACTTGGTGCAGATCCAAGGCGCACGCGTTAGTACCTATGTGATGCAAAGCCTTTCCTAATGCGGTTAGTTAAATGTTACACAAGTGAAGGCGACGCGTACAACTGCGCATATGTCACTCACAAAAGGAAAGTGCACGAGAGCAAAGTGTACCTGCTCGGTGCATAGAGGCAAACGCTGCGTCAGATGTCACAGGTTGCATACACTGTAAAATAATTCACACCCTTTCCTTTAGGCACATTTACGCCTTTATTTATCTTAAGAGGAAGCTTTAGCTCGGGCCCAACTCCGACGCGGCCTATTCAAATACATGTAAAACGCAAAAACGTTTTTATGAGATAACCCCTGGACCGATTTTGATGAAATTTGTTGCATTTGAAAGAGAAAGTTAAATTCTAGTGACTGTTGGAAGCGGAATTTCGATTTAGGGCTTGAATTTTCTTAAATCGATTTTCAAATATTTGACCGTTTGAAAAAAATGGAAGCACGAAGTTTACAAATTCATAGCTCTGCATCAAGAACTGATATCATGGTTCTGTAAACGGCATCCATTAGATCATTCAAAGCGGACAAGTTCAATATGTCATTTTACATCTTACGTGAATTTGTTACTTCGGTTACAACGGTTTTGCAAAAGTTGTATTTCCCTATGATTAAATATTTTTGATATTCATGTGTAACACATCAATTTTGTCCGCTTTAGATGTACTATTAGATGCAATTCACAGAATTGTATTATCATGTTTAGTGGTTGAGTTACAGAGTCGTAAACTTGATAGTTTCGTTTTTTGAAAATGTTCGATTTTTGGCAATTTATAATAAAAAATTCGCGACCTAACTCAAAAATTCGAAACCAACAGTCACTAGATTTTAAGTTTGTCTTTTAAATGCAACAAACCTCGTCAAATTTGCTGCAGTGGTTGCCGAGAAAAACGAATTCTCCTTTTACATGTATTTAGATAGGAGCACTCGAGCTAAAGCTTCCTCTTAAGGGTGTAAATGATTTTACATTGATGATGAGAAACGCACACATGCCTTTTTGCGATAGACACATCGCACACATGCGATGCCTTAGCCGAATGCCTAAGACACGACATCGACAACACCAGACCTGGAACACAGCAGCGTTGCAAGAGGTGGAAGGTGCTCAAGCGTCGGGTCGTCACCAGCAGTTCATGACATGACGCTCTCACATTTTCATCGACCTTTGTGCCCGATGCAATAAAGAAAAGATCGAATAGACAACAAAGGTATCAGTCTCGCCGGCAAGACATGGCGAACAGTCACAGCAAACCCTGGATTGAATTCGGGGGGTGGGGGGTTACGTGACAAAACCACGATTTGATTATGAGGAACGCCGTAGTGGGGGACTCCGGGTTAGTTTTTACCACCTGGGTTCCTTTATCGTGCCCCCACATGCACGGAACACGGGCGTTTTTTGCATTTAGCCCCCATCAAAATGCGGCCACAGCGGCCGGGATTTGATCCCGCGACCTCGTGCTTAGCAGCGCAACACCATAGCTGCTAAGCCACCGCGGCGGGTAGCGAACCATGGATCCTACTACAGCAACACGACGCCTACTGTGCCACTCCTCTTCGGCTTAGGTTTTGGCCACAGACCGCCGAACGCGGCAGGCAAGGCTACTTCGCTTCCAGGAACAGCTGCCTGCCGGCGTCCGTACAGGCAGGCAGCCGTTGTTGTTAATGTTTCCTCTACGCAAGTGGCACATAGTCATCGTGAGGTCCAGAATTAACAGGCTTGCGCTAATTTAAAAAAAATGAAATTTAGAAGGTAAGCACTGTTTTACTGGAGGTAAAGATGTGTTATAAATTGAACGGTGTTCATATAGTGTCGAGCCCGTAAAAACATGACGCATAACAGCGGGGACGATTGGCCAAAAAGCGAGCAATTGTATAAAACTACAAATCACCCTAAAATTAGTTGCAAAAGCGCTAGCCAACCAGAAATTTAATGCACAGATTTATTGCGCTGTTAAACATAGGAAGGCGCCAGCAGAAATAGCCCGGAATGGCGGCGCCGAGACGCTATACCGCAAAATAATCTAAATATTGAAATCTGTCCTGCTGGCCGGGACTAATTCGATCCAGCACTCTGTTGAAGCACGCGCTCGTGCAAAGTGAGAGAGAGAGAGAAGGCAAGAGTGGCTAAAGAAAGGATGGGGGGAGGGTGTCGTGTCGCGGAACACACGTTTTGGACGTGCCGCACGCGTCGTGTGCGTGTTGTCGATACAGCGCAGCATGTGGTGGCGAGTGTACGACGCGGCTGGTTTAACGCGATGTGTCTCTGTAGTATAATGCGTTGTTGTGCGTGCTGGAGCGAAGGAATAGGGGCGGGTTTGTGGGGGAGGGGGGTTGGAAGGTTGAGCGAGAAATACGGGAGGTTCGACGGGCCGGCGGCGGGGTTGAAGCGCTTATCCGATGCACCGCCCGGCCGATTAATTAATGGTTCAGGCACGTGCAAGCAGCCCCCCCCCCCCCCCCCCCACTCCATCTCCTTCCCCGAGCGCAGGAGGAGGAGAGTGAACCTCGTGTTAGCCAGCTTCGCAGGCGAGAACGCCGAAGGCGAGAAAGAGTTTTGTGCGCGAGAATGCTGCCACGAATTTTCACCCACCGCCGAAAACTATGCACCTAGTCTAACCCATTATCTGCAGCCGCATGGCCACGTGCCACATGTCAGTTTTGTTATTGTTGTTTTTGTTTCCACCAACTATGTGCACAGCCAGCTGGGAAAGGCGAGGCGATATGCGCGGCCTGGTTTCAGCAAGCGTTTCAGCACGTATACCGGCCGCAAGTTGTTGTGTAAGGGCGGAGAGACGGTGATTAAAAAAGAAAAAAAAAAAAAAGAAAGGAAACCGTGATCACCATGGCATTGCGGCACACTAGAGTATCACAACGCCATCGTTGTCCCAGAAGCTTGCGTCAAAGTTAATAAAGGCCTGTATTCGCAAAGTTCTTACGTTAGGACGTTCATATATACTCGTATAGAGCTGATTTCATGCGTAATATCAGCGAACGCGGCCAGTCAATAGCAAACGGCACTTTCGAACGAACTGCATTGTGAATTCGGCCCAAGAAATTTTGTTAAGTCAATCATAATAATACATAACACAAGAAGTCAACGTAAGACATGTGGTAAAAATTACACAGACGGCATAAAAATGCGTATAAAGGAAACCGCGCTGACGTTGCGTTGATTTATTCGTTTGAGTTTTGTTTTCTTGCGAATTCGACGATTCTGCTCGCGAGTTCTTGGGTCAATAGGTTGCTATACTACCGACGAAGCTCAGAAAAGTCGAATGCCCAAAGCACAAGGAGGTATTCCTGTTCAGCATAGGTTTCGCTTAAAAGCCATACAAATGCGAACGTTATTTTCCCGCCGGCCCAGATTTCCGACCGAGCGCTTATCTTTTTTTTCTTGGACAATGGGCAAAGGCGGTGCCTCGACATCGATTCGCGAATAGCAAACGAAAGCATGTAGCTCGCACAGCAGTATCGAACCGAGAAAACAGCGCCAAAGTGTTTTTTGAACGCGACCGCGATTGTAATGCGTCCTGGATTCGCACTCAGTCACGCGTCCACTTTCAAAGTTTTTGACATTGTCATCCATCCGTGAGCCTTGAACGAAAAACAAAGATTTTAGTAGCATTCCATTTACTTCTCGCTTACTATACGTATGTTCACTTTATCTCACCGACTTTCGACGGCCGGACCCTCCGTGTTCGCAGACATGGCCAAGCAAGCACAGGTCGTGGAGGGATCTACAGTGCAGCCAGCCCATCGACTGGTATATCAAAGCCTTTATCACTCCGACCGACCATTTATTAGTAGCCTCTCAGCATTCCATTGATTTTATGTCGACTTTATTCCGTATCCGCCGATAAAGACAGAAATGCGGTCAACGTAATGCACTGAGGACCTTGCGAGCGTACGATTTTCAGTGATCCACAAGTGCGGTTCGTGGGCCGCGCATTGACTGACATCGAAGCACTTACAAGTTTGACCGATGATTCTGCCAAGATATCGGACAGTCCCGAAACACCGTCTATTAGTTCTGTGTTTTTGAACTGACTGCTGATCCGAGAGTAACTTTGAAACGGTTCGCTGCATAATGAGTCAGTGAATGGGTGCAACTGCTTTCAGTAATATTGCAGCATCTTACTAATGGTTTTCCGGGGACATTATGCAATCCTTGAAGCTCTGCGTTCTATCGCACACAGCCAAACTTGCGGTGGTGACTACCATGCATAACACAAGACTTTTGTTGTCTTATGCTGGCTCTTTGTTCCGAAATCGGCAAGTACTACATTAAGGCCTCACAATAAAGACACGTCGAGGAATATCGATTAATACTGAATCACTTATCAGTTTGACCTATCATTCTATGAAGACAGCTAGACGTATTAACCGCAAGACATGGCCCCTTTAAGTCCCACTCAGATTACGTGTAATTTTCTTTCTCATTCATTATCGAAATGAGGTCGCATTTCGACGCAAATTGCCAGACAAAAAAAAAAAAAAAAGGATCACATCAAATCGCTGTTCGCGCTTCGCCCTTTTCAACAACGCCTTGTCTTATGTATCCTAGACTGCAGCTGCTTTCAGGGCACCTGCAAATACACGGACGTGAAATTTCGAGTGCACATTTAAATTCTAAACCTTGCGGAAATTGTTGGAGCGCGATCGACTTTATACAGATATCGTTCGTTTCTCTCGAACTTATCTAATTATCTTATCAGGCAGCTTTGGAAGCGGGGCTTGTGCGGAGCAAATGGATGCCCTGTAGTATAAAGTCCAACGTAGAGCGACCAATAAACATAAGGTAAACTACTGAATTCCCAACGTGGATGTGCGTTTGACTATAAAATGACCACATATGTTCGTCCTACACAGCAGGCCTATACTTTCTTTGTCTCGTTGTGGTCTGCCACCGGCGCTGATCTGTTAGCAGAGAAAACGGTGGTAGGCGGAGAGGGTGCGGCGAAAGCGGGTTGACCTTCAGCGATCTCTACCGACTATGTAGGCTGTATAGACTATATACGTACAGGCTGGTGCCTATATCGCAGCAGCTGGGCGACAGTTTTAGGGAGTGAGCCTGGGTGCCTGCCTCTGCAGATATTTGTAGAGCAAAGGCCAGCGTCGATGGCGAGGCGAACTTACATTGTATATGTATGTATTTTTCCACTGGAGATATCGATGAGAACTAGCAGACTTGAGCGTAATAGCTTTGTTATTGCGAAGGCATGGCGTTTATATTCTACCCTGCGTGTTTCAAAGACATTTAATTGACAGCGTTGGACCGGTTGCTTTTGTTTCGTTGCGATGCATTCTTTAAGATTCGTTCTATACTCTCTATTATATTCCATTCACGTTCCGCTGCAGCTGTTTCCATGGGTAGCAAGCCTATGCGATCTCCGCGAGAACAGTCTGACTTTGAGAACGAAAATAATTCGAGCCGAGATGACCATTTATATATATGCGCCCTAGCACGAGCCACAAGTTGACCACTTTGTTGAGAACATGTTATCCTGAGTGAAAAGCGATATACGAGACCTAAGCTATAGAGAGGTAGAAAAGACGGACGCGAAGAGAATTAAGCAGCCAGCAAGCAGAAATACTTTCGAAATTGTCTGGGAGCTGCAAAACAAATATAAACGTGGGTATTCTGTCCGCAACGCTGTAGTTACCACTCGTGATGGTGTTAATCTAATCATCTTCACGTGTTTACGAACTTACGATTTCCCTCCGCTCAAAGATATAGTGAGTTGGTAACCACGATAAGTATTACAATACTATACCTTTTGTAGTTCATAATTTAAATTCATTCGTAACTCGCAGCTGCTAGCAGGCGCCAAGGTTAGCGTCGGGATTGTATGGCACATCCTGGAATGTAGCGACATGGAAACCTAACTTGCAGTAGCGTTTTCGGCTGGCACACTGTTTCCCCCGTTATAAGAGCATGGCGATTGAAAGGTAACGAGGCGCGCAGTGCGGACAGCGCAGAATCTTCGGCGCCGTCTGTGCTGCCCCCACTTCTAAAAGTCAAGAGCCCCGTGGCCTCCTCGCGACGCCCGCACCCTTGTCAGGCGCTCACTCCCCTGGCTCGTCGTCCGGCCCGGGGCATGTCGAAACGATGCCGCGTCCGACGGTGCCTAAAATGGCGAATTGGCCATATAGCCCGGGTGCGCCAAAACGACGCCAAGAACGCGGCCTATAGACTTCCATTCAGCGTTTGCACGACAGGCGCGCCGGTAACACGGAGAGGAGACATACGCTACGCCCAGACAGAAGGCAATACCCGGTCTCCCGAGAAAAAAAAAAGGGGAAATGTGGGAAACAAAAGGAGTTGAAGCCAAGTCACGTAACAAGAAAAGGAATACGCAAAGGAGCTAAACTGAGTAAAGGAAGACGGGGATAAAAAGAAAAGCTATAAAAGGAGCCAACTGTAAACGTTAAGGAGTAAAACAGGAGTTAGAGAAAGGGAGAAAAAAATGAAGCTAAAGGGAGCGCCGATAAGAAACAAGTTGAGAAGTAAATGAAGTAAAGGGAGTAAACAAAAAGGGCGATACGAATAAAACGAATAAATATAAAACAGGGAGTAATATAGGAGAAAGAATAAAAGATGAGCTAAAGGGAGAACAGATAACACGAAAGGCGAAAGAAAAGGAGATATTAGGCGCAAAAGAAAGCGTGTTTAAGAAGAAAACAGACAAGAGAGACAAGGGAAAAGGGAAGGGATAGAGAAAGCAGTAACATAAAGGACAGAAACAAAAGGAACAGAGGCGCGAAACGACGAAATGGATGAGGAGAAAAGCGATAAAGAAAGAAGTTAGGCAACAAAAGAGCTGAAAAAAGAATGGAGGGAACAGAGGAATGCCAGCGAAGAAACAAAGGAATCAGCAAGGAACAACGCGTAGGCGTCAGACGGTGCACGAAAGGGAGTTTAGGGTAAACCCAATCGACAGAGGCTCCACTTGCCTTGTAGATCGGCGCGGGGCCGGGTCTCCTCCGCCTTTTATTGGCTCGGGGACAGAATTCGCGCGCGAGATAGGGAAAAAGGGAAAGGCAAATAAAAGGGAACGAGCAACGTCGCCGAGATCCTTCTCATCGGCGCGGGAAAAGAGGGCGGGATTGAGCTGGGATACAACGTGAAGCTTTCTTTTTTTTTATTTCTGTCTCTTCCTCTCTCTTTTTTCTCTATCTGTGGACTCGCTTGAAGCAGCCGAACAGGCCGTGTAATGAATAAGGCGGATGCTATAGGGCAAGCGTACTTTGCGGAAGCATTCGCAAGGCGATCGAGAAATTCGCGACAGCATGATACTGAAACTGCAGGCGAGCGTAAACGCCAAGTTCTTCTGTTTCACCTGCGAAAAACATTGTCGGTGATTGTGTGTATTATACCTGCTATAGCGCGGAGTACTTCCAGCTCTATACCTGCCAACCTGTGTTGGATTTCCCTAGCTGTACGTTGGGAAATCCCGGGTTCGGGAAGGGAACGAGGAGGGGATAGCGTGAATTTTTTTAGAGTTCGCCTTTAGCACTTTCATTTTTGCATGCATAGAGACTTTATCGACGATTATTTAACACTGGACATTGCACACAAGCAGCAGGAAAATTCGCACATCAGATACTGACATTTTTGTAGATCGCAGCGAATCATTTTCAGTGCTTATAAACATACTGGAAGCAAGCAAATCCGCAGAGTACAATCACCCTCTATATATGGCTTTCGAAGATTACGAAGAGGCATTTGATTCAGCAGACATACCAGCAGTCATAGAGGCATTACGTAATCAAGGAGTACAGGACGCTTATGTAAACATCTTGGAAAATATGTACAGAGATTCCACAGCTACCTTAATTCTCCACACGTAGGAAGATACCTATAAAGAGACGAGGGGACACAGACAAGGAGACACAGTCTCTTCAAAGCTGTTCACTACGTGCTTGGAATAAGTATTCAAGCTATGAAACTACCGAAGTGAGGATCAACGGCCCTTATCTCAACAACCTTCGGTTTGCCGATGACATTGTCCTGTTCATCAACACTGGGGACGAGTTACAACAAATGACTGACGACCTTAACAGAGAGAATGTAGAGAGGGAGTTCGCGATCGCCAGTCAGCCTCTAGATCGAGCCTGTAAAGGGGTACATTTACCTAGGTCAATTACTCACAGGGGATCCTGATCATGAGAAGAAAATTTACAGAAAAAGAAAAATAGGTTGGAGCGCATACGGCAGACATTGTCAGATCCTGATTGGAAGCTTGCCATTATTACTGAAAAAAAAAGGTGTGCAATGAGTGCCTTTTACCGGTGCTAGCATATGGGGCAGGAACTTGGAGTCTGACGAAGAAGCTTGAGAACAAGTTAAGGACCGCGCAAAGAACGATGGAACGAATAATGTTAGCGGTAACGTTAAGAGACAGAGATCGAGTGGTGTGGATGAGAGAGAAAACGGGGATAGTCGATATTCTAATTGACATTAAGAGAAAAAAATGGAGCTGGGCAGGCCATGTGACGCGTAGGTAAGATAACCGTTGGACCATTAAGGTTACATAATGGCTTCCAAGAGAAGGAAAGCGCAGTCGAGGACAGCAGAAGACTAGGTGCATGGGGCGATGAAATGAGGAAATTCGCAGGTGCTAGTTGGAATCGCTTTGCGCAGGACAGGGGTAATTGGAGATCTCAGGAAGACGCCTTCATCCTGCAGCGGGCATAAAATATGATGATGATAAAGAAGAAGCAACTACCCTTCTGGTTTACAGCATTGGGTGCACCATAATTTACTTTCACATGCATTTTTTGCTATCTCACGTCGCCCCACCTTCTAACAGCTTCAAAACGTATTGGGGATCAGGATTTATTTTTCGTAAAACTTGATGCAACATTCGTAAAATTGTAAGATGAGCCCGAATTCTTAATGTTTGCGAAATATTTCCGAGAGTTGGTATATAGGTACAGAGCTCATACTACAGCCATTCGTCAAGCTTGGCCTGATATATGTCTTACGCACAGCACTGTACGTAAATGGGCTATTACAGCCAAAATACCGCGAGCGCAGTGGATGAAGCGATGTGCTCTTTATAGAGAAGAAACAAATATTGGGCGCACGACGTTACTGCGCAATTCTAACGAATTAGATGAAGGAAGGATTAGATGCGCAAAGAAAATATACTTCGCCCGCACGAACATTCCATATCGCTATAAGCCATGGTTTGGCACCGGATATTCTAGGCATGTCGGGATAACCTCCAGTTCAACAGATTCACTCAGCTGAAACAGTAAATGTAGACCGTTCACTTAATGAGTTTACGTTATTGCAGGCCATACGGCTGTGATTTTCAGTCTTCTTTTTTCCTTATAGTGGAACAAGGAATATCTCAACGAACGCATTACTGATATTACGCGCAACCTTGTGTTCACAGAGGTCGGGGCCTGGATGATTTGTACGAACACTGCTGGTGCTCGCACACAATAAAATCGTGTTCGTTTGGCGAGCACATTAGTATGCGAGGAATTTTTAGGCGATTAGCTCGACCTCGTTCGGTGCAAGCGAAACAGCGCCTTAAGGGGGAGTCCGGGACAAGATCTTGAATACTTTTAATATATACATTGTGCAATATTTTTCTTCTATGAAATTGGAGAAGGCAGTTTAGTCATTGCTGCCTATTGTTGCGGTGTACAGCGCTGCGATAGCTAAAAAAGAAAAGAAAAACTATACCACTGAACTCATTCTGCGAAGTGCTCTGTACAGAAGGTATACTGACTGTACTTGGGTGTATGTGAGCCTCACTGAAAGTGACCAACAACCACAGGACGTGTAATCGGTACGAGACGTTTGCCTTGCGCAGAATACTGAGATTCTTGACTGTCCAGTGTTATCTTGAAGTGTTATGTGCACCGACACTTCGTGCGATTGCTTACACTTTACAAAGAAAGGCTTCCCAGAAGTACAAAACTTTGCTCTTTAGAATGCATAACCAGTGGAACACAGACGAACGACCGAGGCACACGTCCTCAAGACACGGCGCGGGACACTGACCTGGGACCACAACAGCCCTCCAAGACAGCCGCGGACCACGCCAACAGAAACAGCAGTTCTACCGGAGACGGGGGAGCCAACCCTTCGCCCAACGACCGAAGAGACGGGTTAAAACCTCCGAGAGCCAAGCCAAAGGAGGCTATAAAGGGAAACCAAGAGGGAGAAAGAGAGCGTCTGGTCCACAAGACGTACAATATACAGAGACTGTGGGGCTCACCGAAGCTGCGTGCTTTATTGCAGCAGCCGTGAAGACACGTCCGCGTGGCGTGCCCGTGTCCAATCGTCGCCTCCCATCGCCGCACTTCCCCCCGCGGACGGGCCGTAATTTCCGGAAGAAAGAAGGGCCAAGCGCCCAGTTTATTGAATAACGTCGCCGAAGAAGACCGGCTAAGGATGGAGAGCGCACGGCGCACGCACGCGTGGTACAGTCCAAGGGGGGCGGTGGGGGCCGAGGGGAGGGTAGACGCCGTCCTCCCGAGCCTTCTTCCTCTACTTCCCCTCAGCCGAGCAGGCTATAGAAGCACGAAAGTGAAGGAGACCCAGACCGAACCGTTCGCGGGCCCCGAACAAGGGTTGCAGCTCTAGTACAGGTCTGTCTCCCAGAAAGCGAGCCAGAGGCCAGCTCAAGGCGTGAGCAAACAAAAACCTTCGGGTTTCGAGCCTGTAAGCAGAGAACACAAACCCGGGCGTTCCTGCAGCGTTCTCCAAGAAGTGGCTGTGGCACTCTCGCTCTCCCTCTGTGTCTCTCACTTTCTCTCTCCTTGCTTTCTTTTCGCCGCGGCTCAGCCGTTTTACGAGGTGATTCTCTCACTGCACGTCGCCCTCGGAGACCAAGATGGAGGAAGGCTCAACCCCCAGCACACCCCAAGCCCGAAGCACACTCCCCCCCCCTTCCCCCCGAAAAAAGAAGTAGCAATACCTAAGCCCAAACACACACGTTCCTCAAGACGGAAGGCCTAACCATCAGTCCATACTCCTCGGCCCCTAGCACTCCTCCCCCCCCCCCCCCCAAAAAAAAGAAGAAAGGAGTAAAGCCTAAGCCTAACTCCCGATACATTCTGACCAAGATGGCGGAAAGGCCTAACCCACATTGCACCCCCCTCCCCGCCGTAGTACCCTTTTTAACCACATTCCTTCTGGCTTCGTGGTAGCGCACGCGCACGACCTCCTTTTGTTTTCACCGTTCCTTGGGATTTTATTTCTCCACGAGTCCCCCCGTTCGGTCAGCTGGGGATGGAGGGGTCCGTGGTAGGCGCGAGCTTGAAGACGCGTGTGCGCCTGACAGCCATCGAAACGCTTTCTTTGCGGCTCGCACACGTCGCCTGGAGCGAAAAAAATAATAATAATAAAATAAATAAAGTAAATAAAGAAAAGAAAAGGCACCGCGCTTTGAAACCCAGGGCCCAGACGCGTATTCTGAGCCGGCTTTTTTACTGCCTCGGAACGAGCGTAAAAGAACAACGAGGATAAGTATGAGTGGGAACCAGAAAAAGAATTCGGCGGACGCGGGGCTTCTTTTCGTAAACCCGTGCGTGTATGGAGGTCGTTCGTCCTTTTTGCTTGCACGCGCTGCCATTTCCCTTTCGGTTTCGTATACTGCGCTGACCGGCTGTCCGAGCCGCGAGGAATGAAACCTTAATATACCCGCGGCCAAAAACGGTGTGCCGTGTTTTTCGCACTACAGTCTATACGCGACGTAATATGATAACGCAGAGACTGTAATAAACACACGCATTTAATGAAAACAGTCATGGCCTGAGCTCGAAGCGTACTTAAAGCTATAAGGATCCGCATTTAATAAGATGAGACCGGGAAGACAGTTTCTTTGAACCTCGTTGGTACCAATTCGGAAGAAATAGATAACTACAGGAGAAAATGTATGCCCAACCGTCAATTTTCTTCTACATTTTTCGCCTAAACGTCAGTACTAATAAAGAAGACTCAGTACCGTAGATTAGCAGTAGCTTCTCAGATCTGGGTGGCTTTAGCAAAGAATTTGTTCTGGATTCTTGTGAAACGGGGAGTTTGGCTTATCGGCCACGTTTGCCGATAAACAATAGGTGACGTCCAAATCTACGCCACAATGGTGGCGCCCTCTCGATTAAAAAATGAAGACCTTAAAGGTTATGCTTTTTCTGGTTGCATGCGGTGGAAGAGATTGTTAAGCCGCCAACGCGTCGTTCACGCCGGGTTTCGGACACCACCTGTTTACTACGCACGCGCAGACGCTGTCGAAATCTTTGACGTCACCGTGAGTCGTTGCGGCAGCTTCAAGATGGCGTCGCCACTAGATTTTGGTTCTCGCGGTGTGTCCGGTTCACCGAGCGTCCTGTCACGGTAAGAGGGCGTTTCGGTATACCATATAGCTTTAGAATAGCCTTCGCCGCATTACGTACGTTAAATGCAAGCACCTTTGTGGGACGTTGTATGCTTTCAAGACTTTCAGTTTAACGTGCGGGAACGCAAACGTTAGGAAGACGTTAAAGAACAGCGCCGTCTGGTGTCTCATGACGAACGTATCCAAGCCAAGGCAATCATTTAGCAACCATTCTGTCGGTGCTACGCAGACGCGTCCCTTCAGGCCTACGGACGCCGGAATCACCGAACGACCTTAGAAAGTGGACAGGCTATGCGCTCATAACTGGCGTTTCAGGTGAGCTTAGAGGACGTGAAAGCTCGTTCCAACAGTTGCTGGCGGTCAACGAGAGTGAGAGCGTAGCCACCACGAGAATTGACGGTGAAGCGGGAGCCATGGGTGCTACCACTTTCGACAACGCTATTTCTTAGCGTGCACAAACATTACGAACGTTAAAATCGCCGAACAACGTACTTTGTCACAGCGTACGTAAACCACGGAAACTCAGTAACGTTCGGAGCAAGAACGGTGCTATTTATTTAAGTACTTAATGCGTTTACGTTTGGCTGCAAACGCTATTTTAAAACTGTCCACTGTTGAAGCGCACGTCCCGATAAGATTGTGTCTAACACATGGCGGCCGTGACGTGTTTGCGACCCCGCAATTACTTCCGGGGTGTGCAGTACGAAACAGTATAGCCACAGAGATCTGCTTCTGTTATTCAGCGGCAACCGTCTATGGGGCGTGGATTTGTACTCACCTACACAGCCTAAATTGATATTCCAGTAACTACGGGGTGAAATATAAAAGTACCGAGATATACAAAGGCGTCGATGTGGACTACGTTCGAGTGCGCGTAGATGGTCACATAGTTGAGATTCAGATGGACAAGTTGCGGTCGAGTAGGTCGTGCAAGAGAAAAGATAACATGTGGTCTGTTACAAGGACAGTATGTGTACGTCCCAATGGAGGAGGACGCCACCGATAACGAATGAGATTAAGACATTTCGGCGCGTAGCATTTAGTTTGGCTACACAAGGCATCAGGTAAATTAATTATAGATCCTGGGCAGAAGAATTAATACCGCAGCGGATTCAATGAGTCTCAGGTTGACGCAATGACTACGCTAACGACAAATTAGTATTTGTACTAATTTTGTGAGTCTCGACAACGAGGTCGTCGACTACTTATTACTTCTTTGTTGAAGATCGGTCTAATGATGGTAGCGGAGAAGCTTTCGAAGATGATCCTTTCCATTTTCGTCAGTTTGATGAGAAGTTTGACACTTAGGGTTATAGGGCGAAAGTTACGGTATACGAGCTACACTCATGACCTTATATACGCGATTATGTCCTTTTTGTTTAGACGCACGGGCTATCGAGACAGCTCTCCTTTCTTTCTTTCTTTCTTTCTTTCTTTCTTTCTTTCTTTCTTTCCTTCTTGCTCTGTTTTATTTCTTTCTCTATCTTTCTTTCTTTCTTTTCCATTTTGAATTCGAGCGCTTCTTATCGACTAGCAGTACTCTGGTTACATTTGAAGACAGATGAAAGCAATAAGTTTAATAACTTCCTGCCGGCCAGTTTCTGTGGCAATGCGGGAAATACTGGGCGCAGGCTGTTTCCCCAACCTTTGCTTCAACGCTGGCCAGTCGCTTTTGTCGCCCGACGTATCTCTCAGACCTTTTTACCGTTTTTCTGCCACCCTACTCGTCGACGTCGGCCGTTTTGCTGTTTTATTCGACCTGTTCTCTTTGCGAGACCTCAGGCAGCTAGCTGTCGATAGAAGCCGGATGTCGCTTGCGATAAAGCCGTCCCGGGTTTATGCGAAACGAATGTCGAATGAAAAAGAGAGAACTAAACCTTATTCAAACTGAAACGGAAACGATGATCAAACGCGTCAATTTTTTGTTGTTGTTTTGTTTTGCCAACTGCTTTCGGCATGCAGGGCGATTTCGACGAGGATGAGTTACGTTCCCAATGCCGTTCGGTTACGATAAGGTTGACTACTACCTTGTATATTCTACGTCGCATCTTTATTTAGGCGAATGTAGGTTCGATTGTTCGCTAGCGCTATTATGTTCCTTACCTTATTAGCCATCACGGCGCACTGACATGCTTGGATTATAATAGGCCAATGACGTACCAGCGCTACACTTTACAAAACAGGAGGCGCGATTGGCACTTAACTGTTGCGCCGTAACATTACACAAATGGCTTAAGACAGCATACCATTATATAGGGTATAATACCATTAAATAGGACAAAAACAGTGCCAGAAGATCATAAAATGGGAAAATTTAATGAAACATTAAGCATTCTTGCTTCATTTTCGTCTTGGCCTGCGGCTCGTTCGTCCACTACACAGCAGATCGGCCAATATTCTGGTGGAGAAAGTTAATGATTATAAAAATTAAATTTCACTCGCAAAGTTGAAAAACGGAAAAGAACAGAGTAAATTCAATGCGACAGATGCAAGAAACGAAACGACGCACCCCGCACTGAGATGTGCGAAACGTAATACTAATAGTAAAGAAAACATATTTGACTGCGCCGTCGCCTGGAACCAACAACAAATCCCCGGGCACCCAGCGGCGCGCAAACATCTCTGTTGTACCGTACACCCGAGAATCGAACCTAGCTTTCGCGTTTAGAGTGCAGTCACCTTTTATGTCTATGCGAGAAAAAAAAAATAAAAAAGAAAACGCGCGCACACATGGTACCGCGAGCGGCGGCCAAACAGATGCTGCCGGAATCTCGCTCGCCAAGCAAGCGCGGCGCACGAAATCGATCATCGCTCGGCGGCGAGCGTATTCTAGAGGACCCGCGCGCGCCGAGGACGTCGCGCATAAGACAAGCAGAGAAAGTGGGAAGGCTGGTTTTCCAGTAAGCCACAGGATTACGGGTCTCTCCACCCCCCCACCCCCACCCGTCGCCGTTCCCCCGAGCTTTCGTTCGTTGCCGAGTGCTCACACAGTGCGGAATATGGCAGGGCTTTCTTTCTTTGCCGTGCGCTGTATACGCCAGCGAGATACCCATCGCGACCATCAATTACCGAGACGGATGGCATTACGCTGCGTTGACAGAAACGACGCACGCGGCACAGGTTTGTCGGAGACTTGCGCAAGGGGGCCGACCGCCCGTTCGCGGTGTATACCGACCGACCTTGCCCAGTGCTTGCGTACAGGTCGGTTTACGTGCGTCCGTGGCTGGGCCGTAAGGAGTGCGAGCTTCTCGAACACGCCTCCTTGCCGCAGCGGTATAACGTGTATAGGACACGCAATGACATTTTTAAAAAGATTTCTTTTTGCAGAAGGGTTGAAATCCGGACAAATTGGCACATAACTGAAGGAAAAAAACCAGTCACGAAACACAAAGGACAAGAAGAGAGGTTCACACCACGAGTGGACTATCAGCTCTTTGCACAAGGCTTGAAATCCGGGCCAGTTGGTACAAAGTTGAAGGAAAAAAACCAGTCACAATACACAAAGGACAAGAAGAGAGGTTCACACCACAACGACTGAATTATCAACTATAGAAAAAAAAATTCTAGGGTTTTACGTACAAGAACCACTATCTCGCTTTTCGACCAACTGGTGTTCTTTAACGTGCACCGAATGCACGTCACGCGGGTGCACTTTTCCGTTTCATAATAAATTTCAACGGAGTTTCATTAAAGAATGCATTGATTTTCAATTTATAATGCGGCCGTGGAAGGCCAACATAAATCAACTCGCTCGGCTCCCGTGACCCACCGGCATTCCTTTATTTGTTCTTATTCTTCCGCCCGTCAGCGCTTCCAATTTGCTTTACAGACATCCGCCGAAAAGTATACCGACGCGGAGCCATCGTCGGCTCGTATTTGCAAACACCTTAATCATTTCCGCGCTCCCACACAGCGTCAGGGGCACCGCGCGATCAGCGAGGTATATACACAGCGAGCTGCTTGGCGCGCCGCGTTAAACCGCTGAAAAACGCGACGCGTCGCCGCCCTCTCTCCCGCTGCTTGCTGATTGCCCCGCTGACACGCGGGCGCGCGCGCTGCAATGAATAACGCGCGCGACAGACGGGGGGACAAAAGGCAAGAAAGTACAAAACAGTCGCGGCGCAATCCGTCCGCGGAGAGTCTCGGGCCCGCAGCTTTGCCGGCGAGAGCCGCCGGTGCCGCTGGCTGACGCGATGGCATGTGACAGACACGGCGCGCCCGGAATGCGCACGAGCGAGCGAGCGAGTGAGAGAGAAGGAAGGGTTGCCGCCTTCGCGACCATGGGCCGCGCGAGACTTCCGACCCCCCCCCCGCACGCTCATCTTTCCAATCTTTCCGGCACCCCCTTTCACCCACTCTTCCCCTCCGTGTGTGCTCAAACCCCGGCCTCTGCGTTCTTTGCCCCTGTTCCAGTTCTTTTTTTTCCGAGGTGCCGTGGCCCGCGAGCGAGCGCTGGAGCGCGAAAAATGGGCGCACGACGAGCTGCGCGTCGGAGCTCGGAGTGGAGTAGTATAGATGACGCGTCTCGTTGGAGGTATGACCGATGAACTACAGTAAACCCTCGTTATAACGAAGTTCAAGGGGGAGCCAGTATTCGTTATATCCATCACTTGCAAGCACTACACTATGAATCTATATGAGGATATCAAGGGAAATTTCACTTCATTATATCCTTTATTTCGTTGTACAATACCCTTTCGTTATAGCGAAATTTGGCCGTATATTCAATGGCATGTATGCGAAACGTAAAGGACGTCGGTGACTAAAGGGAGCTGAAAGCTAACAGGAAGGAAGGAAGGAAAAAGTGGCGAAGGAAAGGCAGGGAGGTTAACCAGTTTAGCTTAACCGGTTTGCTACCCTACACATGGGAGAGGGATGGGGGCGATGAAAGATGGGGAAGAGAGAGAGAGCACATAGCACAGCACATACACATCGTCCGTTAGAGTCCATCAACCTGGCATGGTACGTGATATCACTGTCACAGCCGCTTGTCCAATCCCGTCTCTTTCAAAAACCGAAGTAGTCCTTTCGTCGCCTTCACCTGCGATGTCTTCTGTCGGCGGCATGTGAAAATCGTGTCGAGGGACAATGGCCTAGTGTCAAGGTGCGTTAGAAAGGATGCCAGGGACTGTCGCTGAACATTATATTCAGGACAGTCATCTCTCTCTCTCGCCGCCTCCTCGAAGAAACCGTGCATCTCGGCAACCAGCGGTCGGCGATTGAGAGAGGCTTCAAGCGGAAGCTGACGCTTCGACTTCGCGTACGGAAGATTCAGGTGACGAAGGAGGAAGACGTAAGCAAGGAGGAGAACGGGATGAACAAAGAGCGACATGGGACGAAACGATGATGACGTAGAAGAGCAAGAACGAGGCCAAGGATGGGGCGAAGAGGAACAGGACAGCGATAAACAGAATGAATGTGTAGATGGGAAAGTTAGGCAAAGTGAAGAAAGACATTGGGAGAAGCGCTTGAATAAACAGCGTAAGGCCGAAGCTGAGGAAGAAAAAGACGGATGATGGCAAGGAGGGGGTGAATAAACCGTCTCTGACGAAATAATCTGGCCTAACTTTATTATTGCGATAGCAATAGCTCCAAGCGCATTTCTGTCGTCGTCGCCGCCGCCGCCGCCGTGATGTTCTATATGAAAGGTCAGCCGACGAGCGCCGCTAAATCTCGCGAGCGCGAGGGAGGAAGGCGGAGCCGAAGCACGCCGTCTTCTGTCGCGAGCGAGGCACAGGGGAGAGGCGAGAGAGGTAGGGGGGAGGGGGGGGGTGTTCTACTTCGCCGGTTGAGGCGGCTGCTGGTTACGGCGCGGCCGCGCGGGTGCCGTATATTGCAAGCGATCTGCGATGTGGACAAAGTATACGCGGGGTGCCGGCAACTTCGTATGCGCTGTGCTTTCGACGTTTAGTTCGCGTTGCAGCGAGAGACAGCACGACGGTCAATTCACTCGCTGCTGCTTCCGCGCTTACTCACTCCTGCGTTTTGACAGCGAGTTTCCGAGGTCATCGAGCGAGGTGTGTTCATGTTTACCTGTGAGCGCGTTACAACGTGCATGTTAATTTAGTTTAGTAAGCGAATGTTTGCAAGTTTATGCGGTCGATAAAACTGATATGCTTGCTTCGTATAGCTGTCTACTAATTTGCTATCGCAGTCGATGTCATCGCTGATCGATCAGTAATCACTCGTTGAAGGTACGTGGCACACTTCTGCCGTATTATTTTAGTAGAAGAAAGAAAATAACCGTGCATGTTCGCTGCTAGACAGCTTGCGCCGAGAAATCCCGTGGTGAACGAGCGCAGCATTGTCGAGGACGAATCGACGTTTTCTTCGGCCTCCTCCACCCCGTCGTTTACTCAAACGCACCGCCACTACTGGCGGGTGACCGCGAGAGACAACAACGTGGAGCTTAGTTTTAACATTATGACATTTACTCATTGCCTGCCCGTCGGATGCTGTCTCTTAGCACATTTCTTATATGTTGCATCTGATTACTGCCTTCGTTTTTCTCAAATTGTATCTATTAAGAAATAATTTTTTTTCTGCAGTGTTGTTTCCAGTGTCATTGTATCCGTAACAAGTTACCCTGCTTCTGCGAAGTAAATTACTAATTGGGCCCACTACTAGCCTCTGGCTACGGGTACACAAAGTGTGTGCATTTCCTGTGCGATCGTTGGAAGGCAAATAAAGATTTAAAAAAAAGGCACGCGCTCTCGCTGTTAACCGTAAACGCCGCCCTCCGTCCATCCTGCCGACGACGACGAATGTTTGCCGGGGTAAGTGCGCCTTACGGCCCGCCGTGGGCCCATCATTCCTTTCCCTCTCTCCACGGTGCGGTGCCGCCGTTGGGGAAGATGAGTTATGGCCCCATTTGGAGTGATTGCCACGAGACGACTGCGGTGTGCGGCCCGGCCCGGGTCGATGGGCATACATATACGAGTCCCACGATGCCACTCGGGAGCAGTCTTAACCCGTCCGACTGCATGCTTGTATGGCTCGTACTCCCGTTTAGGTAACGAGTGGGCCGGAGGAACCGCAGGAGCGTCCGATACTGATCAGTATACCGGCCTGTCTCTTGCCTGATGCATAGTACACGCAGTGCCAAAAGGGTTCGTGTCTTATCTCTCTCTTTTTTTTTTAAACTGCGTAGTGTAGAGTTCTTTAGAGACCCAGGAATAGTTAGGATGTTTGCTTTGTTTGTTGGGGGGCGACAGGAAGACGACGGCGTGAGAAAAGAGTTATACAGGAAAGGAAAAAGGCACACGTTCTTGTACAACCTTATTCGCCAAGTGGAACGTATACTGAAATAGAATAAAAAAACAGTGCCACGGGTTTGGGGGCAAAGGTTGTGCTCACTTTTGTACCTTGGACTGAGAGTAGGCCGTATACGCAAACAAGACGTGACATTTTTCTTTGTTACCCTAACCGGCTGTGAGGACCGCGTACCTATATATACTTAGACATACTATGTATCTCGATGGGGAGCGGACTTGCAGTAACAACTACGACGGTATCCCAGTGGCTATGGCGTGGCGCTGCTCAGCTTAAGGTTGCGGGTTCGATCCCTGACGCGCAAGGTAGTCGCATTTCGACGGAAGCGAAATGCGAAGAAACGCTCGGGTGCTTTTAAATGTGCACGGTAAAGGAAACCCATGTACTGAAAATCAATCCGGAGTAAGGACTTGCTTATCTTAACGTGGTCTCTTATACGTTCGGTCTCTCTCTCTCTTTTTTTTTTTTTTGTCTTCGAAACAACGTATACGCTCGGCGCAGTGTGGGTCCAAAGCCAAACGCGGACCTCAACGTGTGGCACGCTGTCGTGATCTCGCCAATTTGTTCCAACCTGTGGCGCGCGCGTCGCCATCTATCTCTAGCAGAAACGAGGAAGTATAAATTACGCTGACGCAACATGGGATACCGATACACGCTCACGTGGAAACCCCCGCCACGTACGTCCACCCCGCAGCCTCTGGAGAGCCGTGCTGGTTAATCCGAGCAAACGCCTAATGGCCGAGACGCCGTGCTCCTCCCTCAACAGCAACGAGGCCGTCCGGCGAAGTTAATCACTGCAGGATAAGCGAGAGACTACGGATCGCGTGTTTCGCCCGCAGCAGGAGGAACAGTACACTGTCCTTCTCGGCCGCCCGTTCGTCGACGCATCGGTGGGTGGAAGGAAAATCGCCGGGGATTACCGGGCGGTCTTCGAGGCGTGCGCTGCAGATTCGCGTGATCCGAGGCAAAAAAAAAAAAAAAGAGAAAAAAAAAGAAATCTTGTGCGCTCTGTACCACAAGTTCGTGCACGCTGTATATATACGCTATATCGGAGAGCGAGAAGACCACGTGACACGCACGCCGACACGGCTTGTGTACACTGCCGGAAACGAACGAACGAACGTACACACACACGCACGCACAGACAAAAAAAAAAAAAAAAAAAACAACGCAGACCGACATAAACCGCTGGGAAACCTAGCTCGACACTCGCGGTCACCGTCGCGTGATAGGAGGACGCTATACTACAGAGCCCGGCCGACGTGGATTTATAAGCACCTCCAGCCGCGATGATAATCGGCACAGATAACTCCGCGAAAACGGCCGAACTCTGCTCGAAGGGGCATATATATATAATCGACAGAGCGAATATATATATATATATATCCCTCCCCGCCCTCCCCTAACACCAAGCTCCCTAAACCACAGCCAGACAGCACCGGGCCATTCGAATGAACCTTATACGGATATAATGGGTGATGTCCGTTTCTGGCCCGAAGGCTTCTTTAGTCATTTCTTGATGTCGTCTCTGTCGTGTCTCCTGTTTGTTTTCCTTTCCTTCTTGTTTTTGTTTTCGACCGGATTCGGCGAAAACGAAGTACAGCACGTGCGTACGGAAAGGTCGAATGACGGAGGTGGGTGCAAGATGGGGGTGAGGGGGTTCCGATTCGAACGCGTGCCTCGGAGTCATATATACGCGCGTGCGTGCGTGCGGCTTGGTTGCTGCCGGGCGGCGCGGTTTGACCGCGGGCGTGTGAGATACTGGTGGCCGTGTTTCTTACTTAGAGAGGGCCTCCTCTCTCGGGGAGAGACCGCAGGTATGGTACACACACGCGGCTGGGAGCACATACGAGCTCCGCCGGTATATGGCGACTGGACCTGTACCTGGCCACGGAGTGGAGAGCGCTTGTTGTTCGGGGTCTGCGGATACTCGCCGTCATTCCATCTGAGCAGCAAGAGCACCAGCGGCGGTGGCCGTGCAGGCTTTCCTGCTGATAAGGCACACGCAGTCGCTCACTCGCCTACTTACAGAGAGAGAGAGAGAGAGGAATGGCTTGAGCGCGCGCAATAGCGAGATCTGCGGTGTGTGCCCGATTGTGTTATAGAGCCGCTGTCGTTGGAGCATGCGCGCGTTCCTGCATTCCACCGGCTTTCTCGCGAGGCCGGACTTGGCGCCGTGTGTGTGTCTGTGCGTGTGTGTCTGTACGTGTGTGCCTACCTGGGTGCCGGGGAATCTAACGTCGACGTATTTCTCTCTTGACTTCACAACCGTCTCTCTCTCTCTCTCTCGGCGGATAAACCACTGCCGGTGCACCGACGAGAGATATACAAACGTATGCGAAGTTTACCACTGTTGGCAGCGGCCTTCTCATAAATTTTTTTTTATTACTATTGTCATTTTTCCGCGCCGCGATGCGCACGCCTAAGACGCCACCGAGAACGAAGAGATCTCGCTCGCTTCGTTTTCTCGCGCGAGGAAATTTTGCAGTGAAGTGAGACAGACTGATATCTTAACCGACACGAAGCAAACAAGGAACGGGATTACAAAACGCAGGCAGCCGAGAGAGAAAGTTTAAATAACATCCCCCGCTTTTATTCCAGTTCACCTTTTTCTCGGTATTCGTGAAGGCGAAAGTGGCCACAGGAGGGTCGCTAAAGAGGACCACTGAAAAGTTCTTTTTTTTTTCATTTATTTCGTACTCTGAAGCAACGAGTCCTGTGTAATCAACAAGAGGGGAACGCGACACCTCTATTAGTGGGAGTCTCTTGTGCGTTTTCTTTTTCTTTTTTTTTAAATGTAGACAGTCGAGCTCTAGCGGGAATTTGAGCATACGCTTAAATGTCGGTTACATTCTGTAAAGAAGTGCAAGAAAACAATGAAATAAAGGCACACTGAAGTAATTTGAAACCAAGCGGTGCTGAGTGAGGCAAACTTTCATCTTCCACCCAAACATTGCGGCCTGTCGGCAGTACAGTACCAGCATTCAATACAAGTGCGCATACCAGCGCTAGTACATGTACTCTTTAATCACTATTGTAGACAATGACACAATAAAGACGGCGCTTCACTCGTTGCCAAAACCGAAAGTCAAGCCGACAGTGGCCGTTATAAGTCTCGTTATAATGAAGTCGACAAAAAAAAAATATCAGCTTAGCAAGGAGTGAAGCCAAGTCAAGAACGATGGAGACTACTTTGCCGGTAGGAATACGATAGCGACGGAGCAGCCTACGCTTGGCTCATCGGAGACCCAATATTGGCCAACGGTGGATGAATGGAAAACGAATATTGATTTCACTTTTACTGATGTTATACGGAGTTCGTCGGAGATACGTGAACTTCCTCAGATGACATTGAAAATATTCGCCTGGGACAAACTTTTCAATGGGCCCCTTATTTAGAAGCTCTGCAAACGAGACCGAAATGACCCCTCAGGAGGGGCGCGTTTGATCGTTAATTCTGCGCTGATTTTGCGTTTCTGCGTCCACGAGACCTCGCAGGATCAAGATTACTTTTCAAAAAAAAAAAATGCATGCATGATAATAACATGTCTGTCAACATGTGAACCTTGCAAACCCTAGAATTCCGCGGTCCCGACACAGAGAGGATAGGGAGGGGTGTAATCGCGCGAAATGTTCTAAAGCTTTCCTCGAGCTCACGCCTTTTGAGAGATACATATACACTTTATTACCGATGATTTACATTTAGACGTCGCCTGCAAGCAGATTGTTTTTACATCACAGTAACATTATCAGCGACTCTGCAAACTTTTCAGCTACTTATACGGACAAGGAACTGATCTGTGAAAATTTGCACGTAGCAAGTGCTTTTCTTGCATCCTTTCGCCATCAGAATACTTCCAACTGAAGCTTCGGAGACCGACGTAAGATGCTTTTTCGAGAGCCTAATTTATTTCTTGAATATACACGCAACGTTCGTAAAATCGCAAGAACGATCCCAAATTCGTAAACTTCTCTGGCTAGGAGATGGCGCCAGAGTAGCGCGCATCGTCTGTATGGAAACAAAGCGCTGCATGAGCGAAGGTCTGTCTGCGGCGGCTGCTGTGAATCGCGCCCCAAAACCACCCACGCACTGCCTCTCGCGATCTCCCGTTCAGCGAGGCAGTCGCGCCACACTTCGCTCCGTTCGAAACGCGCCGCACGAGACAGATTGTCCGCGCCAGCCAATAATCGCGAAATGAAAACACGTATAGAGTTGCGCTCAAATTTCGCATTAGGGAGCACCGTTATCGCCTGAGAAATTTTCAAATTCAATTTCCCAACAGAAAGCCAAGACAAATACAGCAACTACTAGAAAAATATTTTTCTCTATAGGGAAAAGACCACAATACTTCTGTAACTGGTTTTGCAGGGGTTTACGCTTTTCTTACAAAAACGGGTGCACGCGCGTTGCGATATATATAATTACGCCCGCGCCTGTTCCTAACATCACACACAGTCGAAACATTTCCTGAATCTCGCCCCGGGGTCAGTGCTATCCACTGATCCGCTCATCGGTTTCCCATCCGCGTCTTCGAAAATCCGCGCTTGTAATGGAGAGACGAGCAACGTGATCTCCAACTGCGTTCCTTTCCCGTCCCTTTCTCATAGATAGCTGCGCGCACTCGCGAAGTGGAGCGAGCGACAAATCACGGCCGCCCTTGTCACAGGACGCGAGAGAGATTTATATTCGCCATCACATCGGCCGCTAGCACTCCTCCTGCCTCCTTTTCTTGTTCTTTTTTGTTTTTCTCTGTATCTCTTGCCCGAATTTCGGCAGGTATCTCCTTGCGGATAATCACGTAGTGTCGAGTTGCTCGCTACAACGACCGCCTCGGAGCTTTCTATCTATCCTGGGCAGCAGCCTCAGTCTGGTGAGAGGACACGCACACACACACACACAAGTACAAATCCGTGCACTATGTTTTTCACAGAGCGGTGATCTCCTGCAGGGTGTATATATACATCGGCGAGAAATAACGAAGTGTATGTGTGCATCACGCGCGACGACGGAAACCAGAGAAGGAAGGGGAAACGCAACAATCATAACGACAAAGGAAGAGAGAGAGAAAAAAAAAAAAACGAACGGAAGAAATAAGAAGGGGGGGGGGATAGGAGGTCGGTTCGGGACGCTGCAGACGACAGAAACAAACCTCTTCCGAAGCAGGCGACCCGCGGTCGGCAGAGGAAAGGGAAAGCCCATATATATATGTGTGTCTGTACGTGTGTGTGCGCTTACTTCTGCAACGCGGCGCTGCCTACCGCCTCTTATCGGGACTAACGACATCTCGCGAGATCGGAGTAGAGAGATGAGACAAAGAAAGTGCCCACGGAAGAAGGGGAGAGGAGGGCAAACAGGGAAGAAAGAAATCCAGGAAAAACGACAAACGAGTGACGGAAACAGACGACACCGAGCCGTAAGAGAGTCCGTGCGAGTCTTCCTCGTGAACGGATAATGGTTTCGGATGAAGCTCGCGGCGAATGCAGGGCGACCCCGGCATCGGCAGCAGCAGCAGAAGCAACAGCAGCCAGTGGACGTCTGGGAAGGACTCTCCTCCTCTTTCGCCACAGAGGGAAAGAGAGACGAAATGGACGAGCGAAAACAAGCTCCGCGAAGAGAACACCGACACCATCGCTAGCGCCCCCCGACGCAGCGTTAGAGCAACAGAAACGGGAGCAGAAGACTCGATGAAGCACTCCACTCTTCAAAACGACCGGCTCCTGTCGCTGAGCGGATATATACGTTGTCCACCTCAGCGGCGTGGTCATCTTTTTTCGCTTACGTTGCTTTGTTTTATTCTTTTGCCCTTGCTCTTTACTTTCCCGGCACGCTCGCGGAACTTTGGAGACGACACGTACGTAAGAGCGGCGTGGCTTATGGAAGGATGAAAGAAGGAGGCGTAGGAGTTCGGCGACACTTTCCACCACGACTGCTGACCGTAGCACAGGCCAGCCACTTCTCTCGTAAGAGCGAGAACAGGGCAGGTGGGAGAGGAGGAGTCATGACCGCTGGGTTTGCTCGCTTGCCGGGCTTTCGTGCCAGTGTGTCTGCGGCGGAGCCACTGCGAGTGGAAATATCCGCACTGCTGATTCTTGTCTTTTGTCTCTCCGAGAGGAAGCAGGCGAGAAAGCGTAAGAGGTAAGGGTGCAGCCTTCGGAGAGAAGAAGACCTGCAGGGGAACGCACGCTTCCTACACGCCGTGTGTGGGGCGCTATTCCCCTACAGCCCACTCCGGACCTTAGCCAGGCGAACTCATCATATCAAAGCCCGTACCACCTCCCCGCGCCCTCCCCTCCGCACTGCTTCCGCCGAGAGTACTACTGTAGTTTTAAAGGTATAGTGAGACACTGCGCGTGATATGTGCGTGCGTGAGTGCGCGCGCGGGTCCGCGACTCGTTGCAGGCGCCAGGCAGCTAGGAAAGAAGGAAGGCCCTGGCATGTACGGAAGACCGCGCCGCCGCTCGTCAAGGAGGCCATGTGGTCTTGGCAGCGGCAACTGCGGCGGCACGTGTACAGTAGCGGCGGCGCCCGCACGGTTCCTGGTATATACGGGCCGCCGTCGCTCGTTAGGAGGGGAGCACTCGACCAGTCCATAAAAGGCGTAATAACCGCGCCCGCCTGCTTTATTGCACGCGGCCGGGCCCGCGGCTTCCGAGTGCTACGGACAGGGCGCTTCTTCTTCGAGCGCGCTCTGTTATGGCACTGACGCCGCCATACTGCCGATGCTGTTGATGCTACTGCTGCTGCTGCTGTTGTCCTTCCTGCGGCCGCTGCCTATACTGAACCGCCGACCATAACGGCGCGTTTGTGTTGTATACGCGCTTCCTGGCCGTTTGGGCGTGCGCTCGTGAGAGCTCGCCGTGTCGCTGACGTCTCCCGTTTGTTCTCGCACACGCCTCGCAGCCGTCCGCGCGGTTTGAACCGCGGTGGTGTCTGGACCCGCCTGTGGCACGTGCACGGGCAGGTCGGCTTGTGGCTCCCGGCGCAGACGCTCCACCATACGAGGCGTCACGTGACGGATGGGCGGCCATTTGTAGAAGTGCCGCGGCCTGCGTTACGTCTAACGACGGACGTCCGAGGGAGTTTGGTTATTGCTGCCGCTTACTATATGACGATGACATATATAACAGGTTAAGATGCTCCAGAGCCGACTGTGCCAAAGCGTCTCATCGTCTGTAATGAGTAGTTCGTTTTTTTTTTTTTTTTGTCGGTAACCTGTGCCCCATTTCTACTCATAAGTAAGCTTAGGAAATTAAAATTGCGAAGTGAAAAAAGGAGGGAAATGATAACTGAAAGCGATGCGCACGGTGTCGGTACTTCAATGCGCAAATATAGATTTTAGCATAATGTTGCCATTCTACTGCCACCACTATATCGATTGCGTCCATCGCGCATGCGCACTTGGGGCGATGTGCTAACGTTAACGACAGATCGGCAAATGATGTGCTAAAATACTCTAATGAGATACAGCTACTAGTCGATGTAGTTCTACCCCGCTGACATCGGTGGACGTCGAGAAGTGGTCAAAATAGTTTCCGTGATGGTCTAGCACCAAAACAGCACGGCTATTTACTAACGAAATTATTCGTCCTAATGAGCCTGCGAGCACGCGTATGCAAAGTTCTTGCTAAACGCAACGCTTTTTGACACTGAGCATCATCAGGCGAACCGACATTTGGCCTACCTGGACGTTTTCACCATTCATTTCTGCACGCAGACGGTGCGAAGTGACTCCTGCACTTTGCACAGTGCGAGTGCTTTCTATTGTCAACGAAGTTGCTATAGACTGTATGCGCGTATGCAAACTAACAGCTGCTGTACTGACTCATATCTGTCCCGACGCAAATGACGGGGGATGGCCTGCAACTTCGAAATTCGCGATCCAGACCATATAACCAATTTCTATTTTGCTTATCTAAGTGAGTTTCCATGGGCTCCGAGATATACGAAACTTGCCCGATATCAGATCAGTTTGCTTTGAATCTTAAACAGACTCTAAAAGGGAACATGAAATAGACCTGCATTACTAAATGACGCTTTTGCGATAGTAGATAAGGCCACTTGTTACCACCAGGTGAGGCTTAGATAGGCAAGAAAAGATACAGAAAGGACATACGGATGGCCACGCCGCCCATGAAGATATACTCATCGTGGAGTTATGAATTTTGACAGCGCGTACCTCGGCTAAATGGAAATGTTTATGCCGGTCTACTTTGCATTCTAGAGGACTGCATTTCTGTACACTGCATTTCCTACGGCAAAGCGGTCCAAATACGAGAGAATACTTTGACATCGGTGACGTCACACTAAGTAATAATAATAATATATGGTGTTTTACGTGCCAAAACCACTTTCTGATTATGAGGCACGCCGTAGTGGAGGACTCCGGAAATTTAGACCACCCGGGGATCTTTAACGTGCACCTAAATCTAAGTACACGGGTGTTTTCGCATTTTCGCAAACAAAAAATAAAGAAAGAGGAAGTGCGCATTAATTTCTCGATTAGTAACCGAGCTCCCTGATGCAAAACGAACATTTTTTTTTTATTTCTTTTTTTTTCTTTCAGAGGAATGCATATGTTTCCATGTCTGAAAAGGCGGCAGCCCTATAAAAAAGGACACAGATGGAGACAGCACGACAAAGACGAGCGACAAACTGCCAACAACACGATTGTGAATAGTTCAGGAAAATATACGTGCTGTCCGAGAGAGGGGTTATCATTTGCGCATGCGTAAGTATGCCATCTCTTTGCCTGCAAGGGTGATGAAAGACATGCTGATACATCCCTTTCCAAGTCTAGAGATCCGTTCGGATTCTTCGATTTCCCGCGTCAGACGCGTTTTACTCCTCTTGATAGCGGAAGTGTTTTCATGGTTGTGCGAAGAGTCCTCGCAAGTCAGACAATGACTTGCCAGCAAACCTTCGAAATATTTTCTTTCTCGCGCATTTTTTTTACGTTACCTGCGTGCTCCCTTGGCCTGTCGTTAACAGATCTCCCAGTTTGGCCAACGTACACTTTCCACCTTAAAGGAATTTCACAGACCATACCTTTTGGGCATTCAAAAAAAGACCGCCTGTTGTATACAGGCTGATTCAGTGTATCTCTACAGTGTTCCTCCATAAATTCTGAAGCGGTGCAGGCAGCTTTAAGAACCAGCTAAACTGTGTACGTTGAGTTTCAAGTTAGACAGAGATTCGTCTTCATATGTCCATAAAGCTTCAAAACAAAACGCAAAAAAAAAAGACACCGCCTACGAACTTTTTCAGGTCATCAAGATCGTTATGGGCAGCCAACATTAAGACCCCCTCCCCTCTAAAAAAAAAAAAAAAAAAAAAAAAAAGAGAGAAAAGGCACCTCTTCCACAGATCGACAAACGTGCCTGTGCTGCGTCAACAGAAACCTTTGTGCGCCCGCAAATTTCCGATCTCATCGCAGCATCTAACCCTCTGCTGCCATCGGCTATAGGTTTCGCTCCACTTGACTCCCATTTTTGTAGAGTTAATGGGTGCCCGCTTATCTTTTGCTACGCGCCGTAACGTGATGCGCAAGATCTCTACTCTTTTCTCTTCATATCAGCCCAGAATCTGTCTGCCCGTCTTCGCTCTGTAGTACGTATTGGCGCCGCTCTCTCGTTTGACGTCACACTTATCATTTCCCGTTCCGGTCACCGGTTAAGCGGTCCCTATAGCGTTCTTCAAGGTGCCCTCGCTATCACTCAACCTTCGGTCTTGTACTCCCTAAGAAAAGCGAAAGGAAAAAGAAGAATGTTTGTATAATCGACACTTTGGTTTGTCCTTCGTAGACTATTTTGTCCGAACCATAAGCACTATAGTATATGACGACGGCGAACGAGTTGCTGCGGATGTTAGTTGTCACGACAACACTAAAGTCACGCAAAACAAATATCACGCGGACAGTTCTGGATGAGGCTCATTAATGAACGTGCCGCCATCGCATCAAGCAACACTGTCATCGTCACGGCTGGTCCTGCATATATGGACTGTGAAAGAATGTTTGAATAAATCGCAATCCCCAGTGCAGCGCCGACGTTGTCGTGCAAACCTGCATCCAGGCGTCGTTTTCTTGAAGCAACCATCTAAAACCGACGTTTCATTCATTTGGTATTTGCTAGTTTATTTGCACTTGAAACTGGTAAACTGAAATTTAAGGAGAGTAGGAGGTGCGCAGGTCCTGTGGAAAGACGATGGCCCACGCAAGCCCACGTTCCCGCAGAACCCGACCCCCTGCACCCACCCACCCACTTGCCCAGCGAACGAACGAACGAACGAACGAACGAACGAACGAACGAACGAACGAACGAACGAACGAAATCAGTACGCGGAACACACTCGCATCAAAGCATGAGGAATACAAAGTGTATAGTTTTGGTTAGTGCCATGGAAAGATGTTAGATGCCGAGTGAGCTCGCCGTTGCCACGTTATTATTATTAATTTTAGTAATCGCTTTTTTGCCTTTTCAAATAATAATAATAATAATAATAATAATAATAATAATAATAATAATAATAATGCAACGGGGGTGTTCACCTAGCAGAAGGGTCACTAGTTATAGGTTGTAGCGCTAGGCTTAAAACAGGTCGGCGCTATATCGTAACAGGGAAGCGAGCACCTCTCGTCGTCTTCTTCTTTTGCACAAGCACACCAGCACCATGCCCACTGCCTTCAGTACAACAATAATAATAATAATAATAATAATAATAATAATAATAATAATAATAATAATAATAATAATAATAATAATAATAATAATAATTTATTTCACTATTTTTCCTGTAGAACATACAGAAATGGGGTAGTCGAGGTACTTTCAGCCTCAATGCTCCCGCGGCAAGCGATGTATAACAGAACGGAACAGCTTAGCCTGCACCTCCTTCCAATATACAAATTTCATCGGTACGGCCATACTCCAAACCCTTCCGTCCCTTCGGCGGGATGCCGCGGCGCCGCATTCGGGACTCGTTCCTTTAGAGAGACTCCATCGCAGGGAAGACGAGAGGACGCGGCCGGCTATCTTTGCCGGACACTCGAGGTTGCGCTCAATGGAGCCGGCGGCGCCGAGGATTGCACGCCGCGGGAGAAAATGATTTCAAGAAGCGCGGACTGGACCGGGAAACCGCCAGCCAAGAGCAGCTCTTGTAAGCAGCTTACCCTCGCATCACCAAAGGGGTCGCAGATGTTTCCCTTGGCGGCATGCAGGCGGCCGCCCAGTCGCAAAGATGTCCTACCGTCAAGTTGAGGTAATAAAAATTTAGCAGCCAGCTGCGCCCAAGGGGCAAATCAGTGAAAGCAACAGCGAGGTTACGCGCCGTGCCGAAGGTTTTTTCGTTGGTGTTATAAAAAAATAGGCTAAGGCAACATGTTGGCGAGAGGAAGCGCGCGAGGTAAATGCCGCTGCCGCGGAAACAGCGTCCTGGCAGCTGCCAGGCGTCTCAGAACGCTGGCGTGACCAGCAGTGCCCCCAGCGGCGTTGCAGACATCGCATCTCGATGGTGCATGACATGAGATCGAAGGAAAGCCTTCGGCACTTGTAGGTTGAAGTTTACAGCTGCACGTACCGCAGGAACACTATATATCGTTTGTGTTCGCAACGCTCATGCCAGCAGTGGGAGGCGGCAGTACAAACAAACAAACAAACAAACAAACAAACAAACAATAACGCTCCTCCCCTCCTCTACCATTTATTATGGCTCATAGAGTATACCTAGATGAGTCAACCTCAGATCAGCCTATCTGCTGTTTCGTAAATAAACTTATCTGTTTATTATTTTTTTTTTACGTGGCCCGAAACCCAAGGACTTATGGCAGTGACCCTTCTCGCGAAGCAGTTTGCTCTAGAGAAACGAGATGGCGCTTTCGGCGGCGCTCCGCACGTTGCCTCAGCGAAAGCGCAGGAATACAAAACCATGCCTCTTCTGCCCGGCTTCTGTGCAATCAGATGTCGGAAATGCAACTGAGTTTCGCTAACGCACTGCGCTCCATCCTTGCTGCAAGATATGGAGCGGTGGAGTGAAGACGTATGCAGTATATGGCTGCAAAATTTGTGACTGGCATATGAAGGAATGTAATGAATGTGTGGGTCCAACTTCACGGACCGCTGCTACTGGCTCTTCGCGATGCACGGCTTCCCTCAAGGATAAAGAAAAATCACTCATCCACCAGCGTTGCAGCATTAATCTCCAAGAAAAGGACTTCAAGCAAAGAATGTCTGCACGAGTGAGTACCGCTCGTTATACGGTGACAAAGGCAGTATGTAGCGCCGCTTCTCGGCATACAGTATCTTTTTCGCACGTTGCGTACACACATCCACCCCTACTCCCACGCAAACTTACGCCCACTGTATCCGCAACGTATCAAGAATAAGGGAACGGGCGCATACTCGAATCAATGCGCCGAAGCATGGGTGAGGGCGACTACACCGACAGCACACTAACGTTCGAAGCTGAACGATTCGGAACGGTCCCCTCAGTAAGCGAGTGATTAGCGATAATTCGCATTTGGTAACGCTATTACAACGTACAGAACATCAACGTTACAAGCCTAACTGTGCCCAGCAACAACAAATCTATCGCAACTGCGCACACCCACGAGCGATCGGGCAGAAAATAAACAATCAGACAGTGATCACCCGGGGAACTTTGCTGAGCCAGAAACGTGAAAGCCGCTGATCAAAAGTATTTGCTAAATAAACCACGAAGAGCAAACACACTGACACTGTTCAATTCGTAAGAGGAAAGTTCGGATGGCTTGGAATACATTTTAACCCCGCTTTTATTGCAAGCACCATATAAGCAGCTCGCGCTGTTTGCGTGCACAAAGCGTTAATGAGCTCCGAAAGCGCTTACATGTCCTGTGAAGCCGTAGCCAAAGCTTCGCGTGTCGTCCACCCAGTGACCGTCTACGATATCCGTCGAAACATAGGTTTGTAGAGACTCACCGGCGCCATGTACATTCATTGTAAACACAGAGGCAACGGAGGCAGCTGAGGCAAGCAATGGACGCGCCACCACGTGATCAAACATGGCAGCGCCCACAGGATTGCCGTGAAAAGGATCAATAGAGCGGGCGCCCTGCCATTTTGGAGACATTACTATATTTTTTCTGCTTAGACGAGACTGATATAATAAAGGGATATAAGTGAATTCCCATCAAAGACAGCAGCGCATATTACAAAAACTCACTATGCTCAGACATCGAATGACTCGTCACGCTTTTCGAGCATCGGACGTTCCACCATTGAGTGCACTCTTTACGGTTCCATCACGACAAAAGACGATTCCTTTTCCTTCTTTGTCATCCCTCCGGTGCGCGTTGATATCTTTCCAGTTCACCACTTCCATATCTACGCAACATCGGCGGTATAGCAGATCGGGCGAGCTATATACGGTAAAGAACGTTGTCTACAACACGAAAAATTAGACGCGCAGAAAGCAACAAGCCCTAACAAAAGAAAAAAAAAAGCTACAGGAAAGACGACAGGCGCTCGCTTTCGCGAGAAAGTAAAGCGGCCTAAAGAAAGGGAAGCGCACAACACGACGCTAAGTAAAAGTACACCGGGGACTCGCATTTGATGAAGTATGCGGATGCGCGCACTCTCCCGAGCGAGGAGACTTCCCGAATCTCGTCGGCGCGACGAGATCTCGCGAGGCATCATTGCCGCTTCCCACTCCTTCGGGCAAAGCCTCGTCTCGACGGAGGCAGTATCAAGAGGTGGCAACGGCAGAAGTCGTTCGGTGCTCTCAGATATACCGAATTTAGTCGAATATAAGCCGGTACCCGTAATTTTGTTTCCTTGCTTATGGAATGATGAGACCGTGGGAAAATAAGCCACGGCCTTAAGGGCAGGCTAATCCAATAATCAAAAGCAAACTCCAGCGACTAAGGAATGTACGAAAGCAGAAAAGAAACAAAATAAAAATGAAAAAGAAAATACGCTCGGGAACGTAAAAGCAGCGGAGGAATAGAGCGTCACATAACTCAGGCAGAAGCGAGCTATCGATGTGCGTAGTGACAGCTCGGTGAATCGGTGACGTGCGAAAGTCCTGTAACAGCGTGTGTTACACCATCTATTCAGTCACGGCTTGAAAAAAGAAATAAAGAGAAAGCGTTGCATGTAGTGAAGAATAAAAAGTATACTGCAAGTTCACAGAAACGGAGCTAAGTTAGATACTGAGCTAAATCACGATGGATTGCTTTTCAAGAAGAGTGCACAAAGTCGCTATCCAGCAGAAGGTCACAAAGAGCTGCGACAGCGCGACTTTGTCTGGACAAGCTTAGCATAAGTGTTTCGTTGTACGAAGCTATTATTTTTCTTTAATTGGAAACAGACATTTATTTTATGGCAGATAGCGCAATCTAGTCAAATCAGCTGCATTAGCTTGAACAGGCAGACAATACTGGCTTTACAAAGCGTAGCAAGAGGTTGACTAATCAAGAAAAGACCGCTAATTGACATTTCTTGACTTGAGGCACACGAAGTCAGTGCAGAATAGAAGCCAAGAGTAATGGGTTAATGTAAATTTAACAGAGATCCTGTGCTTCGTAGCAGTTCCAGTTGGTGTTCCAGCTAACACTTAGACATTGTGGCATAGTGAAGTGCTGGTAAGTGTTGATATTGATAAATTGTTACCACACTGATTGCTCTGTTTATTTACACTTTCAACCACGATGCGCCCTATCCCAGTGCACCACAACGGAATGTATATCAAGGGCAACAAAAAACCCATAAGAAACACTATTAAATTTCGATTAACCTATAAAAACATCACGCGCAATATTGACGTGCATTTCAACGCAAAGTTTACCGAAGGCGTCACGAACTCAACAGAAACACAAATTAACTTATATTGACCCCTCCGAAAGTTATACGTGATATTTCAAGCGTATCTTAACAGAAAACGTACCGAAAGCCATGAAAACTCGATAGCAACAAATGCATTTCAACGATGACGATCGTAAGGTGTACCTGTAGTCGGAGGTCGGCCTATATACGAGTGAACACGGTAGACGGCGCCGTCGGCTTCGTGGACAGCAACGGCTGCGAACGCTTCGCGCGAGGTTTATACTTCGCGAACGAGAAAGTGCGCGCGCATTACGTCGAGACGGAGATCAAAGCCATATATATATATATATATATATATATATATATATATATATATATATATATATATATATATATATAACGCGGCAGCAGCGACGACAGAGACGGTGTAAAGCTTTTGTTCGGCTTCCGTTCATCGCGCGCTGACTCTCACCGTGATTATCTCATTTTCTGGTTTATATTATTTTGCTCTTCGGTCTCTACCGTATATATACGGACCTCTAGCTAGCTGTCTCCCGGCGCGGAGGCGACTTATCTGCGAGAGACAGATTCCGCCGTGCGCCGCCACCGCGGCGACGTCTCGCCTTAGCGACAGCACAATCAATCATGCCCGTTATCGGCGACACGGAACGCTGTTCTTAATTTTGGAAATTGGGCGCGGCGCGCAAGGTTCGGCTAGGTTCGGCGGTTCCTACCCCCCCCTCCCTCCATCTCTCTTTCTGAAGCTTCGCGCGTGATCACTCGTCGAGCCATCGCTGTCGCAGGAGCGAACGCTGGCGAAGCGGCGCGTTTTTTTTAAATTTTATTTTAGAGAAAATCGAGAGAGGGTTTTAGAGTTCGAGTTAAGAGCGGCGGGCGTTTTAGCTTCTTTCTACCGCATTTTGCCGATAAGTTCTGAGGGTTCAAATGCACAACTCGCATCACTAAACGGGGTCTTATTTATACGCATTTGCAACGATCGCACGCTTGGAACACCCAGTAGACAAGATGGAAAGCACTACGTCATGTAGATGCAGTGAAGCCACCTCTATAGTTCCGGATTGCGGACAAAATGAGAGTGATAAATTTCACGGTAGCGCGATGCGTGAGGGAATTAATTAGGCCCAGTCCCTGGCCGGTGCTTGGCGTAAGGCTCAGTTCTACAGAACTTATTTCAGTACTGGCTGAACTATATACTTTTCAGCGGAAGGGCAGGTAGCAGCGATTCCTACCCTCGAGCTTATAGTCTCTGGAAGTAAACAACCGGATGCACCGTCCCTAGAGGAAGATATTCAATCCAATGAGCAAGAACATACACAAAAGGGACTGATGGGTGGCGACGCATTACTTGAAGTTCCGACACCAGATAACCGTGATGTCACGTATTTTGACAGCGTATGTGCCTCGGGTCCAATTAATTGTATACCAGTGGACGAAGACATTGCATTCAAAGAAATCAGACTGGCAAGTTTTGACAACATTTTCCTGCGCACGAAGACAGGTCAGATACTAGAAGGTAGTTGTAAATTAATGACGTCACACTGACGTTGCGGCTACGCGGTTCGGGCGCGAAATAAGAAAAGGCGGCTTGGTCCTCGTTACTTTTCGTTATAATGAAACACTTGCCCGGCGAATATAAATGCGAATGTGTAGTTTTGAAAGAATACTTTTACGGTGACCACCATCAACCCGATGCTCATCTCGTATGTTTTGTGTTAGATAATAAATCCGAATAGACACGATCTCTCTCATTCAACCTGTGCCTCGTATATACACATCCAATGCACATTCAGTAGTATGATGACAATGCATGTTACACTTTAGCGGCAGTTCATCCACACGCATGCGGATAGAAACGCAGCCACGGCGCAAAAGCGTCGAAAGCGTACGTATGGTTAGCGGGAAAACAGAGACGCTGGGACGAGGGCAGACGAGGAATTACACCAAACGACAGAATTACGAACACTTGTATGCGTTCTTTCCCTTCTACGTGTGTCGCCGTCACAGCGCTAAATTTTCTCCGAGCAACGACGGACGAACCAGCATAGTGGTCTACCTTACTAAGCAAGTAAGACGTTGCTGAAACACCTCGCGGCAAGGCCTCCAGAGAAGCCAAACTTCGACGCTCTCGCGGTGGACACAAAGCCTCGGTATGGAGGGAGGCGGGGGGCTGCCATGACGAAGTGGCCCTTTTTCACGCCGAGACACGCATCGGGGGCCCGCGCCCGCTGCTTCCTTGCTGAAAACCTCGGAAGCAGCCACAAGAGAGAAGGCCGCGGAAGGAAGGGGAGGGGGATCGGAACATGAGGGTGACCGCAGGTGCCACTGCCGTCACCACCACCGACGCTGACACCGGCGCGGGGAATATTAAAAGTGACGAGCCGAGGAAGCCGCGCTAACCCCGCAAGCGTCCTACCCTCCTGCCTCGAGAGGCGGAGGGACGCGAGGCTTCTGCTGAGTCGGCAACCGCGACGAGACGACGCGTTCAGCTGCTCGCCTTTTGCATGCCTCTGCGCTCCCGCGCTTCTCCCTCTCCCTTCTCCTGTCCTTCCGGCGCCCTCTGAGTAGTGACAAACCAAGGCCTGTCATCTGGGCGACGCGCGGCGAGAGAAGCGAAGCGTCGGGAAGGAGAACCCCGTAATTAGGGAACGCCTCGCCGCGGCGAAGGACGACGCCGAGCGCGCGCAGTTTCGGATGCTGCCGTGAAATTGTGTTCGCATCGCCGAGTTCGCCGCTCCTCCGCTTCTGTTTGCTGTTGTCTCTTCGAAAAGCTGCAGTCATTGCGGCTCCCCTCTCCTCTCCCCTTCCGCGAGGACCCCGGCTCCCACTTCTTTCATCCCCGCCGACCGACGCCCCTGACCGGGGCTGAGGGCGACCGACTGGTGAGAAGTAGAACCGCCGCGTCGCCACCGCTGTCAGCGGAGCGGACGCCCGCATGTGGCCCGTTACCCTGACGTCGCGCTAAGGGGCGACGGCGGAGAACCTGATTTGGGCGCGCCTTATGCTGCAGCGCTTTTTAGGAGAAAGAGCCAAGTCATCAAACACCGTTCCCCCCGCGCCTCTGCTCCTACGTTTCCGTTCTCTTAGCAGAACTTGTTCTTGGGCTAGTAGTTGGTTCATATTTAAAATCATAATTGTAGCCTCATCGCGGCGAACGTGAGTAAGATGGCAACAGGTGGCAGTCGTCCTACCATTTTTCCTCGTGTCCGTCGCGTTAACGCTTAGGTTTATTTCTGCGCATTCCCTGTGACGCTACGGTTCGCTGCCAGAACAGCATCGTCACCTGACCTCGGGACGCGTCACCTTGGAGCAGTCACTCTCTTCCCTAGATGTCTAATGCACTGGTAAGACACGTGAGGCTACTTTTAAGGCGAAAGCCTTAAATCTCTATTTTTCAAGGTCGCGTTGTGAGGTACAGAACATATCACGTGACCCAAGGAAGGCCAGGAGCGAACCAAAGCATGCCCCACCGTGTATAAGAGATGATTAATGATTCGAAAAGTTGATTAATAATTGATTACTTCTTGGATTAAGCTGGATTATGGCGGATTAACGACAATTAAAATGTATTAAGGTAAATTGAAGTCGGTTAAGCTAAATTGACGTCATTTAGGGTGTATTAAGGTTCATGAAGGAGGATAAGGGTGGATTAAGGCGGTATTAGGATGGCTAAGGTGGATTAAGGTGAATTGCAGTAGGCATTACAAGGCTTTCGCCTTAACGCCTCTTAGGCGATAGCTGAGGACAGCTGGGAATTTTTTCTTCAACAAACGCTTATAAACCCATCCGCCTGCGGAAGATATGCCGACCGTGCATCGTTGACGGCCAGCCGCGAACAAAGAGAGATAACGAAGGAAGGAAGGCCGTTAGGTTATCCGGGCTTTCCAGTTGGCTATCCAGCACGTGGGAAAGGTGGGTGCGAGAGGAGTCCAGATCAATCACGTGCTATAAACGCGGCCTCACGCGTTCTCTACAGTCTGGGCACTCGAATTTGTCGCGTTCAGATTGTGCACAAGCAGTCGCGCCCATTTTCGTGCTGATGCAGGATCAAGCGAGCCGTGATCGAAAGCGTTCAACCGGCGAAAGGACCGGGTGAGGGAAGCGAGACAGTAAGAGGGTGGGAATGGGAGGTGAGGAGATTAGGCAGGTTCGCGTCGCGAAATGAATTGCCACTGCTTAGAGGGTCACGTGACAAGAGGGGGCTTTGAAAGCTCGACGCGCGTGCGTCAGCACCTGTGGTGGCAGTGCGTCGAGGATGCCTACAGCTACGACCGCTTACCTCCTTGTTCAGAAAGGGAACCTAACTTGAAGCTCATGCTAGACTTGATATAAATGACGCCTGGTGCGAACGCGCCGAAGACACTCATTGCGTTTCTTTTGGTGCGTTGATGACAGGAGTCGTTTGAATCAAGCCAAGCATGGGCTTCAAATTAAGATGCATTTATGAATACGGGGGTTATTGCTGACGCTGGTCGCACAGACCGCGCTGCTTGCGACATGCGCGTACACACGCCGTAGCCTGTATAGAGAAGGCGTACGGGTTAACAGCTGGATACGGAATCGACGGGACCGGGAGACGCGCGGGGGATTACGATCTGAGGGCAGGAACGGTATTCTCGAGCGATCGCTTTCGCGCGTGCAATCACTTTCGCGAGATTTCGCGACCGGACACATGGGCCGCATGCTTAGACGGGCGTCCGGTGCCGAGTCAAGCGAAATCGCACAAGAGTGATCATACATATAACCCTAAGTGATGGATTCAGAATATACCACCTCTTATCGCGAACCAGGATACGCACTGAAAGATACCGTTTGTGATCGTACCCTTGGACGACGTAGCGGCCCTGGGCGTGTGCGATATCCACGTTGTAATGTTACGTCTAGCTACCTGTAAGATGTTTCCGTAAGTATATATGACACTCCGGACGACTTTAAGGTTTTGATTGTACGTTAGCGCAACAGAATGAAAGGGACAAAAACACGTGTCGCATATCCAACTCGTCTTCAACACTTATACTGGAGATCCTAAATATACCTGAACGTTGTTCACGTAGACATGTATGAAAGAAAAATATTAGTTGGAGTAGTTGCGTGCGTTCTTCCTGCTTCAGTTTACTGCCACTCACGTACTATGAAAGTTCAGTACCAACTCACTCAAACATGGATGAACTTATCTAGAGCCATGGCAAAAAAACATGAATGGAAAGTTAATTAACGTCAAACTCTGCACAGCTATTTACCTTAACGAAATGTATGTTACCTTTAAATACGAGAAATGAGCATCTTTATATATGTTACCGGTACAAACATTAACTCTATAAATGTACAGAGGGCGACTAATACGAAAAAAGCCACCGATATGAAAAACCAAACGTCTTGAGATAGAAACCACGATACCTAGTCAAGGAACGCCATAAAACAGCGACGTTCTTATGACCTCACGTTCTGCGCACTGGCGCCCAGAAGCAGCAAGATGGCACGCACGTGACCCTGTTACTATCTCGGAAAGACTGGCACAGGACCGCGCGGCGCGCCTCTGAAGACGTGCACCTTGTTAGCCGCGCTCAACGCACGTCTCGCAAAAGAAAAAAAAAAGATAGAAGGCCGTTCTAGTTATCTCTGGTTTACCGAGGAACGAGACAGGAAGAGGCTCACCGTCATCGCTTCCTTTTACTCCCTGTATAGTTTACTCCCTGTATAGCCAGTTCGAGGCGCCGAGAAAGCTCGAACCCTTCTTCGGCGATCCGTTGGCGAAAGGCTTCGTGCACCCTTCCATTGCCTCTAACAGGCAGCTTGAAATGCTGCGAAGGCTTTAAAGCTTTTGTTTGAGCAAATCGTGCATTGACAACATCCTGTGACCTGGCTGGCACAAACACTTCCAGCGTTGTTAGCTCGCTTCTATGCGTCTGCCGGTTCGACTGTGTCAGAGAGCCTGTCTGCTTGGCCACGTCCGCCTGTCTGATGGTCCGTGTCTGGCTTGTCTATGCAAGCCTCTCTGACACCGTGTCAGCGTTTGGCCGCGTAAATATATCTTATAAGACAACGTTGACTAAATAAAATCGGGCCCCTCGGTTTCCTTACATCTAGCTGATATAAAATAATTTCTGTGTTTGGAAGTTGATTGAATGATTGACGAAGCATAGGTGCTCGTTTATTTTGAATTGAAATCGAGATACAAAGAATCAACGCAGCACGATATAGCGGAGAAGCATTGCCTTGCTCAACTGCTTGCGTTGTTTTCCTTGTTCAGTTCAAAGCCCTAATGTCATCGTACATATACTTGCCTCTCTGATCCTCGTTACTCTCGGCACTTCTAATCTTGTAATATGGCTAAAATACGCTCCGTATCTGTTATCATCATCACCTTCGATCTGCCTCACCTTCTGTGCACCTCTCACTCGAATACCGGGTAGCATGCAGCTTAGAACACATTAGTTCAGGATGACTTCTCAGCCTTTTCTCTTACAACATAACCTTTACTCTGAATCTCGGTCCCACCTATCCGTCTGTCGGCCGGTCCGGAGAATTGCTCCTGTGTCGTCTGCTAATCCGTCTCGATCTTCTGGGCTGTCTCCAAGTATGGAACCCGTAACAAACTAGAGCAAGCCGACGTCTTATTGTGCGCATGTTTCTGATCGTCAGGACTCGCTTGTCTATACGGTTGCCACGCTCCTTGCGCTATTCAGCCACTTTGTCCGTGCTTGTCTTGTTTCGCTATTTTCTCCGCCGTTCAGCTTCTGGCAGACGACAACGTCCGCGCGGCTATCGCGAAGACGTCGCGTGCGTATAGCGAGACATCTCGAGAACGGGCGAATAACAAGAGAAGCTGGGAGCAATGGGAAGCTTGCTTCAAGAAAGACAGGCACGATCCGGCCTGTACATCCACACACATAGGAAGTGAAATAGGAACGCCCCCCTAACGCAGACGATAACGCCACGTCGAGCACTGCAGCGCAAGCAGATTTCTTTCTTTGCTCACCGTCGCCGGTAGGGGGAGCCGAATCAGGAGCTCACTGAGGCGCGCCCCTGCATATTGACGCGGCCGTGTCTCTGCGCGGGGCGAAGGAGACAAACGCGACGTGAGGGCGGCAATGTTAGCGACCCACGAATAAAAGAAAAAAAAAAGACAAAAGTGCGAAAAAGACAAAAATCTGAAGAAATAACAGCGCCGGAGGTGTGTATGCTGAAAGAACTGCACGGAAAGAGAACAAAACATGCGCGAGATACGAGCCATATAAAGCGCGAACGGCCAAGACAACACCGAGCGGCATTTGAACTCTGTTTCCCTCGATGCCTTAAGGAAGATATATATATATATATATATATATATATATATATATATATATATATATATATATATATATATATATATATATATATATATATATATATATAAAGGAAACACGTGATCAGAAAAAAAAAAAAGGGTGCTCCCGACTAACTCGTCTAGACAGAGGCGGAAAGGGTGACAGTCCCTGTGTACTCGCCGAATCCTTTCCCACACTTTTCACAATTGGAAAGCACACATACGGAAAACACGTGCTCGCACACGCACGTACAGACACACGGACGATGCACACGCGCGGTGATTTTCATAAGGACGTGACGTCCCGCGTTCTGGTTCAGCGACGCCTAAGCAGCGACGGATGGAAAGAAGTTTCCCAGCATGCAGTGTGCAGCACTGGCGCGGCTCGCCCGAAAGGACGAGAGAGAGGGAGAAAGAAATCGCTGACTCACCACCACGCCTGGCCGAAGACGTCAGTGTCGCTAGGCCGAGAAGAACGAAAGCCCGCAGTAGTGGAAGACGAAGCGGCGGTATCCAACGCGTCGAAGCCGAAGCCGCAGCCGATGCCGACGTGGGGCGGGCACCTCCTCCTCCTCGAGCCATCGCTGGGCTCCCGCCGACCCCTGGGGTCGACGCTGCCAGTCTAGTCCGGGAAAACTGCGCATCACACAAAAGCAGAAGGGGGTGGCCCTATTTAGAATTTATTTATTCCGTGGTTCATTCACTTATTCATCGAATCACTCAATCCCCATTCATTCACTCGGTGATAGTGTGTAACGTCCGCAAGCACCACATCGGCTGTGACAGACGACTTTGGTCGAGTGCTCCGGATCAATTCCAACCACCGGCGGTTTTCCAACAGACTCGAAACAACCCAGAACGTAAAACCAAGCACGGTGCGCCTAAAGCAACATAACGCGGCACAAGAGCGTTCTTGCATTCTGACTCCATAGCAGCGCGGCTGCCGCGGTCGGGAATCGAACCCAGGACATCGCGCTCAGCCGCAGAACAACACAGAGACCACGCCAGAGATGGCGGGTAGGCCATGTTTAGGACATGCCGCTGATCACATGTAACGCGGCTCGCGACCCTAATAAAGATATCACAGTTTCGCCATAAGGGTAAAGCAACGAATGCGACAGCTACGTGTTAGAATATGCACGAAGTGTAAAACTCGCAGCTGTAGTGGCAGTGCGAACTGAAGTAAACGTAAGCCGACTAAGTAAGAACGAGCGGTTGTACTAGGGGTCCTCGGTTTGAATCGTGCCGTCGGACAATTCCACTTATGTTTATAAATTAAACGAATCAAATTTCAATTACATTAAATTACACTAATCTAAATCGCGGCTGCCAACGTCTTCCATGGCGGCATTACCACCGAAATATCAGTGGTATATCGGCTTTACCAACTTTGTATCGGGTATGTTTCAAACCTTTCCTGGGCCGATCCCGGAGGTAGTGCACAGACGCGTTCATTAATTGACACCATTTACAGGTTTAAGCTCTGTTATTGTTTCGCGCTTGTAATACTTAAGTCTGAGAAGATTTTAAGATAGAAGGCATGCGCTGTCGGTGTTTTGCTTCATGACATTTGTTCGTGGGCTGCGATTCTCAAAATATTTGTGGAATAAGTATGTCAAGAATGTAAGACATGGCAACAGCAATTTTAGTGATAGAATGGAGTGGCAATGTAACTTGCATGTACCGCACGTCATACAGAATGGCATGACATATAACATACATATTCCTAAATATATACGGAACCTCATGGCGACGACGACGATGACGGCAAAAATTTTCTTGAAGTGTCCATATAATTTTAATCGCAATAATACTTATTCCTCCATCGGCATATGTCGATTATGAATACTTGTATAGATCGCCGACTAAAGGTTCACATAACGCTATAATTCAACGTTTCGATACACGCACGGCGTGATGACTCATAACCTCGTATATCGAGTCATGTTGATTGCTGGGCAGTTGTCGGGCCACTGACATAGCGAGAAAAAGAGAGAAATAGCAAGACATGGAACTTTTTTAAAAAAAGCACCGAGCGATGCAGGATGACGTTGTACTCCGTGTGCTTCTCCATGGCCCGTGTCGCCTTTTGCACTGCTAGCTACTATAAAATGATATTTCCTATTCACTATAAACACCATGTAGAGGTCATGCAGGACCAAATAAAAATTTAGATTACTCCGTAATGCGTCTACTTAGAGTATATAGGCTATATATATAGAGTATGTATCTAACCCGTTTTCAAGTCGGCGCACCCTCAAGCTAGACAAACTTTGTATCGGAACAGACTATTGCGGTACGCAAAAAACTATTTTCGAGTAATCCGACGCCTGAATTGCAGCAAGTGTTTAATCGACACGGACACATTCTGGCTGCTTCCGAACAGCGTCCTGCTAACTAAATAACGAAAAAAACGGGAAATCGAATTAACGAACATCGAGCGCGCTATATTACAGACTACCAGCAGTCCCCTTTTTCTTTTTCCGCTGTGCTTCACAACCGGACACGTAAGATGATTTATTAGCTAACCAGACATCGTTAATGACCTGTTAGTGGAAGCGAAGATCAAATTTATCTTCGTTACGTCGTGAGAGCCGGCAGGCCGGCCCCCCAATTTCTCGTTAAGATCCGAGTGGCCAGCGCAAGGGCACGCCGGCAAAGTATACGGCCTCCAGACGCGCAACCTGTTCCCGGTGTTATACGGCCGAGCGGGCGCACGGACACAGCGATGGGATGTGATTTACGGGAACCGAAGGACGGTATAGAGGTTCGGAATGGCTGTAGGAGGCGAAGAGAGGGGAAGAGGGGGGCGGAGTGACGTAGAAAGAAGGAAGCCTTTCTGCCAGCCTAAACGACCGCAGGGACAGAATAACGCTCGTAAGTGAATGAGCGATAGGCGGAAGGGTAGGAAGGGTGGGGGGAAGGCGTTCCTTTCTTATCTGGCATTTTATTACAATGACCAATACCGGCAAATAGGCTCAACGGGAAAGGGAAGACCGAAGATGCGCAGGCCGCCGTTTTTTTTACGAGCACCGGTGAAATATCCGCGCTCCAAGACGGAAACTGGCGCTCCGCTCTTGCTGCGAAGAGAAAATAAAGGAACGAAGGAAGGCGTCGAACGAAAACCGGGAAAGAAATATTGCGGCCTAGCCAAAAAGTTCGAAGGGAAATTGTGAGGCGGGAGGGGAGGCCCGTATCTCGAGAAATGACGACGTTGCAGGAAGGTGTCCGACGTTCCCTCGGCGACGATAAAAGCGCAGTTCCTCACCAGGCGCGTGCGCACACACTGCTCTGAGACTGAACACCTTGTCGTACTACAGAGCCCCCACGCGGCGAACTACACTTTAAGCCGGTGAAAGGGCGTTTGTTGAATCGCCTGCGTCCTCCGTTGCGCCCTGCAGCGGTGCTCGTTCACTTTCGCTTTCTCACCGACCACCACCTATTCATTCCATCCCTCTTTTATCCCTTCCATTCCCACTTTTCTGTCTTGTTTCCTTAAGTATTCCCCATCTTCCACTTATCGTTTTCCGCTTTCGTTGTTTCTTCCGTTGTTCTGTTGATTCATTGCTCTTCATTTCCTCCTGCTCACGCCCTCCTTTCATTCTCCCTTGATTCACCTCTTCCGTGCTTAATTCGTCATCCGATTCCTTTCCCTCTTTCATTTCTTTCTGGGTTCTCTATCCTGACTTTTGCTATTTCTCCACCTTTAGCCATCTCCGCATTCCTTTTCTAACCATTCGTGCTATTTGCCCCTTGCATCACTTCCCTTATTTATCTTTCACTGCCTTCGCACTTGAATTTCTTCCTTCTTTCCAGGCTTTCATATTACTTCCCCCTTACTTCTGTTGCCTCTCCCCTTGCCATCTCTCTTCTTTCTCTATGTTTCTTCGTAATTCCCTACATTCATTTCCCCATTCTCTCTTCGTCCATCCCTCCCTGCATGCCTTGCTACTTGTATCCAATCACTTAATTCTCCCAATTTCCTTATCTAATGATTCCTCAACTAATTGCACACTTACAGCATACTTCCCTACTTTTCCCTTCCCCTTTCACTATCTTTTTTTCCTTTCTCGTTTGCATCGTTCTACATTTGATTTCCGGTTCGTCGGCTTCAAGTTCTTTCTTTGACTGCCCTTATGTCGGCTTTTGCTTCTCACTTCCTTCCACGTTCCCTTCATTAGTTCAGTTTTCCACTCCTTCGTTACTTCTCTCACTGCCTACCTCCTTCCATCAATCCGCCTTTTTTTCCTCTACCTTCCATCTTTCGGGAAGAAACACGAACAATCGCGGCGACTCCCGAGCGACTCCCACAAGATAAACGAATTCCATAAAAAATTTACACGGGATTCTCGTTATGCCTTTTTCCCCCGGTTCATTCGGTCCTTTCGTTCTCCGCCTGATTCGCAGACAGGCGAACGACGGTGCTCAGCCGATGGCGGCGAGAGAAGCGATCGCCGAGCGAGATCGTCGCGGCTGGGCGTTGCGCAGTCTTTCCTCGCTTCCTTTACAAGGCGTAAAATAGGTTATAAAGTGATTCTAGCGCCGTTTCGATTGCGCACTTGATTCTCTCGCAGAGGAAACAGGCGTCCATTAAGTATTTAGGCGGCGGCGAGCGAGGCACCGGGAGAAAGAGCGACGAAACGGAGCGTTCGCGATCGAGCTTGTATCGGGAGCGAGGAAGAAATTGGGACAAGATGAGCCAGGGGAAGAGACACACACACACACGTGCAGACACACGCGCACAAGAGAAGAAGAAGAAAAAAGGACGTCAGACGAGAACGAAAAGCGACGCCTATAGGGAGCAAACTGTCGAACAAGGCAGAACACTAGGCCGAGAATGTGGCCGCCGATGGGATAAAAAGTGGGCTGCGCTTCATTTTGTTTTCTATTTTACGGTCTCCGCGTGATTGGGTGCAGCACTATAGCAGCTACGGAGCCTTGCTGCGTCAGCTAATTCGCAGGGCCGCTCTGACTAAAAGTGAATTTAGACAACAGTTTCTCAAGAACGGACAGCCGGGCGATTTTGTCTACTTAACGCTGGTTTGGTTTACAATCTAACTAGTTAGTTATGTAGGGTTTTTCCTGGCGCAAAATGTATAACTTCACGTGTGCTGCTTATAATTAGTTCGTATTATAAGAAGTAAAAGACGTCTATTGGACAAACATTACATATAGGATTAGTATTAACAAGAAGCACGCTCCAGGCTATACTTAAGTAATTGAACGACCTGTGTAGATGATAGTAGCAATATTTTTTTTAGTAAACAAATCGAGTGGAAATGTACTAGAAGCCCCCCTACAAATAACACTAATACATTCACGTCTCCAAGAAACTCAAGGAATATATGAAGGATGTCATAAGTGAGGGGCTTCGCATTAATTTTGACCCTCCGGGGTTCTCTGTTAACGCACACATAGATTAAACCACACGAGCGTTTTCTGCACTCTACCGTCGTTGGAATGTCGCAGCCAAGGCGGGTAGTCGAACCCGCGACATCGCGCTCAGCCCCATGCAGGACGCCGCAGTTATTGAGCCACTTCAGCCATTCTTTTTTTCATTGATTCCGGAGAACTGAACGCGTATTACGAACAGCTCTAGAAAAAATGCACACAAAGGAAAATAACAAACGAGCATGAACTTAAGGAAAAACAAAAAACAATATCAACTCGTCAGTTGGTATATATCGTATATGCGAGGATGTCTACACACAAAACTTGACAATAGATAACAGGTCTATTTCGTTTTCTCTTATCGTTCACGCACTTTCAAACGTTTTCAAAAGAGCCATAACAGCCTACAGCCATAATTCTACAGGCTCTACAAAGAAACGTCTACATACTTCCTACGTATTGTGCAAATAAAATTTTGTGAGAAGAATTTATATAGCTCTCAACCTACTCGTGCGTACAGCAAAGGTTGACGATACAGCCGTTGCCTTAATTGTCGTACCTGCAGTATAAGGTCTACAGACATTACGGATGCTTTACAGCCAAACATCAATAAAATTTTCTGGAGACAGTCTACCAATGTTATAAGGGACTATTAATTAAGGCTGCGTATTTCCTAGACTCAAATGAGCAAGTCACTACACGCGCAAATCTAGTCAATTGGAAAGGCTATAGGGAAGTTAAACAAACTATAGTTTGACGTTTCGACGAGGGCAGTCTTCGAGGTAGTGCACGGATTTCACGAGAACCACCGGAGTTTCATTTACGCTAGCGCAGGACGACACCCACAAGGCTTTTTCTTTTGTTTTGTTTTTTGCCGTTCGTTCGCTGGGCCCGCTGAAACTCCGGCTGGACGAGATACGGTGAGAACATGAGCAGAAGAAAGTAAGGCGAAGGCTAGAACCGAATAAACAAATCAACGAAAGTAAAGAACAAGAAGACGGAGAGGGGCGTCTTGACGCGACTGTCGCTGCTGCTGACTCGGGTGTCCGAGAGAGCTCGGAGCTTAAGAAAACGAAGCCTCGGGGCGAGGAAAAGCGGAGGGTGATTCGGGTGCCTCTGTACAGGTCTTTCACGTAAGTGGCGCTATAGGCGAAGGAGGAACGGATCGGGAACAACAGTTTTCTTTTAACGCTGCCGTTGGCGTTCGGTTAACGTTGCTTGGTACGTTTGGATGCTACGCGTTGCCCGATGAAAGTAGGGTTTCCGAAAATAAGCTTCATTGGACTGACTGCTTGGGGGGGGGGGGGGGGGGGGGGCGAAATGCGAGAGATGGACGCCGGGAGGTCGCGCCAGTTTTCGTCTCTAAAGTGCGCCCCTATACAGACCAGTGAAACCTAACATAGTCGCATCGCTTGTTTTGTAAGGAACGATAATATTTATCCATCCACAAGCAACCGCTTTGTTTCGTTTTTGTGCTTATTGTTCTCCTAATAGTAAGTTTTAGTTTTCGTTGCCCGGGCGTTACGTTTATTATGCTATTTTATGGTTCTTTCGTCGCTTCAATTATTTTCTTTTTGTCGAAATCGAAAAATCAATGACATCCAGTACAACACGACGCTGCGCTTGTTCCCGCAAAGTTTATTTCTTGTTGGGGATTGAGCTAACACAGGCAGGTGGCAGACAATGGAGCCATACATTACACAATGCGGATGAAGCTCATAGACGTTGTTAACAGTGCTCGTATTCTAAACAAAGAAATGTATGAATTAAGAAAGCAGGAAGGACGGAAGAAAGAAAAACCAAAGTAAAAAAAATTACTTTGCTTCCCAGCAAGAAAGAAATTAATTAATGAAGCAATGTAGGAAATGGTACCGCAAGCAAAGAAACAAGGACAGAGTAACGCGAGGAGTGAAAATTAAACACGCAAATAAACAGTACAGCACCCCGACGGCGAGATCTTTTTTCGAACCCGGTTGATTCGTCGAAGTGCCAGGAAGGCACCGGGTGTTGAATTATCCCATTTTGCTTTTGCTTCTTCGTAACAAAGTGACCGCACTTTGTAGCGGTACTCGGGCCTACAGCTAGGTGAAAGCAAGCGGTCTCCAGGGGGCGTACGAACGCGGCCGGCGCGTCAGCGTAATTGTCTCCGCGAAGCGCTCAGCCCAGCTGTCAAAGAGAGCCTGCGGGGACAAAGATTGCTGCTTTCGGCAAGAAACACGGCCGACAACTGAGCCGCAAGGTGCTCTTGTGAGTGCTCGCAGAAAAAAAGATCAAGACAAAAAGAAAAGGAAAGAAAAAGCCAGTGAATAAGCACACAAAGATAAGAGGAAGTACCCTAGATGGGGAAGGGGACCTTTCGTGACGAAAACAACTATCTTTCAGCTCCGCCAGGCTGCGGATCACAGGCAGCCATTGAAATTGAAGGCTGTGGTACTGACCAGGAACTCCGTCGTTCGTTTTGTGAGTAAGTGCACATCTTTCGATTCCCTCCTTTCCGTACGTGTTACACTTTGTCACCTCCGCGCACACGCGCGCATGCCTGGTACGGCGGCGAAAGATAACGGTTATATAAAGAACGCAGCGGCTATCTTCTCTCAGTTCAGATCTCCCCTCCAGAACCCTCAACTCGACCTGGCTGTTCAGGAACAGACGAAGATATAGCGGGAGCAGACGGAACGAATCGCCAGACGACGCAACGAGTGGTGGTCGACGTCTGTCGGTCGCGCAGACGCGCAGGGTATACGCGATTGTCGTCTGCAAAAAAAAAAAAGCAGGTCAGCAGACAGCGCCAATGCTGGTGATTACCCAGCCCGGCACCGAAGGCCTTGAGTAGCGAGTTGCCCTTAAATCACAGGG